>NC_083225.1:7272076-7590940 GCF_032191835.1 Heteronotia binoei | reverse complement strand
TTATTCTGCCTTGCATTCAGTGAATAAAATGGGAGACAGCTGTCAAGCAATGTTTCCCTATAAGCTGAATTAGCATGAGCTAGCTCACAGTTTTCTTAGCTTCTGGCTCACACATTTTTGTCTTAGCTCAGGAAAAATGGCCCCAGAGCAAACTACTTTATGCAGTAGCTCGCAATTTTAATGGCAGGAGCTCACAAAGTAGAATTTTTGCTCACAAGACTCCACAGCTAAGAGGGAGTATTACTGTCAAGTCGCCACAGAACTGACAATCTTGGCCAGCATTCCTGCTTCAACATTATTAGCGCCATACCTGATGAGATCTCTGGATAGTATTGGTGATGTTATTGCTGACTGATTATGCAATTTTGACTGATTGTTTATTGTATAGTAATCTTGTTGATTGTTTTATGTTTCATGTTTTGATGTTCTTATAGTTTTAATGGCTGTTAGCCGCCCTGATCCCACCCATTGGGAGGGCGGGATATAAATCCAATCAGAAGAAGAAGACATTGGATTTATATCCCACCCTCCACTCCGAATCTCCACTATCTCCTTTACCTTCCTCCCCCATAACAGACACCCTGTGAGGTGGGTGAGGCTGAGAGGACTCTCACAGCAGCTGCCCGTTCAAGGACAACCTCTGCCAGAGCTATGGCTGGCCCAAGGCCATTCCATCAGGTGCAAGTGGAGGAGTGGGGAATCAAACCCGGTTCTCCCAGATAAGAGTCTGCACACTTTACCACTACCCCAAACTGGCTCTTGTTTTGTAGAAAAAACAAAAGCACATCCAAGAATTGTTATGCAGCTGCACCTACTATTCAATGGACAAGGTGGGAAGGAGGAGGTGGAACTGTCAGAAATGTTCAGGGGCTGTGCGGCCTGAAATCAATCAATCAATCAATATTTATTTATCTCATTTGATTTCTATCCCACCCTCCCCTGCATAGCAAGGCTCGAGGCTCACATGGTCTAAAAAAAATAGTTTTAAACAATGTGTCCATCTAAGAAGACATTCTATTAAGTAGAGCTTATGTCTGAAATATTGAAGAGTTACTGTTAGATTTATGGATGTCCTCACTCCCAGATGTTTTGTGGTTGGTTCCACCTCTTGCGGTGTCCATATTGTGGTTGCGCCCACTGCCCTGTGTCTTAATTCCAAAGACGCCCATGGGTTTGAAAATACAAATTGACATGAACATGGGCTGCGATCGCACACACTAAATAATGCACTTTCAATCCACTCTCAATGCACTTTTCCAACTGGTTTTTGCCAGTTCGCGCAGTAAAATCCAGTTGGAAAGTGCACTGAAGATGGATTGAAAGTGCATCATTTAGTGTATGTGATGCTTGGCTTTGAGAGTCAGCCTCACTCAGGCATGGCCATTTGAGAAATATGAAGGGCTGCCAACTATGACTTTGGAAATACCTGGAGCCCCAGAAGGGCAAGGTTTTGGGAGGGGAGGGACTTCAATGGGGTATAATGCCATAGAGTCTACCTTCCCAACCAGCCATTTTCTCCAAGGACACTGATCTTCAGGGGAACTCCTCGCCTCCACACAACTATCAAAAACAGAACAAGCTATGTGAAAGAAAATACTGGGTTGGATGTGCATACTCTGTACCAGGGGTGTCAAACTCATTTGTTATGAGGTCCAGAGATCTGACATAAATGAGACCTTGTTGGGCCGGAACATATCTGGCCAGGCCATATGTGTCCCTATTTAAGACTAGGTAGCAGAGGTAGACACTTTATAAAGGACAGAGACAAACACAGTTAAAGGTGTGTTTTTTTAATAAAATAAAATAAAACATGCTTCAAACATTAGCACTCATTGGTCTTAAAGGTGCTTTATTTGTATTTCATCTTTGGGATCCAGGGAACTGGGCAAAGGAAGCTCTGACTCTTTCCTTCCTTCCCCAGGGGACAAGGAGGGGGAGGAACCTCGGTCAATAGAAGGAAGAGAGACTTGGCCCAGTAGCTCTGCTGTGCAATTGAGAGAGTCTGGCAAAGCAAACTCTCCCTCTCCCCTTCCCTCTCAAGGAAGGAGCCTCAGCCAATGGAGAAAATAGAGACTTTGCTCTGCAGCTCCTGTGCAATTGAGCAAGTCTTGCAAAGCAAGCTGTTATGCAGAAGGAAGCAAGAGAGAGGGAGAAGGAAGCAGATAGCCAATTGCTCAGGGGCCTGATAGGAGCCCTCCAAGGGCCTGATTTGGCCCCCAGGCCACATGTTTGACACCACTGCTCCATACACATTACAGAATTCACCTTTGCTGAGTGCAGAATTTGAAATCTCAAAATCCAAAACTTTTTTTTGGGGGGGGGGGGGAAGTGGAATACAAAGAGCCACAAAAATATTTCTTTCTTTCCAAAACAAAAGAAAAGCAGAAGAAAGAGGGGGAAACCCCTCAAAATCCAACAAAAAAAGGAGGGGGGGAGGAAGTATATGTAAAGTAGAGACAAAAAGTATAACAGGGGTGGCAGATTTCTACATAACTTTCCATAAAATATTTCCAAATGTTTACAAATAAGTCCACGCACAATTTTAGTGTTATATGTGATTGTGTTAAAATATTGATATGCATTTTTTTTTGCTTTTACATATATCTTTATTGAAGAAAGAATTTTATGATTTAATTATAAAATATTGATATTCAATGATTTACAGGAGGTGGACATTTATCTCTCCAGCATTGTAATATGTCATTTAGCTATTTTAAGGGTACAGAGGGTCCATTTTCATTGACCACCAGTTAACCTCTGAGAGAAAGGCAGAGAGGTGAAAACTACGTAACCATAACCCCCCAAATCAATGAATTCTAATATAGAGCCCCTGGCACCATCAGGTATCTCAGCTGTCAGAACTCATCCCCCCCCCCCCCCCGGCCTGTGAACATCCCATTTCATTTGACAAACAATGTGCAGAAAGGAAAATGCATTTGTTGCTATGCTGAATGTTTGATAATGGCTGGCTATTCATTTGTGGAGGCCCGTGGGTGCTGCGGCTGCTTTGCTTTTAAGCGTCTCTCCCTTTTGAGCAGGCAGCAGCAGAGACCTTGAGCAACGGCTGGCGGTAAGTTGTCTTTACGAGCGATACGAGCATGGAAAGCAACATCCAGATGGAAGCACATGAAGGTTGTTCGGCGCATTTTAAAGAAATCCAATTTAGCTAAGTTTTCTTTTTAAAAAAATGTAAAATACTGTCTTGCCCCCCCAGTAATGAATAACGCTTTGGCATTCTCAAAGCTACTGAAATGGATTCTGACACTAGGGTTGCCAAGTCCAATTTAAGAAATATCTGGGGTCTTTGGGGGTGGATCCAGGAGACTTTGGGGGTGGAGCCAGGAGACATTGGGGGCGGAGCCCAGAGCAAGGGTGTGACAAGCATAATTGAACTCCAAGGGAGTTCTGGCCATCACATTTAAGGGAACTGCACAAATTTTTAAATGCCTTCCTTCCATAGGAAATAATGAAGGATAGGGGCACATTCTTTTGGGGCTCATAGAATTGGACCCCCTGGTCCAATCTTTTTGAAACTTGGGAGGTATTTTGGGGAGAGGCACTAGATGCTATACTGAAAATTTGATGCCTCTATCTCAAAAAACAGCCCCCCCAGAGCCCCTGATACCCGCGGATCAATTCCCCATCATTCCCTATGGGAATCGTTCGTGGAGGTGCATGATGGCTCTGGGGGCGGGGCTTCCCCCGCTGGCCAGCTGGCTGGGGGAGGGGGGAAGCCTGTAAAACCGGGGGATCCCCCTCTGGGACCTGGGGATTGGGAAGCCTATCTGACACCAATCCCAAATGATGGTTCTCTAATGACAGTCAATCCTTTAGCAGTAGTTGACCTGTCCTTCCTACCAGGGCTTTATGTGTGGAAAAAGGAACTCATTTGCATATTAGACTACACCCCCAATGTCACCATTGTTTCACACAGGGCTCATTTGCATATTAAGCCACACCCCCTGATGTCACCATTGTTTCACACAGGGCATTATGTGGAAAAGGCCCAGCAGGAAATCATTTGCATATTAGGCCACACCCCCTGATGCCACCATTGTTTCACACAGGGCAATTGTGGGGAAAGCCCAGCAGGAACTCATTTGCATATTAGGTCACACCCTCTGACATTCAGCCAGCCAGAACTGCGTTCCTTTGTGTTCCTGCTTTTTTAAAAAAAATAAATTTAATTTTTTTAAAACTGCTTCCTATTCCTAATGGCTTTTGTTGCCCAGGGGAAGTGCTGTGATGGACACAGGTCAGGAACAGTGTTCCCTCAAAGCTGAGGTAGTGTGAGCTGGCTCACAGTTTTTTAGCCTCCAGCTCATGCATTTTGCCTTAGCTCAGGAAAAATGGCCCCAGACAAAACTAATTTACGCAGGATCTCACAACTTTAATACCACTAGCTCACAAAGTAGAATTTTTGCTCACAAGACTCCACAGCTAAGAGGGAGTGTTGGTCATGAGACTTCTAAACTGAACCACAGTCAGGTGTCTAGAAAGTTGGCATCCTGGACTAACAAGTTAATTTCACACTGTAAACCAAGAATGAAGATATTAGCTTGTTCTAGCATTATGACCGTATAATAAAATAATAATAACCAGAGAGAGGGCTTTTTCAGTGGTGGCACCTTGTCTCCAAAATGCCCATGCTCGTGAGCGTTGTCTGGTGCTTACCGTACTGTCCTTTAGCTATCAAGCTAAAGCCATGAATACCCTTCTAAGTCTATTTCAGTCAATGGGCTTAGTTAGATGGCAGTGTTTGCCTTTTGGATGTCTGCTTCCGGCCTGAGGATCATTTTATCTGCATCGTTTTAGGCTGCTCGATGTATCTTTTATGCTGTGTTACGACCTGGCTCGTTTTAATGCCTTTCTTAATGGCCGTCTTTTGTATTTAATTGCTATGTTTTATTTATCTATTTATTTAGTTATTTATAATATATAATGCTGTCCACCCAGTTAGGGTCTCTAAGATGGCCTTATGCTATGGTCTTTGGTTGTAAGCTGCCAAAAGCAGGTCTCTGTCGAGGTAGGATATATGTTTTCAAAATTAATAGGGTTACCAGGTCTGTGTTGGAAAATACCTGGAGATTTTGAGGGTGGATCTGGGAAAGGGTGGGGTTTGAACAGGGGAGGGGTCTCAGCATGGCACAATGCCCTAGAGTCCACCAGTCATAGCAGCCGTTTCCTCCAGGGGGAATCAACAAAAATAATCACCGGGTAACAATAATACCTTCACACTGTTAGTGTATATACACACTCTATTTAGTGCATAATCAACAAACATGGGTTAAAAGTTATCATACATCACTTGTAACCACTCAGAACTGGAATTCAGGGTGCTCTGCTCTTCCTCAAAGAGTCTGCATGTTTGTTGGTATTGTTGGTATTGGTATTGGCTGGTATTGGTAAAGGTGTTGGTATTGACCTTTAAAGCCCTATATGTTCGAGGGTCTGCCTATCTAAGGGACCGCCTTTCTCCATATGTTCCCCAGAGAGCACTGCATTCAGGGACACAAAATCTACTCTCTATCCCTGGACCAAGGGAGGCTAGACTGTGTTCTACACGGGCTAGGGCCTTCTCAGTGGCAGCACCAGAAATGTGGAATGCCCTCCCGGAGGCCATAAGGGCCCTGCAGGATCTTTCTCAATTCCGCAGGGCCTGCAAAACTGAACTATTGTGACAGGACTTCAATGCCTAAACCAAGAGAGGACTGCCACCTACACTGCTGAGGAACTACAACCATGATAGAAAAGAAAAAAAAGAAAGATCCCGCCTATACTGAAGTCCCGGCCGAATTAGCAAACTACCGGCCGGTCTCTAATTTACCGTTTTTAGGTAAAATCAGAGGGCAGTGGCGTCACAGTTGCAGAGCTTTCTGGATGACGCTTCCATCCTAGACCCTTGCCAATCCGGCTTCGCCCGGGTTATGGGACGGAGACAGTACTGGTCGCCCTGGTAGATGATCTTCAACGGCATCTGGATCGGGGCGGTGTGGCGGTGCTGATGTTGTTGGACCTGTCGGCTGCGTTCGACACGGTCGACCATCGGCTACTGACCAGCCGCCTCGCCGACATAGGGGTGAGGGGGTCTGCCTTACAATGGCTCTCCTCCTTCCTCGAGGATCGGGGACAAAGGGTGGCAATTGGGGGCGAGCGGTCCCAGAGGCGCACACTGGACTGTGGAGTGCCTCAGGGGGCAGTTCTCTCACCAATGTTATTTAATATCTATATGCGCCCCCTTGCCCAGATCGCCAGGAGACATGGACTTGGGTGCCATCAATATGCAGATGACACCCAACTCTATCTGCTAATGGACGGCTGGCCTGACTGCGTCCCAGATAATTTAGACCGGGCCCTGCAGGATTTGGCAACTTGGTTGAGGAGGAGTGAGCTGAAATTGAATCCAGCGAAGACAGAAGTCCTCTGTCTAGGTCGGGGCGCTCGGGGAGGGGAAATACCTCTCCCTGTCTTCGACGGGGCGCCGCTAAAAGCGGCGCACCGGGTTAGGAGCTTGGGAGTTTTACTGGAGCCTGCACTATCAATGGAGGCCCAGATTGCAGCCACTGCCAAGTCAGCCTTTTTCCAGCTAAGGCGGGCAAAGCAGTTGGCTCCCTTCCTAGAGCGCCAAGATCTGGCAATGGTGCTTCATGCAACGGTCACCTTGAGACTGGATTACTGTAATGCCCTCTACATGAAGCTGCCTCTGTACCGAACCCGGAAGCTGCAGCTGGTGCAGAATGCAGCGGCCAGACTGTTGTTAGGGCTTCCTAAATGGGAACACATACAGCCTGGGCTGCGCGAACTGCACTGGCTGCCAGTTATATACCGGGTCCATTACAAAGTGCTGGTCATTACCTTTAAAGCCCTATATGGTCGAGGACCTGTCTACCTTAGGGACCGTCTTTCCCCATATGAACCCCAGAGAGCACTGAGGTCAGCCGGGAAAAACCTGTTGACTATTCCCGGACCGAGAGAGGTGAAGTTGCAATGTACCCGCAATTGGGCCTTCTCCTCTATAGCTCCGAGCCTATGGAACTAACTTCCAGAGGAAATGCGGACCCTGCGGGACCTTGAACAGTTCCGCAGGGCCTGCAAGACCTTCCTCTTCCGACTGGCTTTCGCTGATGAAAATGGAAATTGCTAAGGAAACCGCCATCATAAAAGCAAACATAAAGTAAACATAGCATTAGCACTTTTATTAATTTAATTTAATTTAATTTAATTTTAAAATTTAAGCAGATTTTTAATTAAATGTTCATGTTGTTTAACTGTAATTTTATCTATCTGTATAACTAAACTTGAATTGTGTTGTTAGCCGCCCTGAGCCTGCTCCGGCGGGGAGGGCGGGATATAAATAAAATTTTGTTGTTGTTGTTGTTGTTGAGACAGCACCTTAAAATGTATTTTAAATTGTTATTTTATCATTTTTAAATTGCAATTGTAAATGTTTTCAAATTGATTGTCAGCTGCCCTGAGTACGCTTGTGGAGAGGGCAGTATGTAAGACTAAGGTAATAATAATAAAAATACTCTAAAGCAAATGTGCGGTATTTCAGGGGCAAGTGCCTCCACAATATATACCATATATTTGCTTTGTAAATACTGTACATTTGCTTTGGAGTAGTCGCATGAGCGGAGAGCAGAGCACCCTCAGTGTGACACTTCCAAGCTCTGTTTTCACAAGAGCAGAATATTTTAAAATATTGTCTCGCGTAAACACAGCTTACCTGTGGTCCTGCGGTGAAGGTCACTGTACTGAAGTGCTGCCAGCCAGCCACTTTTAGAAATCTGCACAGTCAATCAGATGCATTCAGTATAAAAACACCACCTGGCCCTGCCCACTTTCTAAAATCACTTTGTGGGTTCCAGGAAAGGTGAGTGCCATGACACATGTGAGATTGGCCACTGTGTGAGTCAGGATGCTGAACTCAACGGACTATTGCTCTGGTTCAGCAGGGCTCTTCTTATATTCTGAGTGGAAGATTTATTGGAAGAGGGTAGTAGAAGAACCTCTTGTATCAGGGATGGCATCTTGCATCTGAGGATGGTGCTACCATTAGCAGAACAAATCCATAGAATACAACCCTTGTCATCTGGTTTCCTTGGAGGAACTGACCTCCTTCCATACACTACATATGTCAAGTTGCAGCCAACTTATGGAGACCTCAGCAAGGGGCTTTCAAGGCAAGCAAGAAGTAGAGGTGGTTTTCCATTGCCTTCCTCTGCAGCATTTTCCTTGGTGGTCTCTATCCAAGCACCAACCCTGCTTAGCTTTCAAGATCTGGTGAGATGGAGCTATGCGATGCTGCCTCCATTCCAATCTCCTTTCTTAGGTGAATCTTCATTCCTTTGGTCAAGGTTGTGGTCCAGCAGGTCGTCTTGCAGCTATAAGGTTATAAGAACATCAGAAGAGCTCTACTGAATCAGACCCATGGTCCATCTAGTCCAGGATTTTCTCTCACACAGTGACCAAACTGGATGGCTAACAACAGGGCAACAGGGCGCCGCCGGAAACAGGAAGTGACATCACTTCCGGTGACATCATGCCACCGCCGGAAGCAGGAAGTGACATCACTTCCTGTGACATCATTTTTCCCCGTCACCTGCCGGAAGCAGGAAGTGACATCACTTCCTGTGACATCATTTCCCCCAAATGACATCATTTTCCCCAAAATGCCACTGCCAGAAACAGGAAGTGACTTCACAGCACTTCCTGTGACGTCTACAAAAATCCCCCAAATATCACCGCCGGAAACACCAAGATTATTTATAGAGAGGGAAAGGGGGAAATAAAGTTAAATAAAACTCTTTTTTTTACTTTTTTCAAAGTGAGAAGACTAGAGAGAACAGGTTCCACGCTGAGAAGCCAGTCAGATTCCAGTGAGACTGTGCTGCATAATGCAGCCTATTTATTTTGTCCTGTGTGCTCTGTTGGCTCTATCTGCGCCACCTTCATCACTTTCGGGGTGTGGATCCCCCAGTGGGGTGGTCTCCCGACTCCCTCCGCCAGCTGTTTCTGATAGCCCTGTGCCCCCTCTTTCATTTGATATGTGTCCCGTGTGGGTGCCACCCTCCCGCCGGGAGATGCCGCAAAATGAGCCCCCTTGAGGCTTATGGCGGCAGGGCTCGGGGGAAGTGAGCTAGACTGCTGTTCTTTTGAGGGGTTATAGAGTGTTTCGAGCCCGTCCCTGTGGCATCGGTCCCATCATTGTGGGACCCAGGGGGCCGGCGTAGCGGCCCGCCGAAGCAGCCTGTCACTAATAACACAGGTCGAGATGCAGGACAGGAACCCGGAAGTGACCGACGGGCTGCTTCAGCGGGCCGCTGAAGACTCTCATCTCTTTAGAGTAGTCCTCAGGAAATATGTTCAATAAAAATAATTCTGGTTTAAAATGGATCTGAGTCTTCATAATTTTCTGTAACATTTCATGCACCATTTTCTAATAGTCTTTCACCATCTCACATGTATGATACAAAGATTTTCGAAACCAGTGGTTCTTAAAATAGAATGTCCTTCAAGTCTTTGATACCACAAATATGCATGCCATCCCATAGTCAAATCATGTCCTTCTAACAACAATTGTCTCTTGTTATTCAACAATATCCAGTCTCTTATCCAAAGAAGTACAGATGCTTTATATTACAATTGCAAGTCTGGAAGGCCCATACCTGCTCTAAATTTAGAGTTCTGCAATGTCTTTAGCTTGATTCTAGGTTTTTTGCCTTGCCACACATATTTAGCAACCATCTTATTTAGTTCTTGAAAAAATCCACTATTTAAAAATATTGGAATAGTTTGAAACAGAAATAACAACCTTGGTAAAATATTCATCTTTATTAAGGCTATTCTTCCCATTAAAGATAAATTCAGATCATGGCATTTTTCCAAATCTTTTTTGATTTCTTTAAGTAGTGTGTCATAGTTATCTGCTTTTAAGTTGCTACACCTGTTTGAAATAACACCTAGATATTTAATTCTTTTTTCATACAAAAATCCTGATTTTTGCTGGAAGGATTGAATTTGTCAAAAAAAATTGTTTTGTGATAATTAATCTTTAAGTCTTCCCAATATCCAAATTCTTTAATCTTGTTTATAAGACAATCTATTAAGTCCATTGGTTGTTCTAATATAAAAACTAGGTTGTCAGCAAAGGCTCTGAGTTTATATTGTTCATCTTTTATTGCAACTCCCTTTATACTTGTGTATTCCCTTATTTGATTGTTCAGTACCTCTAATGATAAAATAAAAAGTAGAGGGGACAATGGACAGCCTTGTCTTGCACCTTTTTGAATGTTAATTACATCTGTTAGTTCGCCACTCACTGTCACTCTGGCCTTTTGTGAGGAATATATTGCTTCTACCACTCTCAAAAAGTTTTCACCACATTCCATTCCTTTTAGTTGCTGTAACATAAAATGCCAATGAACATTGTCAAAAGCCTTCTCAGCATCTGAACAAATTAAAGCCACTTGCTTCTCTGGATGGTTCTCATAATATTCCAAAATATTACAAACTGTTCTAACATTGTCTTTCAAATATCTTTTAGGAAGAAATGCTGCTTGATCAAAGTGTATTATAGATTGTAAAACTTTCTTCAAACATTGTGCCAATATTGCAGCCAAAATTTTATAATCACATTTAAAAGGGAAATTGGACAATAATTTTTAATATCTTTCAAATAATTATCTTCTTTCGGAATCAAAGATATTGTAGCTTCTTGCTTTGAAACTGGAATTTGGCCCTCTTCTTGAATCTTTTCAATAAGGCATTTAAATGGCAAAAGTAAATACTCTTCATAAGCTTTGTAGAATTCTGCAGGTAGTCCGTCTGGACCTGGAGTTTTACCATTCTTTTGAGATTTCATTGCTTCTCCAAGTTCCCTTATTGTTATTGGCTCATTCAAAAAATTTTGTTGTTCTGTAAATTTGCTAAGGTTATTTTGCTTAACATATTTTTCTAAGTCTGTTTTATGAACTTGCTTATCTTCATATAATTTTTTATAAAATTGTTCCACAATTTGACATATTTCTTACTTTTGAGCTTTCTCTTTGTTATCCTCATCTCTCAATATCGTAATTATTCTTTTAGCCTTTTCTTTTCTCATCCTGTAAGTTTTTTATTTTTCAAATACTGTTGATCTTTAGTTAGGTTATGTTTCTTGTAAACAAATTATGTCCATTTCTATTTTTGCCAAATATTTGAATGTCTTTCTCCTTTTAGCAGGAGAGTTGAGTCCATTCACATTAATTGAAATTATTGAAGCCATTATGGGTTTTGATTATCATTATCTTTCTTATCTTTTTTGGAATGCTGTCTTGTATGGTATCTCAGTGGTTCATTTGGATCTTCTTCACTAGAATTTTCTTCCTCCTCCTTCTTTTCTTTGCCTTCTTTTTTCTTCATTTTTTTCCAAAAAATTCTGAGCTTTAAAAATGGAGTTGATTCTGTATCTGTTCTCCTGGTACGTGAAAAGAAGACCCTCTGACATTAGCCACATGTAGGGTATTTCTTTTCCTCTCAAAAAGTCTGTTAATGCTTGATGTTCTCTTCTCCTTTGACTCACAGGCCAAGGAACCTCTCTTAGAATTTTCACTCTTGTTTAATCTCTGCCATCTATTCACCAATATTGTCTACTTTACTTGTCAGCCGTGTTATAGCAGTCATTAAAGTAGTTTGCAGTTCTTTCATATCTCCTTGCATGGTTGTAAATTTCCCTGGCCCGGGTGGAGCATTGGGTGAAAGAAATGGTGGCTTGCCTTCTTTGGTTTCTTTTTTTTTTTTGACAGTTTCTTTGGTCACAGTCACAGCTTTAGTTTCCATTCTTATTAAATTAAGCACACTCACAGCCACAAGTTCAATAAGGCCTCTCCAATGTTTGTTTTAAAACTCTGTGTTCCTGTTTGCAACAGATAGGCTAATCTCCAAACACTGCCCTTATTATGAAATAGTTCTAAAAAGAAAACAACCTTCTAGCTTCTATCAACAATTTGTGGTAGCCAAAGACAATGCTAAGAATAATAGTAAACACAATTTTTCAGTTCATCACACTAGATAACCAACAGACGATTGTTCACTACAAACACTACTGTGTTTGTACAGTTCACTACAAACACAGCAATTCACTGTCCAGTGTCTCCCAGATGCAGTCCAGCTCACCACCATGACTTGTAAGCATTTCCAAAGTTCAACAGCTGCAAAGTATAAATTTATAATCCAGGGCTGAATGCCCTATTTGTAATCCCAAAAAATGAGACCCAAAATTAAACCAAAAACCAATAATCCAAACAAAATGTAAAGCAATCCAGCAAACCCAAAAGTAAGAGCAAAAAATAATAAAAAATGATAAAAAATGGCGAAAATCCCCCTATTTGGTGCTACCAAACAAATAAAAAATAAAAGGTGCATAAAAAGGAAAATCCAACCCCCAAAATATTTAAACCATGTCAAATCTTGTAAAAAAAAAAATAATCCAACCACAGATGAGCAAAAGGCAGGAAGAAAGAAAAAATAAATAAAAGCCAGCTTAAAAAGATATATCCATATCATCCACAGGAATATATAAAAATCCACTTAGGAAATTTGTCAAAATAATCTTAGAGCCACAAATCCTACAATGCCTTATAAATCAATATCAGGTACCCACCAGCTTTTAAGATTTCACATCCCTGTATACCTGACAGCAAGCATCTTTCCCCAAATCCAAAGAATTTTTCTCCCCCAAGAGGGCTTGAAATAAATCAGTTATGTTCAACCATCAAGTCTTTTATAAAGATATAAATTGGTGATGCAGGTATCTTCAATGATCAGGTTAGGCAGAAACTTTTACAAGCTTTGAAGGAGAATGGAGAGATCCCCCCCCCCCCTTTCTCAGTATTTTGCCTCATTTGGAATCTGCTCCTGATTCTCCATTTTCCTGCTTCTCCATGACCTTACACATTTAGAAAGTAATATAAAAAGGGGACACTTACATCAGTAGAAAACTCAATGTCACTTATCTTAAATTTATCAAGCTTGAAGATCCAGAATGTAGAGTGTAGAAAGGGAAGAAAGGGGAAGGAAGAAGCCGGTGGCTGACCCTCTTGCCATTGTAAAATGGCGATCAAAGCGATGAGGCTAGGGAGAAATGGGATCGGGGGGCAGCCACCTCCGCTGACATCACCGATCTACCATTCAAATTCCCCTGCCTTCTGGGACCCTTCCTGGGCCCAAGAGTTGAGTCGTCCTTCGGGGCGACCCCTCAACGCATCAATTTAAAAGTGTCTCAGGATGCGCCGGTCCAAGCCGCTTTCAATATCGCGTCGCCGAAACCAGAAGTCTCCAGGTTGCTGCTATTTTTAATAGATCTTTTCAGGGTGCTTTGCAAATCCCAGGTTGCAACCAATGTTCCCTCTAAGCTGCAGAGTCTTGCAAGCAAAAGTTCTACTTTGAGAGCTACTGGTATTAAAGTTGTGAGCTACTGGCATGGAAGTTGAACATATGAAGCTGCCTTATACTGAATCAGACCTTTGGTCCCTCAAAGTCAGTATTGTCTTCTCAGACTGGCAGCGGCTCTCCAGGGTCTCAAGCTGAGGTTTTTCACACCTATTTGCCTGGCCCGTTTTTTGGAGATGCCAGGGATTGAACCTGGGACCTTCTGCTTCCCAAGCAGATGCTCTACCACTGAGCCACCGTCCCTCCCCAAGTTGTGAGCTAATGCATAAATATATTGTGCTCTGAGGCCATTTTTTGTGAGCTAAGACAAAAATGTGTGAGCTGGAGGCTAAAAATCTGTAAGCTAGCTCACACTAACTCAGCTTAGAGGGAACACTGCTTGCAACCTATATTCCTTCAGGTAGATTCAATTGCTCCCTCCTCACTGTCTGCCATGTAGGTTGCTTTCTGGTATTTTTTAATGTAGTGCTTTCATGATTTTCATTTTGCTTGAAAAAATAAACACCAACAAACAGTTTCAATTTGCAGTTCTGCAGTTTCGCCACTATTGTCAGTAGAGCATCACAGAATACTTGGCATTAATCTTTTTTCTTGCAGTCTGCTTGTTGCATCTCTGGCTTCAGAGGCATCCAGGCCTCCATCTCTGAATTTATATGTGTAGATTCCTCATGCTGCTGATCCATTCATTCTACTAGGCAGCCACAGAAGCACAAAGTGTTCATCTACCACCTTTTATGCACAGAGAGCAAATGGCTGCTCTGTAACATTTACCAAGAGATTCACCTCCTTTTTTAATCTATCATCTATCTATCTATCTATCTATCTATCTATCTATCTATCTATCTATCTATCTATCTATCTATCTATCTATCTATCTATCTATCTATCTATCTATCTATCTATCTATCTATCTATCCATCCATCCAGGGGTGGAATTCTATCCAGGAAGGAGCTCCTTCTAGAATTCCACCCCTCTGTCCGTCAGTCTGTTGGTCTATCTAGAATGCCAGCCTCCAAGTAGCATCCGGATATCCTCTGGAGTTACAGTTTATCTCCAGACTACAGAGATGAGTTTCCCTGGAGAAGATGATGCTTTGGAGGGTGGACTCTATGGCATTGTACCCAACTGAGGTCTCTGTCCTCCTGAGGCTCCATTCCTAAATCTCCAGAAGTTTCCCAACCTAGATTTGGCAACTTTCCCACCCATCCCCTGCTGATGGCCATGGGGGATTTGGAAACCCTAATTGTTCCTTTTCTGAAAACTGAATGAATTTATTTGGCATTTCTGTACTTGTGATTTCTACTATATTGCTATTTATGAATGAGTACCCTCCACAGTCAAAGACAGGCCTGGGGAGGGGATTACTATCTAAACTTCAGCATTGTGTGGGGAGAACCAGTTCAAACATGGACCTGTCAAAAGGCAGGACCGGATCTACATTTTTTTTGAGTGGGGGCAAAATTAAAAAATGGTGCCCCCTTATGGGCCCATTCTATCTATCTATCTATCTATCTATCTATCTATCTATCTATCTATCTATCTATCTATCTATCTATCTATCTATCTATCGAATAGAATGGACTCCATACCCAATTTGACACCCCCCTCTGGTGGCGCTTGGGGCAAGCACCCCCCTCTGCCCCCCCTAGATCCGGCCCTGGCAAAAGGTCCACCCCAAAAGGAGTTTTTGAACCCTGGGGAGAAAGGAAGCTAAAATCGGTTTGAGTTCTAGTTGCACTAGAATGATTAAAGGTTTGGAACACTTTCCCTATGAAGAAAGGTTAAAACACTTGGGGCTCTTTAGCTTGGAGAAACGTCGACTGCGGGGTGACGAGATAGAGGTTTACAAGATTATGCATGGGATGGAGAAAGTAGAGAAAGAAGGACTTTTCTCCCTTTCTCACAATACAAGAACTCGTGGGCATTCAATGAAATTGCTGAGCAGTCGGGTTAGAATGGATAAAAGGAAGTACTTCTTCACCCAAAGGGTGATTAACATGTGGAATTCACTGCCACAGGAGGTGGTGGCGGCTACAAGCATAGCCAGCTTCAAGAGGGGATTGGATACACCTATGGAACAGAGGTTCATCAGTGGCTATTAGCCACAGCGTATTGTTGGAACTCTCTGTCTGGGGTAGTGATGCTCTGTATTCTTGGTGGTTGAGGGGGGGGGGCAAAGTGGAAGGGCTTCTAGCCCCACTTGCAAACTTCCTGATGGCACTTGGGGTTTTTTGTTTGTTTTGTTTTTTGACCACTGTGTGACACAGAGTGTTGGACTGGATGTGGCAATGGCTTGATCCAACATGACTTCTCTTATGTTCTTATGCACTAAACGAATGTAGAAGCTAGAAGAAACTGCAAGGAAGGACAGAATTGAAGGTGATAGTTAATGCAGAAGGTCACTTTGAAATGCACACAAAGAAAAGACCAAGCGGCGAGTGTAGAAAGGGCCTAACTAAATTTGTGGCAGCGGATGAGCTTTCATGAGTCACCATTTGCTTCTTTAGAGGCCGCGATCACACACACTAAATAATGCAATTTCAATTCGCTTTCAATGCATTTTCCAATTGGATTTTGCCAGTTCACACAGTAAACTCCAGTTGAAAAGTGCACTGAGAGTGGATTGAAACGGCATTGTTTAAGATGTGTGATCACAACCAGACACGATATACTTCAGATCTACATGCTGAGACCAGGGCTTTTTTTGATAGCAGGAACTCCTTTGCATATTAAGCCACATCCCCCTGATGCAGCCAATCCTGCTGGAGTTTACAGTAAGCCCTGTACTAAGAGCCCTGTAAGCTGTTGGAGGACTGGCTACATCAGAGGTGCATGGCCTAATATGCAAAGGAGTTCCTGCTGCAAAAAAAAGTCCTGGTTGAGAGGGATGAAAAGACTTCTGCAACTTCTACAAGAAGAGTTTCACATTTTTGGGCTTTCAGCAACAGTGATCTGTCTTTGTAAAATGGCCACCTCCATTCCCTTTGCAGTCATGACAGTTATATACAATCCTATTATATTTCCGCAGAAGATTAGTGAACGTTTTAGAACCTCTTCTTATGTTCAGTTAAGTTTTAAAGGATGAGCAATGCTCCCGTTTGGCTTTCATTTTTTTTTATCTGTTTGAACTCATTTGCCTGTTTTGCTTCTTTGCGTCGAGAAATAATTTTCCTATGAAATAAAATGGTTGAGCAACATAGAAATTGGGTTTGCCCTGTGCATTCAGGGTCTGTCTCGGAGGGCCAGTGCCTTAGAAAAAAAGGAAGAATAAATATTCTCATTAAAATAGCCCATTGTGATAAATTCTGCTTGATCGGAACTGGAATTTACAGTAGGTCTACAAGCAGTGTGACAGGGCAGACGAATATCTTCACCTGCTTGTATAAATTGATATTCCAATCCTGAGCGCTCCATTTCAGGACCTGGTGTTCAAATGATAGTAAGCAACAGCTGTAGGGGGAAACGATTTCAAACAGGCGCTGGATAATTTCCTTTCATGAAGATCCTACCTTTGAAGGAAAAAGGGTAATTTTCCAAGGGCACCGCACCTCCATGTCGTTCGCATACACATATTAATTAATGAGGGCTTGTAGAACACTTTCAAGATTAAAAGAATGAGATAAAGCCAAGTTTTATTATTCCGTTCAGCAGTATGTCTGGTCTTCCTAACTCACCGATCTTGGGCGGGGTTGACGTTTTTTATATAAAGAGTCTAATAGTAACAGAGATGAACAGTAGAGGTGCTTTCACACACTCACACACGCACACACTAAATAACACACTTTAAATCCACTTTCATTGCACTTTACAGCTGGATTTTGCAGTATTAGAAATGACAAAATCTACTCACATGCAGCTGCTGAAGTGGATTGGAACTGCAATATTTGGCATGTGTGAAAGTGCCCTAGAAGTGTTAAAATTGTTCAGGATTAAATATTTGTGCTGTCGCACCTGGGCACCCCTCCCGGTCACCTGGTGCCGCCGTCGCCCCTCCCGGGCACTCTGGGGCGTTCCCCGGAGGTCTCAGAAATAGGGGGTGGGAGCTGGGTTACTTCACCACAGGCCCCCGTTCCCCTCCTGACTGTGCTGCGGCTCCTGTCCCTCTCTCTCACGAGGCAGCCTCAATAAGCACTGGCCAGCTTCCTCCCCGACCTCCTGCCTCCCTTCCCTTTATCCTCCTGTCTCAATCCTCCCCCTTCCTGTGTTCCGCCCCTCTCTGGCTCCTCCCCCCCTTCAAAGCCCCAGACACCCGGGAGAGGCGAGCCGGGGCTGGGCTGCCTGGGCGTGCCTTGGGCATCCTGGACCTCTGCAGCGTGCTGGGGTGTGGCGTCTCTCACCACCACAGGTCAGGTGGCTCTCCTCCTCTCTGCCAGCGCTGGGCTCAGCTTCTCCCTCCTGCTCCCCGACGTCTCACTCTGGCCAGGCTCCTCGGACCCGGAGACGGGCTCATCGACTGTGAGGCGTTGCTCGGGCGGCTGTTGGCGCCTCATCAGCCCAGGTGAGGGGTGGGGCCGCTGTGGGGGCTTGGGAAGGTGTGGGAGGCTCTCGGGGCGGCGACGGGGGCCGGGTTGCGCAGCACGGGGTCATGGGAGAGGCTAGTGCGCAGAGTCTCAAACGCTGCATCCTGGGCTGGCCCCCACTGGAGGACGTTCGGGCACGTCTTCCGCAGGCTGTCCATCAACGGGGTGGCCACCGCCGCAAAGTTGGGATAAACTTGCTGTAGTAGCCCGCAAATCCCAAGAAGCGCCGTAACTGCTTCTTGGTGCGCGGGCGGGGCTGTTGTTCCAAGGTGACGACCTTCTCTGGTAGGGGTCGGAGTTGGCCCTTCCCCACTAGGAATCCTAGATATTTTAGCTCCGTCAGCCCAGGTGAGGGGTGGGGCCGCCGCGGGGGCTTGGGAAGGTGTGGGAGGCTCTCAGGGTGGCGATGGGGGCCGGGAATGGCTGGCAGGGGCCGGGGGGTCCCCCTTGCACAGTCCTCGCCCAGGCTGGGCGAGACAGTGCTTTTTCTATCTGCCCCCTGCCCTTGGTTAGCTTCTTTTCCTATTGGAAACATGTTGAAATATAGGCTAATGTTCCACATTACATTTTCCTTCTAGGGAAGTGCACTTAGGATTACCATCAGTTGTTGGGTCAGCAAAAAGGAATAGAGTATTGCTTATAGAAGAAGAAGAAGATGATGATGATATTTGATTTATATCCCGCCCTCCACTCCAAATCTCAGAGTCTCAGAGCGGCTCACAATCTCCTTTACCTTCCTCCCCCACAACAGACACCCTGTGAGGTAGGTGTGGCTGAGAGGACTCTCACAGCAGCTGCCCTTTCAAGGACAACCTCTGCCAGAGCTATGACTGACCCAAAGCCAGGCCTCGGATTCAGCAGGAGTTCACAGCAGCGCAGCTCATGAACCTTTCTGAGAGTCCCCCCTCCTCCTCCCCACCTTGTCCATTGAATAGTAGGTACAGCTACATAACGATCCCTGGATGAACTCCACCACCTATTTTTCTACAAAGCAACCCCTGCCCAAGGCCATTCCTGCAGGTTCAAGTGGAGGAGTGGGGAATCAAATCCAGTTCTCTCAGGTAAGAGTCCACACACTTAACCACTACACCAAACTGGCTCTCACAGCTTAGAGGGAACATTGAAGAATCTGGTGAAAGGCAAAACATTCTGGTGTCCTTCCAGTCTTCTCCAAAAAGTTGTTACTCTAGGGAGGGAAGGGTGCCCAATGTCTCTTTGCATCAGTTTGGTGTAGTGGTTAAGTGCATGGACTCTTATCTGGGAGAACTGGGTTTGATTCCCCACTCCTCCACATGCACCTGCTGATGTGACCTTGGGTCACATCACCCTCTGCACCCCAAAAATCTCCAATCATTTCCCAACCTGGTCATGGAAATCAAGGTGATGTAAATGAAATAAGAACTATGATTCAACCTGTATTCTCCAGTTTCGCAACTCCTTTTAGATACTGGCATTCAGGAGTGGAATGGAAAGCTCGGCGAAAATTGTGAAGCCGCGACGCAACAGTAGAAATGCCGTTACTTTCTAAGGACCTAATCCAACATTACAACTGCAACAGCTGGATTGTTTCTACATTCTAGCTCTCAGGCAAGGACAATAAGTGAATGCAAGCAGCGGATGACCTCTCAGAAGTTAAGCAGGGTGAGCCCTCAGAAGTATTTGGATTGGAGACTGCCAAAAAAGTCCAAGGTCACTATGCAGAGGCAGGCAATGGCAAACCACCTCTGAAAGTCTCTTGCCTTGAAGATTTATGGAGTCACCATAAATTGGCTGTGACTTGATGGCATTTTCCACCACCCCAACAGACTATGATAAATCACAGGGAAATCACGCCCCCCCCCCCCCCCGCCCCGTGACTATGTCTAAGACAAAAAGCTTAGAAAGACAGAGAAGAAGGTTCCCTTGCAAGACACAGTGTCCCGAGGTTAATTTGCAGCAATCACCAACTGACTTTCTTGAATGTGTAAAAAACGGTTTTCCCCAACAAATGCAAATTTCCGCACCCAATTTCATCACACGAAGCCGTTGTTTCGTCGCTATGTCATTCTTGCCTCTGAAAAAAAGCTCACCAACTGACATTTGTTTTATCACCCATGGTGCCTCTGTGGACTTTGACTCTAAGAGCTCAAGTTCGATTACTACTTGAAGTACTTAAAAGATTCCACCACTATTGAAAGAGTCCCCTGTAGGGCTGTTACAGAAAGGTTAAGGACCTCAGTACAAGTGGCGTCATCATGCTGTGATTCTAGAGGTTGGCAATATTTTCTTGTGACCCTATCATATATTTTTTTGTTTCCTTTTAAGATGAAATCAGAAGACCATTCCCTCTCCCCCCCCCCAATAAATACATAATATACAAATAGCTTCAGCTCTGGTTAATTAAATCATGTGCATGGATCTATACACCGGGTTCCACAACATGGTGTTCACCAACGCTCCCTTTAAGCTGTGGAGTCTTGTGAGCAAAAATTCAACTTTGTGAGCTAGTGGCATTGACGTTGTGAGCTACTGCGTCAATTAGTTTGCTCTGGGGCCATTTTTTTCCTGAACTAAGACCAAAATGTGTGAGCTGGAGGCTAAAAAACCTGTGAGCTAGCTCCCACTAGCTCAGCTTAGAGGGAACACTGGTGCTCACCGCCTTTTATGGTGCCTGCCAAGGGTTTTTAGCAAGTGGACAAGACCAGGTTCAGAGGAGAGAGTCAGAAGCTTTAACGCTCTTTTCCCCCTTTTTCCCCTAAAGAAAGCAAAAATACTATTCACAATGGCATTGCGAAATCTGGATGTGAAAATTCCTAAAGATTTGGTGATGGAACCTGGGGATGTTGTGATTTTGGGAGGGGAGAGAGCTTATCAGGTTACAATGCCATAGAGTCCAACCTCTAAAACAGCCCCAATTTTGCACTAGACCTTTAATCCTGGTTTAGCCCCGTCCCCAAGCTGACATTCTGCACTAAAATAGAGCTGGTTTCTCTGATTCCAGTGTAGAATGTCAGTTTGGGGACAGGGCTAAACCAGGATTAAAGGTCTAGTGTGAAACTGGTCATTCTTTCCAGAGGAACTGATCTCTGTAGTGTAGAGGTTAAGTTGTAATTCCAAAACGTCTCCCGGGCCCACCTGTAGGTTTGCAACACTACCCAATCAACTATCTTTCTTTTTTCTTCTGCAGACTTAACCAGAAGGGATAAAGAAGAATTTTGGGGGGTTTAACCCCAGCTTTGGTGATTTGTATGGCTTCATGGTTGGCATAACCACATTCTACATGATGTTCTTCGAATATTTAAGAAAGTTCCTTAAGGCCAGGGCTTTTGGGGGGGCCAGGAACACACAGGAATGCAGTTCCGGCTGGTTTGGCATAAGGAGGTTTGACCTAAAACGCAAAGGAGTTCCTGCTGTTTTTTTTTTTCTAGAAAAAAGCCGTGTGTGAAACAACGGTGATGTCAGGAGGTGTGGCCTAAAATGCAAAGGAGTTCCTGCTGGGCTTGTTCTAAAAAACAGAACACCGCTTAAGGCATAAAGTTTTGAATATATATGACTGCCTAACACTATAGCGGTGTTCTCTTCGTCTCATGGCTTTTCACATCATGGTCTTGGCTGTGGTCCCATCATACACTTGTTCACCTCACGCAGAAATGACGACCAGCCTTAGATTTTGAAATATGAGCAGACATAGTGACACATTCTCCACACCGCTTGAATGAAAATAACAGACAGGAGGATTACTATATGGTTGCATTCAGGCCTCAGTAAGTTGAAAGCAGTACTTACCATGAATGTATTTATTTATTTACTTCATTCACTGTCCACCTTCCTCACTCTAGGTGGACAGACATTACCTTGACTGGGCCTTCCCTTATGTCTGTTAGGCAGTAGAAACTCTATATCTCAGCTTCTTCACCAAATGAAGTAAGCATCTACTTTATGGATACAATTGAGAGAGTCGGCAAAACACAGATCTTTAAGAGTTGATGTTTAGCCCCAAGCTAGAAGGTCCAATCGGGACAGGTCTCAGGAGATAAACAGGATTGCTGGCTGGTACTTGGATGGGAGATAGGGTTGCCAGGCCCAATTCAAAAAATATCTGGGGACTTTGGGGGTGGAGCCAAGAAGCATTTGGATGGAGCCAGAAGCAAGGTTGTGACAAGCATAATTGAACTACAAAGGGAGTTCTGACCATTACATTTAAAGGGACCGAACACCTTTTAAATGCCTTCCCTCCATTGAAAATAATGAAGGATAGGGGCACCTTCTTCGAGGGCTCAAAGAATTGGACCCCTGGGTCCAATCCTTTTGAAACTTGGAGGGTGTTTTGAGGAGTGGTACCAGATGCTATGCTGCAAATGTAGTGCCTCTATCCCCCAGAATCGCAGATACTCACAGATCAATTCTCCATTATACCCTATGGGAATTTGTCTCCAAAGGGAATAATGGAGTGCCCGGCTTACATTTCTCTTCCTCCCCTGCTTTTTGATGACTCTGAAGTGGGGGGAGGGTCTCCAAACTGGGGTGTCCCCTGCCCCCACTTGGGGATTGGCAACCCTAGTGGGAGACCATCAAAGAAGTCTAAGGTTGTTGGTCACTTGCTACACAAAGGCAGGCAATGACAAACTACCAGGGATGGAATTCTAGCAGGAGCTCTTTTGCATATTTGGCCACACAGCCCTGATGTAGCCAATCCTCCAAGCGCTTACGAAAAAGAGCCTTGTAAGCTCTTGGGGGACTGGCTACATCAGGGGTGTGTGGCCTAATATGCAAAGGAGCTCCTGCTAGAATTCCAGCCCTGCAAACCACCGAGTTCATGTCTTGCATTGCAAACCTATGGGGTCACCAATAAGTTGACTGTGATTTGATGGCACTTTCCATCACCAAAGGAGTTATAGTTGTAGCTGTTTTTATTAAGGGAGCACTTCCTAACCATTGGATAGTGACATTTAGTAACCTGACAAATTGCCTGTTTTGATGGGTTAAACTCCCGACTTGCTGAAAAATATATTTGTATCAAGCACGCACGATAGCGACTCCCCCCCTCCTGAGCTGTGATCAAGTGGCATATCCATCTGAGATTAAATTCTAGCCTTAATGTCTGCATGCTAAAATGAAATTGTTATTTACAAAATAATTGAGCATGCAGAGGGAATGATTCAAAAGCGTTGATAATTTACTTAAAAAAAAAAAAAACACGAAGAAAGCAAAAATACTATTTAGCAATATCCAAGATGGATAACGGTGTGCTAAATGGTGTTCGTTGAATATTAAAGGAAGTTACTCCAGGCATAAAGGCTTGACTATACCAGACTTCCTTATGTTATGGGCGCATTCACTTCCACTCATGGTTTTTAATGTCGGACGTAATAGGGGGGAAGATGGTAAAATGTTAAGCACCTTTGATGTATTGCCTTTGGCAGAACTTCTCTTGAAGAAGTAAATCCAGGGTTGCAGCCATGAAGGTACAACATTACTGAAATTCATAGGGTTTCTCTAGGTGTCAAACAGAGCATGTGCCTACCTCATTATTGAGCCTTGCACAACCTTCAGCACAACCATTACCTTGAGCCTCCTTCACCTCAAAAATCAAGGCAATTTTATTAAGATTTGAACTCTCCTTTGCTCCCCTTTGCTCCTTTGTAGTACAAAGATGTACTACAGCGTCCAGATTTGCCTTGCAATTTTTAATTGCAATTGTTACCTTTCCCCATCCAAAAAGTTTGTTGCCCTGATTTGATTCATAAGAGCTCCATCTCTAGGTAACGCAAACATACGCTCAATCTCACCTTGCCAACAACTAGGCTTTTCAGCCTCCAGGTGGAGCTTGGAGATCTTCTGGAATGACAGCTGATCTCCACAACAGAGATCAGTTCTCTTGGAGGAAATGGCTGCTTTGCAGGGTAGCATTTTATCCCCTGTTGCATTATATCCTGCTGATAAGCCCTAGTCAGGACTGGCCCCAATGAGTTCTCCCACAAAGGAGGTCTGGAAAGGGCCTTCTCCCCCAGCCTTTTACTGACAGAACCAAACTTGGCTGTAGGGTTGCCAAGTCCAGCTCGAAACATACCTGGGGACTTTGGGGGTGGAACCAGGAGACTTTTCCTTTTCCCCTCCCCCCAAAAATAAAAATACAACAATGCAGTTCCCCTGAATACATAGAATACATCTCCCAGAAGTGGGAAAATTTGAACAGCGAAAAAGGAAAATGCCAATAGAGCACAACCAACTCCCAAGCTGTAACAAATTAACACCACTTTAATGCAATACCATAATTATGTAAAAACACTTGTACATAAATATGTGAAACACCCAGTAAGTTACCAGGGAAAGACCTGTTAGAGATCACATCTTCTTCAAGTGTTGACAAACTGAATGTTCACATTACCATAAAAACTCAGAGAACCATTCAAATTCCTCCAAAACAAACTGGAATCTAAAAATATTCAAAATATAGCAAAAAAAATGTGAAATTTATACATTCAGGAATTAAATTAAGGAATCAAAAATGCTAAACGTCTTGTGGGTTTACAGCCACCCACTGGAATGGATTGGATATATCCAGGCCTGAGAGGAGACCAGTTTACTAGGCTTTAAATAGGTCTCATCTAAATAACTGATGGTGCCATCCTAGGCAGAATTAAGCCCTTCTAAGTCCATGAGTTAGAAGTCTATAAGCACTGTCAGTCAGCTAATATTAGCCCATCATCTCATGGATACTTTAATAAATCCTCATGAACAGGGCCTTTTTTTGTAGCAGGATCTCCTTTGCATATTAGGCTACACCCCCCTGATGTAACCAATCCTCCAAGAGCTTACAGGGCTCTTCTTACAGGGCCTACTGTAAACTCCAGAAGGACTGGCTACATCAGGGGGTGTAGCCTAATATGCTAAGGAGGTCCTGCTACAAAAAAGCCCTGCTTGCAAAACGTTAACATGTTCTTGTTATTAAATGGGTAACTCCCTTTTCCACTCAGGTGTTCAGGGCAGTGTTTTAAATAGAAATATGTAAAACCATTCAAATCCTAACAAAACAAATCAGAACCTGAAAATGTTCTTAGCTTCCCTGAATTGTTAGATTCCCTAAATCTTCCTGTTGTTAGCTTCCCTAAATAGTTTGGAACAGTAGGGATATCTTTTTACATTTTAAAAATAAGTACATGAGATTATCCCATGCAGGGCATTTTTTGTAGAAAAAGCCCAGCAGGAACTCATTTGCATATTAGGCCACACACCCCTGACACCAAGCCAGTCGGAACTGCATTCCTGTGCATTCCTGCCCCCTCAAAAGCCCTGATCCCATGTAATTCTAGCGAGATCCCAGCTTAGTAGGCTAAGCCCATGGAGAATGACTGGGCCAAATTGACTGAGCAAGAATATCAAGTTGGGTAACCAGATCTGGGTTGGTTGGGAAACACCTGGAGATTTAGGGAGTGGAACCTGAGAAGGGTGGGGTTTGGGGAGGGGAGGGACTACAATGGGGTGTCAAACATGCAGCCCGGGGGCTGAATCAGGGCCCCGGAGGGCTCCTATCAGCCCCCTGAGCAACTGGCTGTCAACTGCTTCCTTCTCCCTCTCTCTTGCTTCCAGTTTGGTATAGTGGTTAAGTGTGCGGACTCTTATCTGGGAGAACCATGTTTGATTCCCCACTCCACCATTTGCACCTGCTGGAATGGCCTTGGGTCAGCCATAGCTCTGGCAGAGGTTGTCCTTGAAAGGCAACTACTGTGAGAATCCTCTCAGCCCCACCCACCTCACAGGGTCTCTGCTGTGGGGGAGGAAGATAAAGGAGATTGTGAGCCGCTCTGAGACTCTGAGATTCGGAGTGGAGGGTGGGATATCAATCCAATATCTTCTTCTTCTTCTCCATCTCAGCTTGCTCAATCGCACAGGAGCTACAGAGCAAAACCTTGATTTTCTCTATTGGTTGAGGCTCCTTCCCCTCCTGATCCCCTGGGGAGGGAGGGAAAGAGCCAGAGCTTCCTTTGCCCAGTTCCCTGGATCCCTTGGGAGAAATACAAAGAAAGCACCTTTAAGACCAACAAGTGCTATTGTTTTAAGCATGTTTTATTTTATTAGAAAAAAAATCTTTAGTCGTGTTTGTCTGTTGCCTTTTAAAAGTTTATATCTCTGCTACCTTATTTTAAATAGGTACACACTTGACCTGACCTGACACAGCCTGGCCCGACAAGGTCTCATTTAGGTCAGATCTGGCCCTCATAACAAATGAGTTTGACACCCCT
Source organism: Heteronotia binoei (assembly GCF_032191835.1). Classification (NCBI taxonomy): domain Eukaryota; kingdom Metazoa; phylum Chordata; class Lepidosauria; order Squamata; family Gekkonidae; genus Heteronotia; species Heteronotia binoei. Next base: position 7,564,766 of record NC_083225.1, on the reverse strand, counting down.
GGTCATAGAGTCTACCTTCCAAAGTGGCCATTTTCTCCAGGCAAACTAATTGCTATTGCCTGGGGAACACTCATAATTCCAGGAGATCACCAGGAACCACCTGTGGGTTGGGAACCCTAAAAGTGGGCTGGAAGGAATGTAAGTAAATTCCCTCTTTTTACCATTGCTGGTGGAGTTGCCCAGTAATCCGACAGTTTTGGGATGATGTGTTATCTGTTATTGATTATGTACTTAGAGTTACTATTCCAATAAACCCAGAGTTTGTTCTACTAAATTTATTTATTTATTTATTTTTCACATTTATATCCCACCCTCCCCGGAAAAGGAATCTGGCCTGTTTACTGATAATGGCCGCCAAATTATTGATAGCTTCACAATGGAAAAGCCTTCTAAACCTACTCAGTCACAATGACTCCTGAAAATTTGGAATGTACTAGCGATTGATAAATTAGCTTCTCAGAACATCCAACAAGCAGTTCCACTATGCAAAAACACTTTTATAGAGTGTTGGTTTTCTTTTTTCGGATATATTGAAAACTCTAATAAAGAATATTGTAAAGTACCTGAAAAATACAAAATGTTTATGTTTTATTGATTAGAAAGGAGAGATTTAATACTTATATTAATAAATATTATTATAATCACTATCTATATGTATTTATAAATACGTATATGACCCCCAGACAGCACAGTTGTTAATTATGCTTTGTTTAACAGTTGTAATTCTTTTACTCTGTATTGATTGGTTATAGTGGTGTTATGCTTATTGAATGATTTAAATAAACAGTTTTTTGTTTTTTTAAAAAAGTGGGCTGCACTTTTAGGCACACTGATCAGAGAGTAAGGCTGCGGTATTCAGGAATTATTTTTGAGTCAACCTGTCTAGGATCAGGTTTCAAAAGGCTCACAACAGTAAGCTGGCTTTATACCAGCCACCCGCCCAATTGAAAAGTAGGGTCTTGACAGGTGAAAAAGCCAATTAAATACCAATCCCTTTTAAAATATATATATATATATAAGCAAACATGAGCTACTTGTGGAAATTCAGTGATGGATTGGGGCTCTCTGATTAAGGCAGAGTCAGTTCTTGTTAGCGATACTTAAGACTGGCCTTTTCAGTATATGAACATATATCCAACCATACAGTTCCAAGGAATTAATTTTATTTTTTTGAAAGAAGAGCTGGTGAAAGTCTGCCATTAAGCCGCAGCTTGTACTCCCCATTTTTCGCCAGCTCTCAATGGAGCAGCGGGAGAGGGGAATGATGGAGGGAACGACACCACCGTTATGCCCAGAAGTGTTGTTGCCACATTGCAGTGATGCTCTAGGAATTTTCTTGAGCTCTATTTTTTTTTTTACCATAGAGCTTGGAGAAAATCCTAGAGTGTCACTGCATTGTGGCAACATCACTTCTGGGCTCTGAGCTGGAAGTGACATCGTGTGTCGTGCAACAGCAGCAAAGCCAATACAAATCGGAATAGCAGATTGATGGCTATGTATTAGATATTCTGGGTGTGAAGTGCAATAAATAACACCCAGGATACATCAATCTGCTATTCCGACTTATATTGCCTTCGTTGCTGTTTCAGCCCAATCAACACAAACTAACAACCGCCAGACCCCAACTTGTGATTCTTTTAATCCGCTAAAAAAACATTTCCATGATTTTGCATACCAATTCACTGCCCACTTTCTCTATATTTAGGACTGTGTGCCATTCCATCCTATTGTCTGATGAAGTGTGCTTCTAGCACATGAAGCTTATATTCTGAATAAAACTTTGTTGGTCTTAAAGGTGCTACTGGACTCCTACTTTGTTCTATTGCCTCAGACCAACACGGCTGCCCTCCTGGATGTGTTTTCTAATGTTAGGGGATAATTAGGGTTGCTAAGTCCTCTTCATCCCCCGTGGGGGGACAGTCACATGCACAGTGTGCGTGTGATGAAATGATGTCACCCAGAAGTGACATCCTCAAATGGCAGCGCTTGTGCAGGGCCGCTCTAGGCATTTCCGGGAAAGCTCTATGGTTTTCCTGGATGCTCTAGCCATTTGGGAGGTTGAAACTCTATGGTACCCATTGTACAATAGAATTGTACCTCCCAAATGGCCAGAGTATCCAAGAAAACCATAGAGTTTTCCCGGAAACTCCTAGAGCAGCCCTGCAAGGGTGCCACCATTTTGATGATGTCACTTCCAGGTGATGTCATCATGCCAGTGATGCAGGGGGCGGTTCCCCCCACCAGCCCAATGGGGCTTGGCAGCCCTAGGGATAATATTTTGGCTGGAATGATGCATCATTTCTCTTAAAAAGTATATTAAAAGAAGGTTTTTCTTTAATATTAAAGTTGTTTTACCCCAGCTCCATACCGGGTCGTCAGACTGATCAAAGCACTGGCGATGGAAACAACAGTCTTCTCTGAAGAAAAGATTGAACTCTTCCATGCACAGCTCCTGTTATTAGAAAGATCGGTGTGTGTGTGTTGCTTTGTGAAATATTTACCGCATAACTGGGGGAAAAAAATTACAAAACAAACTGGCAGTGCGATCAGGGAGCAAAGGAGTGTAAAAATTAAAATCCACTGAAATCTGCTTCACTACAAAAAAGGAACTTTAAAAAAAAATGTCCCTTTATGAGTGCAAATGCCAGCTCTGCTCTGCTTATACCAACACTTGTTAAGGTTACCCTTCTTCAGAGTAGGATCAGGGGTGAGTGTTTTAGTGGCACAAAATTATTCAGGATGGTGAAAACCAAGGCTGACTATGAAAAGCTGCAAGAGGATCTCCCAAAAATGGGCAAGTGGATGACAATGTGGCAAACGAAGTTCAGTGGCGGTAAATGTAAGGTGATGCACATTGAGACAAAAAAATCCCAAGTTCAAGCACAGGCTGCAAGGGTCTGTAATTGCTATCACTCCTGTTAAGAGACTCTCTTCTTTTGGCCGAACACCCAGAGAATGCAGACCTTTTTTGGTCAGGATCTCTTAAAACCATCAAGTCTGTCGTATTAGTCCCACCACATTAACGTACCTTTTGGATTCATTTTTGGGTACCAATACACCCCCATTTTGCTATGTCCTCTGTGTTTTGCTGATTGCTCACAAAGCAGCACCCCTGATTCACATAAGGTATCACCTGGGATAGCACAGGTCGTTCTACATGCACCCCTCCCTTCATCGATCTTCAGGCTGAACCATTCTCCAAGGTCTGGTAGAGTATTACCCCATTTCTCTCTTCCCTGATCACACCTGCTCCTTCCTGTGTTTTAACATCTTGTGCGAAAGCCATCTTGTGTATATTGAAATTTTTATTTCCTTTCAAAAATAAAACTCATTTGGTGATAACAGACAGGCATCTAAAGCCATCCCAGGGATGGGAGGTAGGTGGACCAATTTGGTGTAGTGATTAAGTGCGTGGACTCTTACCTGGGAGAACTGGGTTGGATTCCCCACTCCTCCACTTGCACCTGCTGGAATGGCCTTGGGTCAGCCATAGCTCTTGCAGGAGTTGTCCTTGAAAGGACAGTTGCTGTGAGAGTCCTCTCAACCCCACCCACCTCACAGGATATCTGTTGTGTGTGTGTGGGGGGGGGGAGATATAGGAGATTGTAAGCCACTCTGAGTCTCTGATTCAGAGAGAAGGGCGTGGTGTAAATCTGCAATTCTTCTTCTTCTGCCAAGGGCCATATGGATATTTGCGGGCCATAAAAAAATTATCAACTTAAAAAACAGTGCTCTATCAAGGGAGAATGATTCAGGCCAGCAAAATTAATGCAAATAATTGTTTTTCTATTTGAAGTCATGTGGGGAGAGCCTAATCTGGTGCACACACACACACAGCCCACCACCCTAGGCAAATGAATAGGTCCAGGGCTTTTTTGTAGAAAAAGCCCAGCAGGAACTCAGTAGCATATTAGACCACACCCCCTAATATTAGCATATTAGGCCCACCATCTGGGATAATTAAGTGCAAACTGAACTGTGACAGTAACTTTTCCAGGCCCTGCAGCAATTCTGGCTGGCCAGCCAGGCCCCAGGAAGGCTGCTGTACAGTACATCTGGGCCCTGTGATCCCTGCCTGACCCTGGGGAGGCTGCTGCACAGTGCGGCTGAGCCCCACAATCCTTATTGGACACCCAGGCCCCAGAGAGGCTACCACATGGCTCGGTTTGGCCCAGCAATCCCCAAGGGCCACACTAAATGACCTCGAGGGCCATATATGGCCCTTGGGATGGAGGTTCTCCACCCCTGTGGTAGAGTATTACCCCATCTCTTTCTTCCACTATCACACCCACTCCTGCCTGTGTTTCTACATCTTGTGTGAAAGCCATCTTGTGTATGTTTAAATATTTCCTTTCAAAAATAAAACTCATTGGGTGATAACAGATGGGCGTTTAAAGCCACCCCAGGGATGAGAGGCGGACCAAAAAAGTGCGTCCACGTGCGCACATCTGCCTCTTGTTCCCGTCCCGCCCCTGAGTCACCCCGGCTTGCCAGTAGGTCCTGTAGTAAGAGCCCTGTAAGCTCTTGGAGGATTGGCTACACCAGGGGTATGTGATCTAATATGCAAAGCAGTTCCTGCTGCTGCTGCTGCTGCAAAAAAAACCCTGGATACATCCAAACATCAGGCAAAAATGCTGAAGGGAAAAATCACCTCGAGTGATACTTAAATCCTGGAAATTCTTCAGCCCCCTTCCTCTCTAGAAGTTCAGTGCGCAAGGTTGATTCCTAAATTAGACAGCATAACTAGGAGACCACTCTAAAGTGTGTGGTGTAGATATTGCCCTTAGTGTCTGTGCTCTGGAATTTACTTTTGCATTTGACTGACTGAATATGTCAACAAAATAAAAGGTTCCTAAAAAGGTCAGGACACAAGCTGAGGCTGATCTCCATGACAATACACCATTTTATGAGAAACCAAGCTAGGTTGAGATGTTCAGGAACAAAAAGTATACACTGACAATAATGTGACATCCTGCAACTGCCATAGGTAAAATCAAAGTCCAGATATGAAGAAGGAGTTTGTCTTAAGGAGTCTCAAAGCAGCTCACAACCACATTTCCTTCCCACACAGGGCCGGCCCTAGGGTGCGCAGTGCCCCGGGCAGACTTGCCACCCGCCACCCCCTTTATGGCACCACCCCTGGGTTGCCTCTCCACTCCCCTTTTCTCTGTGGTGCCGCCCTCCACCCTCCCCCGCTGCCTGTAGCACTCTCTGAGTGTCCTCATACAGAGACTGCATGCTGGCCAGGCACCCTCCCCACCCCACTCTGATGATTGGAATAATCAGAGAGGGGCGGGGTGGGCTCCTGGCCAGCACGCAGTCTCTCTATCGCTCCCTGAGCATTCTCTGCTGGGAGGATGCTCAGGGAGTGATATGGAGACAGTGTGCTGGCCAGAAGCCCTCGCAGGTGGCAAAATTTGGGTATTTGCCTATGGCGCTGGGGCCCAATTTGGGTATTTGCCTATGGCGCTGGGGCCCAATTTGGCACCCTAGGCAAATGCCTAATTTGCCTAGTGGAAGGGCCAGCCCTGTCCCCACATAGGCACTGTGTGAATTAGGTGGGGTTAAGAGAGATCTGATAGAACTGTGACTATCCCAAGTCCACCCAGCAACCTTCAGATGGAGGAGGAGTGGGAAATCAGCGCTGGCCCTCCAGATTTGAGTCTGCCACTCTTAATCACTGCACCACACTGGCTCTCTGTTGAGTGGATGCATTTTGGGCAGGAGGTCACTGGACTCAGTAACAGGGTGATGGGGGAGTCAGAGGTTTTCAAAGGAAAGAGGGGAATCACGTAAATATTTCCATTTGTGGAGAATTTCCATTGGATGCAACCCAAAATTGCACACTCTCGGCCTAACTTACCTCACAGACTTGTTATGATATAGTAGAGGAGAGGACAACAAAGTAAAACACTTGGGAGAAAGGTGGACTGTGAATGAAGTAAGCCAATTTGATCTAGTGATTAAGAGCATGGACTCTAATCTGGAAGAACTGGGTTTGATTCTCCACTCCTCCACATGCAACTGCTGGTGTGACCTTGGGTCAGTCCCAAGTTCTCTCAGAGCTGTTCTCTCAAGAACAGTTCTTGAAAGAACTCTCTCAGCTTCACCTATCTCACAGGGTGTCTGTGAGAGGAAGGGAAGGAGATTGTAAGCTGCTGGGAGACTCTGAGAGAAGCGCAGGGTATAAATCCAATCTCCTCCTCTTCCTTTTCTTCTTCTTCTGAGCCAGTTTGGTGTGCTGGTTGAGAGTGCAGACTCTAATCTGGGAGAACTAGGTTTGGTTCCCTACTCCTCCACATGTAGCTGCTGGTGTGGCCTTGGGTCAGTCACAAGTTCTCTCCGGGCTGTTCTCTCAAGTTCTCTGAAAGCTCTCTCAGCACCACCTACTTCACAGGGTGTCTGTTGTGTGGAGGGAAAGGGAAAAGAGATTGTAAGCCATTCTGAGACTCTGAGTGAAGGGAGGGGTATGAATCCAATCTCTTTTTTTTCTAAATTAATAAAGAAAAGTTTCTGTCACTCGCATTGTTGTATATCATTGCAAAGGACACACGTCTCAACCATAGCATATGTGTCATTTACTCTAGCAAAGCACCAAGGAGCTCAGGGAAATTAAATTGCTGGATTTCTCTCTCTCTCTCTGCTTTCTGAATGCACAGCCAATTCTTTTTACTGTTTATACTCAGCATTTTCAAATCAAGAAGTATTGCTACAAATTGATACCAAACGCTTAATGTTTCCTGAGGTCAAAATTGGGCACTTCCACAAAACAACGTACTTTCAACATGTTAGGGCTGTTCCGCTGAACCAAACTGAGTGGAACAACAAACGGAAAGAAGCCTACGGCGATGAAGAGTTTCCGTTAATGCGCTGCTGTAGCTTTCCTCTCTCTCTCTCTCTCTTGCTTCTTTATTGTCTGTCAGACGAATCCCCTAGAGGAGAACAATTCTGAACATAAATAAGTGGCTAGTGCTAAAAACATCCCTACACGGGGCTGGGCAGCGTCTTCAGGATATTAAGTTTTGCTAAGTGTGAGCAAGTTGTTTGTCATTACTCTGTGTATATCATTAGCACATAAGATTATATAGGAGTCCTGCATGAAAGATTGAGGTAAGATTGAAGTCAGGGTACACTGGAGACAGAATTGTCTTCTGACAGACAATAAAGATAATTTTAACTCCTTTCCCTAGAAGGACCATTTGATTTCAGAGGGAATAGTCAAGATTGATAGCAAACACCAAAATATCTAAGGCTTAGTCTTCATGAGACAGCTTATGTTTCTGGCTGGCGACATCATGCCAACAAGCATATCACAAGTGATGCGTTTTATTATTTTATTTCTTTTCTTTCCCCTCCACCTTTCTCCTCAAAATGGCTGGCATCATTCTCCTCTCCTCCAGTTTATCCTTACAATGATCTTGTGATCCAAGCAAGGTTGGAATGTGTGATTGAATGACAGAAGTGGCATTGGAACATGGGTCTCCGAGATTCTAGTCTTATACGCGGACCACTATGGTGGACTTGCTCATTGCAAGTGATGATATATAGGGTTGCCAATCCCCAGGTGGGGGAAGGAGCTTCCCCAATTTGGAGGCCCTCTGCTCACTTCGGGGTCATCAGAAAATGGGGAGAGGATGTCTCCTGGGCATTCCATTGTTCCCTATGGAGACCAATCCCATAGGGTATAATGGAGAATTGATCTGTGCGTATCTGGGGTTTGGGGGGGAGGGCTTTTTGAAGTAGAGGCACCAAATGCAGCATAGCATCTGATGCCTCTCCTCAAAATACCTTCCAAGTTTCAAAAAGATTAGACCAGGGGGTCCAATTCTATGACCCCCCAAAGAAGGTGCCCATATCCTTCATTATTTCCAATAGAGGGAAGGCATTTAAAAGGTGTGCAGTGCCTTTAGATGTGATGGTCATAACTTCCTTTGGAGTTCAATTCTGTTTGCCACAACCTTGGTCCTGGCTCCACCCTCAAAGTCCCCTGGCTTCACCCCCAAAGTCCCCAGATATTTCTTGAATCGGACCTGCCAGCTTTAATGATATGCCTTGTGTGGTATAAAGGATGTAACAAAAATCGCATCACAATTAAAAATGCCGGACCTCCTGCTATAGAGGTTCTGCCAATTCCTAGAGCTATCCTATGTCCTACAGGTTTCCTCCAGAAATGACATAGCGGTGCAGATGCTGTAATGCCCCCATGTCCCTGCCACAATCCCTCCCATGAGCTGCTAGGCACAGCCTGTCAACCCTGATCACAATGTTTCTCCTCCTCTCAGAGCTCCAGATGCTCCATATCCTCAGGGGGCTCAACTACAAGAGATGTATGATGTGAGATGTCAAATGTATCATAGGAGGATTCGCTTCAGGAAGTATTCTGTTGCCTGATGCAGCTCGTAAAAGCCAGTTTGGTTTAGTGGTTAAATGTGTGGACTCGTATCTGGGAGGTTTGATTCCCCACTCCTCCACTTGCAACTGCTGGAATGACCTTGGGTTAACCATAGCTCTCGTAGGAAAGGGCAGCTGCTGTGAGAGTCCTCTCAGCTCCTCCCACCTCACAGGGTGTCTGTTGTGGGAGAAGAAGATAAAGGAGATTGTAAGTCGCTCTGAGTCTCTGATTCAGAGAGAAGGGCAGGGTATAAATCTGCAATGCTTCTTCTTCTTCTAAAAGAGCCATAGATGCACAGATCTCTAGATAGTCCATATTTTAAATGGTCTGGAATCAGAATTCTGTGGCCAGCTGATTCTCAAAACCTGCTTCCCTGCAAATGTTCCAGTTGCCATGGGCTAAAAAAGATTATGTGGCATCATCAAGAGATTGTTGAGCTGGATCCCTGAGGTGACATACTTTACAACTGGACATGGAAACTCTTTACAACTGAACAAAATTTAACACATTAAAATTAAAAAAAAAAACCTCTCTGAACACATTAAATGAACACATTAAAATAGAAGAATCTTTGTGGAGAGAACATCCACAGAGTAGATCAGATATAAGATGGAAATATTCCAGTAGTCTTTATTTTCCAGGGAGAGTACCTGTTTTCCTGGCTCCTGTACCTGCTAAATCAGGGGTGTCAAACATGTGGTCCAGAAGCTGAATCAGGCCCCCAGAGGAATCCAATTAGGTCCCTTAGCAACTGGCTGTGGTCTGCTTCCTTTTCCCTCTCTCTTGCTTCCTTCTGGATCACAGCTTGCCTTGCTCAATCACACAGGAGCTACAGAGGAAAGCCTCTACTTTCTCCATTGGCTGAGACTCCTCCCTTTGGGAGGAAGTGGGAGAGGGATAGCTTGCTTTGCCAGGCTCTCCCAATTACACAGCGGAGCTACTGAGCCAAGCCTCCCTTCCTTCTATTGGCTGAGGCTCCCCCTGCCCCAGTCCCTTGGGGAAGGAAGGAAAGAGCCAGAGCTTTCCTTTACCCAGTTTCCTGGATCACACGAGAGAGAAAGAAAGAAAGAAAGAAAGAAAGAAAGAAAGAAAGAAAGAAAGAAAGAAAGAAAGAAAGAAAGAAAGAAAGAAAGAAAGAAAGAACCTTTAAGACCAACGAGTGCTAATGCTTTAAGCATGTTTTATTTTAAGTTTTTTTTTAAAATCTTTGTGTTTGTCTGTGTCCTTTATAAAGTTTATATCTTTGCTACCTGGTATTACATTTCATGATGCTCATGGCCTGGCCTGAGAAGATCACATTTATGTCAGATCTGGTCCTCATAACAAACGAGTTTGATCCCCCTGTGCTAAATCATTCTCCCTAATCTGTTCCTATGTTGTTTTTAGGAAGGACATACTTTTTTTTTGGCTATGCAAGGAAATGCAGTTGCTATTTCCCAGTCACTTTTCATCCCAGTCTATCACTTGGGACACACATTAATTAATATGGAACACATATGGCTCCCATCCAATTTACAGTAAACAAGAATCAGATGGTTGTGCAACTTTTAAGGAAGGGGGTCAGGAAGCAATCGTTGTGAGAATAAGGTTGATACAGGTAAACAAGAGTGTTCCCTGTTTCTTATCTGTGGCGTGTTCAAAGGCTTATGTCGAAGAAAGCCTTCTGTATAATAGAAACCTGTGATATGATTACTTCATACAATCTCACAACTCTTACTGTAAGGTTATCGACAAAACACAGTCCTCTCTCCTTTTTAAGCAAAGGGATTTGTGTCTTTGGGTTACATACCTGGTACATGGGCCAACTGAATTGTTATATCAGAATTGATGGATGTCTGTGACCACTGCGTTGCTGGATACACATAGGCGATTTCATAATCAGGGCCTTGCGATCAGAAAGACTGTGAGCCAAACTATAAATCTGATCAAGTGTTGGGGATTAGAGATGGGTACGAATGAGCTCATGAACCTAAATTCATGATGAAAACCCCAAGGTTCATGGTTCATAAACCAAGGTTCCCAAGAGAGTCAGTTTGGTGTAGTGGTCAAATGTGCGGACTCTTATCTGGGAGAATTGAATTTGATTCCCCACTCCTCCACTTGCAGCTGCTGGAATGGCCTTGGGTCAGCCAGAGCTCTGGCAGAGGTTGTCCTTGAAAGGGCAGCTGCTGTGAGAGCCCTCTCAGTCCCGCTCATCTCACAGGGTGTCTGTTGTGGGGGAGGAAGATAAAGGAGATTGTGAGCCACTCTGAGACTCTGAAATTCGGAGTGGAGGGGGCAATATAAATCCAATATCATGAACCAAGGTTTGTGAACCAAACCTCCCGTGACCCTCCATGTGGTTTTTGGAGGTTTGGGCATTTTGTAGTGGTATATGTTGGTGGTGTCCATAGCAGTCATTGATCAATTGCAATAATCAAAGCAATGGGGTGGGGTATTTATTTATTTATTAATTTTCTAAACCACCCTTCCCAGAAGGGCTCAGGGTGGTGTACATCATATGCAACATACCATTTAGTTAAAATATCAAGCCAAATAAGTTAATTTGTATAAAACCAAACAATCACAATTTCCAATAAAACCAATACAATATCAGTCTTAGATGGCATTCTGCATGTGGTTGCTTCCTCCAAGGGGAAGGGATGGACCTCTGCAGCCCTAGAAACACCAATAGTGCCCCTTCAAAGCTTGATAGGGAATGCTGGCTGCCAATAAGAGAGTTCCCATTCTGCTGTATGGGGGGGAGGTACAGGGGCATCTTGGGGAAGCCTCCTGCAAGTTAGATGCCTCTGGCTTATGTGGGTTCTTGGACCTCCAGCTGTGATTTCCCCAGAGAACACTTTCTTGGGGGCACCAACTTTGGAGGGCTGCTACTCCACCTCTCCAAAGCCAATCCTCACCAAACGTGGAGGGTAGGTTGAGGGGCACCTCAGGAAGGTCCACTGCAAGTTTGATGCCTCTAGTTTGACACACTCCTGAACATGATTTTCCCAGAAAGCACTTTCCTGGGGGCATCTTGCTTCACTGTAGACTAGGGACTAGGGATGGGCATGAACCATGAAAATGAGGTTTGATCCAAACCATGAACCAAACTGAACCAGGAGGCTTGTTTGCAAACTGAATAGGTTTGTGGCCCCACAAACCCCACTGATAGGGACCATAAATGGGATTTGTGAAAGGGAGCAACTTACTCTCTGTTGCTCAGCTGTTTTGGCTATCTTGTGCAGTCTCTTTAAACTTTAAAGAGACTGCAGAAGACAGGCTGAAACATCTGAGCAGCGTGGAGCACCTCCCATCTGCTCAGCTTTTTTTGTAGTTTTTTGCAGAAAGCATAAAGCAGTCTCATTAAACCCATGCTTTCTACTCCACCCATAAGCTGCCATGAAGCGCTTCAAACATTTGTGGACATTTGTGATGGTAGACCCATCACGAACTTCTGCCTAAAAGCCACGAACAGGGCAAAATTCACGAAGAATAGAGATGGCCATAGGTGAATAGAGATGGGCATGAACTGAGCCATGAAGCAAAATTTGTGAAGAATAGAGATGAGCATAGATGAATCAAGATAGGCATGAACCGAACCATAAAGCAAAATTTGTGAAGAATAGAGATGGGCATAGATTAATCGAGAAAGGCATGAACTGCACCATAAAGCAAAATTCGTGAAGAATTTTGTTTCATTGTTTGGTTCATGCCCATCTCTATTGTAGGCTACTTTTCAGCTAAAAAGTCTTAGAGGTGGTTTAGCTTGCAATAAAATGCAGTGAAAAAATCTACTCTGATAGAACTGCTTCTCACTTTTAAACATATTTTTTTTAAAAAATAAACAGGTAGCTTTACATCATTTTGTCCACAGAAAAGAAGTTATCATCATCATCATCATCAGCCTTTATTGGCATAAAAGAAATAAGTTATACAGAATAAAAATTACCCATAAAATACAAAGGTACAGTTAAAATTTAGAAACATCGTAATCAATTAAAACTATGGCTACAAAATCTTTTGGTGTATCATGGTGGCCAGAAAAATGAACTTGGCTACTATTTCAGTGTCTTTCGGGGAGTAACCTCTCAGGACCCTACAGACTTTTAAGGCACCCAAACAGCCTCCTGATTTCTCCAAAATGGGATGCAGTAGGGAGTTACGAAGCTGTGAATATAACAGTGGAGCAAGACGTGAGGGACTGTTTCAACGTCTGTGTGGTCACAAGGACAGGATCGAAGAGAGGAGGTCGTCTTGTTAAACCTGCCAAGTGGTATGGCAGAGGGCAGAGCATTACATCCAGCAAGAGAGAAAGCTCTTTGGTCAATAAAAGGGGAAAGTATGAAGCCATTTCCCCCATGGTGAAAGGAATCTCAAAATACAGCGAAGAACAAGCTTTATTGGCCAGACTGTATAATTCCTGGCGTTCAATGTCCAAAAGTCAACTTTTAATTTGGAAAAATGATGCCGAAAATGACAGCATGGACAATGATTCCAGAGATAGGCCCAAAGACTTGATTTTCCCTGCAATATACTCAGGGGAAAGATTTTGATTCCAGAAAAGACGTCGACAAGACCCTGATGCTTCTTATTGCTTGTGGAGAATTTGGAGAACAAAACACGAGCTTAACCATTTCACCACATTTAGCCTTTAAATAAAGGAGAGCTATGTCAGGTCCATTTTCATAGCTTTCTCTTTTTGCTGTCAGTGAGAGGCATATTAGATCACCAGCTTTGTATTAGGAAATACCTGGAGATTTTTGGGTGGAGCCTGTGATAGATGGAGATGGAGTGATCTCAGTGGGGTATAATTCCCCACACTCTCTAAAGCAGCCATTTTCTCCAGGAGAACCAATTTTGGTCATCTGGAGAACAACTGTAATAGTAGGAGATCTCAAGATGCCACCAGGAGGGTGGCCCCACAACATCCACTGATAGGGGCCACAATCTGGAAGGTGGACCATCTGGAGGGTGGCAACCATAGAGGCATGACATTTTAAACATAGTAAGGGTGCTTCCAGAGGGAGGTGGGGAAGACACACACACACATACACAAAACAAAACACTTCCACTATGGAAAGATAAGTGAGTTGCATGGAAGCATGCAGAAATGAAAGCTTCATGCCTATCCCCATGCTCCGCGCTGCTGAAGGGACCTTCCCCCAATGCCTTGGCTCAACTATGAAACAAAAACCTTGATGTGGGAGAGCTCAGTGGTGACTGACTTGTAGGGATGCCAGTCTCCAGATTGCACCCAGAGATTTCCTACCAATACAATTGATCTCTAGACAACTGAGAAAATGGCTGCTTTGGGGGCGGGGTGGACTTCATGACATTATACCCAGCTGAGGGTCCTCTTCTCCCCAAACCCTGCCCTGGTAGTGGTGGAGTGAAGGCAGCTCTTGATGCTTTCCCCCACAGTGTCACCATAGCCACCTTCCTGGCTCATGTGGGGGCAGTGGTATCAAGTGGTGGCTGTTCTCCCTCAAAATGGCCTCTGAGATCTTGTGACAAAGCGTCATGAGATCACAATGAATCAACGGTATGTTACGCTTTTGTTTTCATTTTTGGATTTTAGCAGAAACCTGAGGACAGATACTAGTTTGTACAAACATCTTCCCTGTCTTTACCTGGCCTGCATACTGAGACTCGGACTCAGCATTAGGTACATGATGAAGTATATAATGATAATATACTATTAAAACATTTGTGGTTTGTAGTGTTATCAGGTTTAAACTTCATGCCCATATCTGCTGCTAGTTCACCTGTAGGAGACTGATTCTGGCCTAATATTTCTTTTGTTCAGTACAAAAATTGTGTTTTATATTTTTAATCTGTCAAGTGGTAAAAAGTAAATTAGACCAGGGAGCAGCAGTCTCTCTCATGCTCATAACTTTGCTTGTAGAAAACTAAGACATTTGTACCTTTAAATTCCATAAATATGTCAAGCAGTGCAATTTTGTATCTTATGAATCATGTATTTCATGTGGTTAAAGCAGTAAAACAAGTTTTAGGTTTTATAAGGAAGTAGGATATATGTCAACTTTCCCCAGTCTCCCCCTCCCCTGGGGTTACGTTTTCTTCTCATCCATGCTTTCCAAATTTCTAGAAACTTTGCATCTAAAGTGGGTGTTGACTCAGAGGCAGGTTGCCAGCTCCAGGTTGGGAAATTCCTGGAGATCTGAGAACATATGAACATATGAAGCTGCCTTATACTGAATCAGACCCTCGGTTCATCAAAGTCAGTATTGTCTTCTCAGACTGGCAGCGGCTCTCCAGGGTCTCAAGCTGAGGTTTTTCACACCTATTTACCTGGACCCTTTTTAGTTGGATATGCTGGGGATTGAACCTGGGACCTTCTGCTTATCAAGCAGATGCTCTACCACTGAGCCACCGTCCTTCCCGTAAAGGTAAACGTAGTCCCCTGTGCAAACACCAGTCATTTCCAACTCTGGGGTGATGTCACATCACATTTTCACAGCAGACTTTCTACAGGGTGGTTTGCCGTTGCCTTCCCCAGTCATCTACACTTTCCCCCCAGCAAGCTGGGTACTCATTTTACCAACCTTGGAAGGATGGAAGGCTGAGTCAACCTTGAGCCTGCTACCTGGACCCAGCTTCTGCCGGGATCAAACTCAGGTGAGAGTGGAGCTTGAGGAAAATGGGGTTTGGGGAGAGAAGGGAACTCAGCAGCATATAATGCCACAAAACCCAGACTCCAAAGGAACTGTTTCCTAGAAGAACTAAGCTCTGTAGACTGTTGCTCAGTTGTAATTCTGGAAGATCTCCAGGCTCTTCCTGGATGTTAAACGACAAAAATGAAGAACACGGAATGGGTGAAACTGGAAAAGCCAAAGCCTCTGTGTATAAAAATGCCTCAATAAAAGTATTTCAAAACTTTTGGTTGTTGCATTTGTAAATCATATAAAAGTAATAAATAATAACAAAGTTCTATATGATAAGCTTGACAACAAGTTTTAATTTTTTAAAAAATCTTTAATTGTGTTTGTCTGTGCCCTTTATAAAGTTTATATCTGTGTTACCTGGCATTACATTTTATGACACACATGGCTAGGCCCAACAGGAAAAGAAAGGTCCCCTGTGTAAGCATCAGTCATTTCCAACTCTGGGGTGATGTTGCTTTCACAACGTTTTCACGGCAGATCTTTTTACGGGGTGGTTTGCCTTTGCCTTCCCCAGTCATCTACACTTTCCCCCCAGCAAGCTGGGTATTCATTTTACTGACCTCGGAAGGATGGAAGGCTGAGTCAACCTCGAGCTGGCTACCTGAAAACCCAGCTTCTGCCGGGGATCGAACTCAGGTCGTGAGCAGAGTTTAGGACTGCAGTACTGCAGCTTTAACACTCTGCGCCATGGGGCTCTTTCCAGGCCCAACAAGGTCTAATTTATGTCAAATCTGGCCATCATAACAAGTGAGCCTGACACCTCCATGCTACAGTCACTTACAACACCCCTTTCAGCCCCCTCAGCAATGTGATCACTGCCACCACCACATTAATTACTCCCTAACTCATTCCCACTAGCAATTTGCCTTCTTTGGACAAATGTGAAAGCAGCTGTGACTTCCCTCCACGGAGAGTTCACTGTTTCTTCCGCCAGTCGCTGCCAAGGATGGCGAGGTGAGCAGCAATCCTGTCTGATCATGTTCAAACTATTTCCAGTGGGTTTTTATGCCTCCTGTAACCAGCGTCTCGTTTTTGAATGTCACGCTTCATCCTAGCAGCATGGGTGGAGTCCTGGGAATGACTCCGAGGCAGAAATAATGGGTTTCGGAAGTGACTAAGCTGGTATTAAATGGCTTAGTACTCAGGTAGATAATGTAATCGCACATATCCAGACGGCTCTCGTTGCTTTTTTAATCCAAGAGGTGTAAAAAATGAAATCCATGCACTGCTATGAGGTAACTATTTAAAGTAATTAGGCCAACTCTTTTGTCAGACGGACATAAAATGTCCAGGATTACAAACAATGTGATTTAAAAAAAATAATAAAAGAAGTTAGATCAAGTTTGTAAAATTCAAAGCGGTGTCTCTGAGTAATTATGAGCTGTTTTCAGTCCACATCACTTGCTTGTCATGAGAAGTCCAAACTTTCTCACAAGCGTTAGGGATTTTAACCAAGTCCTGAGTACCAAGTCCTGATTCCCCTATAGGAATGCTGAGTGGTTTCCTGCAGTTAAGTCCCTTCACCCTCCATTGTGGCAACTGAAGGAACTTACCAGCAAACTGAGGCCTAGCCTTCTGTTGCTGGTAGAAGACCGTAGAAGAAGACTGTAGATTTATACCCCGCCCTTCTCTCTGAATCAGAGACTCAGAGCAGCTTACAATCTCCTTTATCTTTTCCTCCCATAACAGACACCCTATGGGGTGGGTAGTGCTGAGAGCGCTTTCATGGAAGCTATGGCTGACCCAAGGCCATTCCAGCAGCTGTGAGTGGAGGAATGGGGAATCAATCCTGGTTATCCCAGATAAGAGTCCACACACTTAACCACTACACCAAATGGCAACATCAATTCCAGCACACACTGGAAATGGCATAATCTAACAGCTATCTGAGAAGCAGTGCATTCTGTGAGCACTATAGACAGTCTGTGCCCCCTTTACTCTTCGTAATGGAGCCTCTTGGACATGCCACTCTGGTCGTGCATGTCCTCATCTCCGTTTTCCTCTACACGAATCTCTGCAGAACTGGAAAGTTAAATATCACTTCTTAACAAATCCCTGAACGTCTCTACCTCTCACTCCTATTTTTCTTAGTCTCTTGATTGTGTGTGCACTTGTGATTGCTTATATGTGACTGTATTCCTACATATTTTTTTCCTAAGTAAACATTTTAAACTATTTTAAATCTGGAGTTTTCTTTCTGATATTGGACTTTCATATTATTGGTTTGAGAATCCTGCTCCAAAATAACTTTTCCCAGGGATGGAATTCTAGCAGGAGCTCATCTGCTAGAGCTTACAAGTTCTTGGAGGATTGGCTACATCAGGGGTGTGTGGCCTAATATGCAAAGTTGCATCTGTTAGAATTCCATGGCTCTACCTAAGTCTACCTCTTACTAGAGGAGACCCCAACATTTCTAGTAACACAGGGAACCCAACAAATCTTTGCACTATTGGCTTGCTACATGCAACTTGTCACAAAAAGAGGTCATAAGGGCCCTTTGGCTCTGGACTGGGTGGCCAACTGCACTCCAGCCTCTCTGAAAGTTTCATCTCTCAAACAGAAATCAATACATAACAAGGACTGCCAAGTCCCCAGTCCGGGTGGGGGTTCCCCCACCCAAGATGTTCCCAAACTGCCAGCCCACATTGGGCCCGCGGGGGGAACCTCCCCCGAAATCACCGGTGCGATGACATCACCTGGAAGTGACGTCATCATGCCAATGACGTCGCACAGCGGCCACTCTAGGTATTCCTGGGAAAACTCTATGGTTTTCCTGGACACACTAGCCATTGGGGAGGGAAAACTCTATGATAGGTATGGAAATAGGAAGAAAGTCTCCCTCTGGAGGCATCGAGGGACTTGGCAACCCTGTACGTAACACTTGTTTCATTTTGAATTTAAATGTAACAGTTTAATCCTGTTCCCTCAAGCATGCACACTGGCCATCTTATTTGACACAAGGCATGCTTGGTAGCTCTATCTAGGAAATGCCACAAACACACACCACACAAAACCCCATAATCTTTGCTTGTGAAATCAGGACTGGAGACATTGTATATGTCTCATTAAGCTGCCTCTACCCCTGTAGGTCTGCCTGGCTTTTGGAATCATTCAATGGGGCTTTTCTATAGAACAGGGGCGGCCAATGGTAGCTCTCCAGATGCTTTTTTCCCTACAACTCCCATCAGCCCCAGCCAGCATGGCCAATGGCTGGGGCTGATGGGAATTGTACGCAAAAAACATCTGGAGAGCTACCGTTGGTCACCCTTGCTATAGAAAGCCCTCTTTTCTGAAGGTCAACAGTTTGAGAGCCATAGAAGGGCAATTTCAGCATCATTGGAACTCGCTTCCTCAAGCATCTTAGTCCTTATACGTCTACCAGAGCAATCTAAAAATGTCTTCTATTCCAAAAAAGATCTTTGACTTCTACTCGCGAAAAGGACAGAGCTAAATGTGGAATACGTGTTTTATGCTTCTACTGGCCGCGTAACTGCTCCAGTTATCTTTTTTAAAAAATATATTGTTTTAGGAGGGTTTTTAATTTGTTGATTGCTCTGATTTAATTTTATTGATGCGTTTTATATTGTGTTTTTAGGTCGTTTTCTGCTGAAGGAACCTGCAAGGACAGAAAGGCAGGCGATAAATTCTCTGAATGAAGAAATCAGCCAGGAATTTAGGATGCTTGGGGTGGAAATAAAACTGGAAGCCCACATTTAGGGATGATAGCTCTTGGTTGGAAAGTTTTTTTTTCCATAGTTTATTATTTATTTTAAAACATATAAAAACAAAAGAACAATAATTACACATTATTACCAGAATAGGCAACATATTCTCTAGTACAGATGATATAACCATTGGGCATATAATATGAAGAAACTGTTCCATACAGATCAGGAAAGTATAATTGTCTTATGTATTACACGTTTGTTTAATGTACAGAGTGTACAGAGTGTCCACATCAATTCTATCTAAAACTGGGTACCATTTTGCATAAAACTTTTGTGCTGCCTTTATAGGATCATGAGAATCTAAATCTGCAGTAATTTTCCCCAGTGCAATGTACTCCCATATTTGAGCAACCAACATTCCATACTCGGAACCTGGGGCAATTTCCAATTATGTGCAATAGTAGTTTTGGCTGCCATTATGAGGGAGATAAGTACCGAGATTTTGGATGGTGAAGCATCAACTCTTTGCCAGTTATTTAGAAGAATTATATCAATTTGCCCAGGTATTAATACCCCAGAAATTTGCACAATTTGGGGCAGAACCTTGCTCCAGAAGCTTTGAATTACCAGACAATCCCACCAGCAATGGACAGGGGAAGCCGCACTGGAATGTTGATGATGATGATGATATTGGATTTATATCCCACCCTCCATTCAGGGTCTCAGAGGGACTCACAATCTCCTTTATCTTCCTCCCCCACAACAGGCACCCTGTGAGGTGGGTGGGGCTGAGAGGGCTTTCACAGCAGCTGCCCTTTCAAGGACAACCTCTGCCAGAGCTCTGGCTGACCCAAGGCCATTCCAGCAGGTGCAAGTGGAGGAGTGGGGAATCGGTTCTCCCAGATAAGAGTTGGCACACTTAACCACTACACCAAATTGGTTCCTGGAGATTTGAGGGTGGAACCTGGGGAGGGTGGTGTTTGGGGAGGGAGTGACCTCTGTGTGGTATAATGCCATAAAGTCCACTCTCTAGTGCAGGGGTGTTGAACTCATTCATTATGAAGGCCAGATCGGACATAAATGAGGCCTTGTCGGGCCGGGCCAGGTGTGTCATTAATTGTAATGCCAGGTAGCAGAGATACAAACTATATAAAGGACACCAGCAAATTTAAAAGTTTAAAATAAAACATGCTTAAAACATGCACTCATTGGTCTTAAAGGTGCTTTCTTTGTATCCAGGGAACTGGGCAAAGGAAGCTCTGCCTCTTTCCTTCCTTCCCTCAGGGACCAGGAGGGGGAGGAGCCTCAGCCAATAGAAGGAAGAGAGGATTGGTTCAGTAGTTCTGCTGTGCAATTGAGAGAGCTTGGCAAAGCAAGCTATCTCTCCCCCACTTCTTCCCCAAGGGAGGAGCCTCGGCCAATGGAGAAAATAGAGGCTTTGTTCTGCAAATCCTGTGCGATTGAGCAAGCCTGGCAAAGCAAGGTGTTTTACAGAAGGAAGCAAGAGAGAGAGAGAGAGAAGGAAGCAGATGACAGCCAGTTGCTCAGGGGCCTGATAGGAGCCCTCCGGGAGCCTAATTCAGCCCCTGGGCCGCATGTTTGACACCCCTGTGTCAGACAATGGGACCTCAGAATCAACCAGAACTTGAGTTGTTGCAAAGTTAGGCTTTATTCTGTAATCCATAAGTATCAGCACAGAGAAATTGAGACTGATACATTATGGCAGTAGTAAGATAGCTATATTGGAATACATCAAAGGGAATCATACAAAACCACAATTCTAAACATTGTTGAGCCGAGGTGCAAAGATTCACATGGTCTTGTTCTCTTATCTTATTGTTAATGCTATTCTTCTGGGGACAGTCTAGAGCCGTCCCTGGAGGCGCCTTATCTTCAAAGGGTGGAATTTCTGACTTTGTTAGTATCAAGGGAAATGAAGGTTCACAGCAAGCATTGGTAACATCTGCATTTTCTACTTTGAAATGCAAGGCCCTTTCTCATGGCTAGTAACAGAGTTCAAAGATGGCAACAGTGAAGCTAAGCATTTCATTCAGTAATGTTACAAGACATTTTATTCAGCAAGGTTACATCGGCTGACACCCTGCTCTAAAGCATCACTTTTTGCCAATGGTCTATTACTTGCTCAGTCCAGAGAACCCCACAAAATTATGCAAATCAAGGGATTCCAATCTTCACATTCACTTCAAGAAAGCATGTGAGTCAAACCAACTATCAAGGATAGGCACATTTGGTAGACCACCAAGTCCTTAATAGATGAAACAGTGTGGGTCCTTTCGCCACTTCAATGATGGGGTTGGCAGATGTGCTCAGGCCAAGCAGTGAAGCTGGACACAGAGGTGCTGGCTGAAGAACAGTGCTAAGTTCTTCCTCCACATACTCAAGAATCTTGGGAACAATGCTGAGCTGAAGGATCTGGATGTGGATTGTCCAGTAATTGAGCACACCCAGGTCAACAAAGCTCCTAAAATGTAGAGGTGAAGCTCCAGGGCTCAGGGTCACATCAACCCCTCACTGAGTTCCCCTGGTCCATCGAGATGATCCTCACAGAGAAGGAGCAAACTGTCCCCAAGCCAGGAGAAGAAGCTGCTCGGAAGAAGAAGATACCCAGGCCCGTAGCCACAGTGAGGGAGGGAGGGCAGGGGGGCATGGCCCCTCCACCCAATTCCCCTTCCTCCTGTATAGCCCCTCCTTTCCCCACTGCTCATTCCCCCATTTTTGTGCCGCCACTTTCCCCAGACTCTTCCCACCCCGTTCCTGCCTCCCCCGCTCTCCCCACGGCCCCGTTCCTGCCTCCCCCGCTCTCCCCACGGCCCCGTTTTTGCCACTGCCACTCTCCCCGGGCTCTTCCCTGCCTCCCCCACTCTCCCCATGGCCCCATTTACGCCACTACCGCTCTCCCTGGGCTCTTCCCTGCCTCCCCTGCTCTCCCCACAGCCCCGTTTTTGCTGCTGTCGCTCTCCCCGGGCTCTTCCCTGCCTCTCCTGCTCTCCCCACAGCTCCGTTTTCACTGCTGCCACTCTCCCCGGGCTCTTCCCTGCCTCCCTTGCTCTCCCCACAGCCCCGTTTTCGCTGCTGCCACTCTCCCCAGGCTCTTCCCTGCCTCCCCTGCTCTCCCCACAGCCCCATTTTTGCCGCTGCTGCTCTCCCCAGGTTCTTCCCTGCCTCCCCCGCTCTCCCCACAGCCCCAATTTCGCTGCTGCCACTCCGCCCAGGCTCTTCCCACCCCCAAGAGGCTGAGAGTGAACTGGGACCAGGCAGCTGGCCACTGGAAAAAGCAGCCAAGCCTCCACCCCCCCTCCCATTTTATGCCCTGGGTCCCCACACCCAACAATTTCTGGCTACGGGGCTGAAGATACCCCAAAAGAAATTGAAGAAGATGAAACTTACGGCTCAAGAATTAACACAAAGGGTGCTATCAACTGGGAAATTGGCACGATATTCTCTCGGCTCTTAAAAAGTTGCTTGATTTTGGTCCATTTCCAGGCTATCAGACAACTGCTGTTGAAGCGGCAGGATCACGACAGTGGTCTGTGGTTGGCTATCCACACTGCTAGTGCTCCTCAATCATGGACCCTCTGTAGAACAGCAGAACATAAAACTTGATATAAAACAGAATAGGCAGTTATCCATCTTATCCAACAGATTACCATCTAAAGATCAATATAGCACTTGAAATGTTTTGATATTATGTTTTTATGTCTTGATGTATTTTTATATTTCATGCATGTACATGAAAATGCAATCCGCCCTGAGTCTGCTTTTGTGTGGAAGGCGGGTTCAAATCAAACAAATAAACAGACAAACAAAGGGTTGTTTTTCTAAAAAAAAAAAAAGTCCTCTGGGGTCTGCGTTCAAGTAGAGAAGCACACAAAAGCTCCTTGTAGTGGGGTTGGGGGGCAAACCTCAAATGTGCCAGAAATGGCTTGGCTTGACCGCGCTGCTTTTCCTCTTAAGAGTCGCACCCGGGCATTCAGACGGCCTGTGAATATGCAACCTAAATGCAATTCAGAGGGAAACTACTGGGAAGAGCCAGGTGGCTTTTAAATCTGGATAGGAGGTGTCTAGAGATGGAATCATAGAATCATAGAGTTGGAAGGGACCTCTAGAGTCATCTAGTCCAAACCCCTGCACAATGCAGGAAACCCACAAATACCACCCCCCCCCCAAATCCACAGGATCTTCACTGCTGTCAGTTGGCCATCTAGCCTCTGTTTGCAAACCTCCAAGGAAGGAGAGCCCACCACGTCCTGAGGAAGCCTGTTCCACTGAGGAACCGCTCTAACAGCCAGGAAGTTCTTCCTAATGTTGAGCCAGAAACTCTTCTGATTTAATTTCAACCCACTGGTTCTGGTCCTACCTTCTGGGGCCACAGAAAACAATTCCACACCATCTTCTATATGACAGCCCTTCAAGTATTTGAAGATGGTGATCATATCACCTCTCAGCCGCCTCCTTTCCAGACTGAGTGAGTGAGAGAGAATGAGTGTGGCTTGGAGGGCAGATGTGTTTGTGATCATGCACATTTAATCCAAATGAGAGGCGTGGCTAGGTTGGGCCAAATCTCTTGTGCAAAAGTCCCCTATGTTCATTTCACAGATAAAAATAAAACACAAATCAAAGCATTGATTTTCTCCAAGGGAGCTGGACTCTGTAGTCTGGAGACTGGTTGGAATTCTGGGAGATTTCCAGTCCCCTCCCCACCTAATCTCATGTAGTTCATTTTGGGAGGGGAGGGGAAATACGGCTGACCCCTGCTAGAAAGGAGCTGTAGAAAAGATTCTTCTGAATTTCTCTGCCAGGTTAGCTGATGGCATTTAGCAAGACTGTTGGAGACCACAAAGCGTTTCCTTCAACATTTCCCTCATTAAAGTGGAGCTGCTCTTATGTACTTGAAGCACATTTATTTGCCCAGCAAGGCTTCACACTTGAGCCTCTGCTCACACATTATGGCATGTTGCTGAAGGTTAATTCATTTTATTGGTTTGTTTACATAAAAATTGAAGTCCTGCCCATCCAAAATTTCATGACTTCTTAAAACATTACCACTACCAATTAGAACAACTTTGTCCTAAAATAGCATAAACTACAACTAACACAACCAATGGACATATCAAGGAAAATCAAAATTTTAGGAAGCACATACATGGGGGGATGTTAATTTTTTTATATAAAAAAAGCAAACAGAATTTAGAAGTGACTGTAAGCTCACAACTGATTATCACAACAACAAAGTGCTTGTGCAAAAAGTCTCTATGGTGCTTCGAAGTCGATAATGCAGGGGTGGAATTCTAGCAGGAGCTCCTTTGCATATTAGGCCACACACCCCTGATGTAGCCAATCCTCCTGGAGCTTACAAGACTCTTTTTTGTAAGCTCTTGGAGGATTGGCTATATCAGGGGTGTGTGGCCTAATATGCAAAGGAGCTCCTGCTAGAATTCCACCCCTGTCATAATGTAACCAAAGTATGGTGATTAGACATCCCAATTCACCCTGATATCCACCATTAATATGGACTTTTCTCCATTGGAAGGACATTGTGCTTGTTACTCTGTCAAGGATTGTAAATGGATGTTAATGGTGGACTGTCTATTACCCAGGGTTGGCCTTAGAATGTCTGGCACACTTAAAAAGGCTAACTTCTGATGCTCACCCCCCGCTGTCAGACACTGGAGAGCTTTATTGTCATGATATGATGTTATAAGTAGAATGCAATGTGTAGCTTGACCTAACCGACTCCATTTTAGAACATTTGCCACTAACCCTGAAACAGAAACCTTGCATATCAAAGTAGAAGCAAAGATGTTACTAACCCCTGCTGTGAATTCCTGTCCTTGGTACTAACAAAGCAACAACCCTTTGAAGATAAAATGCCTCAAGGGAAGCCAGCAGGGCTGTTCCGTGAGAACAAGAACCGCAATGAGATAAGGGAAGTCTAAGGTGTTAAATGTATCACTCTATTGTGGGAATGCCGCTTTGTTTAGAAAGCCTTTGATGTATTGTGGATAAAGCATCCATGCTCCCTTCAGAAAGTATCAGTTCCAATGTATCATTGCTCAGAACCTTTGGATTATCAAAATAAAGCCTTAACATTGTAACCAATGGAAGTCCGCTTACTTTGAACCTCCATCGTCTGACACCCGCACTGATAACATCACCGAGTCACATGGGATCGCATCCAATTCAGTGCCCCCAGAAGGCTGGCACTCTAGATTTCCCTAGTTTGCCTAGTGGCAGGGCTGTAGGGACTGTATTGGCTAGGGTTGCCAGGTCCAGCTCTCAAGAAATATCTGGGGACTTTGAAGGTGGAGCCAGGAAACTTTGGGGTGAATCCAGGAGCAAGGGTGTGGCAAGTATGACTGAACTCTGAAGGGAATTCTCACAATCATATTTAAAGGGACCGCACACCTTTTAAATGTCTTCCCTCCATTTGGAAATAATGAAGGATAGGGGCACCTTCTTTTGGGGCTCATAGAATTGGACCCTTTGATTCAATCTTCTTGAAACTTGGGCGTGTTCTGAGGAGAGGCACTGGATGCTAGCTTAAAATTTGGTGCCTCTACCAAAAAAAAAAAAAAAAAAAACCCAGCCCTTCCGAAGCCCCAGATATCTACATAACAATTCTCCATTATACCCTATGGGAATCACTCTCCATAGAGTATAATGGAGTGTCCAGCAGAGATTTCCCCCCTCTTTCTGATGACCCTGAAGAGGGGGGAGGGCTTCCAAACTGGGGGATCCCCTGCTTCCAATTGGGGTTTGACAATCCTAGTCTTGGCCCATCTACACTGTTTTCCAACCTGTTTCTGGGCACAATTCAAGGTGTTCATGTTGACCTTTAAATACCTGTATGGTTTGGGACCAAGATACCTAAAGGACTGCCTACTCTGTGATGGACTTACCCAACCACTATGGTCATCTTTTTGCTTGTTTCATTTGTTTCAGTGGCTTTTGATATCATTAGTCTTGATATCCTAGATCACCTTATGGGCTGGGCTTGGGAGGCACCAATATGCAATGGTTCTGGTCCTACCTGGAGGGTAGGTTTCAGAAGATGTTGCTGGGGGACTGCTGCTCAGCCCCTTGGTTTTTGGGGTCTTGTGGGGTCTTGAACATCTACATGAGATGTTTGTGTGAGGTTGTGCTAAAATACCAGAGCTGACCTCCACCCACTACGCAATCCTAACAACTGCCTTTGTTGTTGTTGTTCAGTTGCACAGTTGAGTCCGACTCTTTGTGACCCCATGGACCAAGTCACGTCAGGCCCTCCTGTCTTTCACCATCCTTCGAAGTCTGCTCAAATTCGTGTTAGTTACATCAGTAATACTGTCCAGCCATCTCATCTTTTGCCGTCCCCTTCTTCTTTTGCCTTCTGTCTTTCCCAGCATCAGGATATTCTCCAGTGAGTGCTCCCTTCTCATTTGGTGGCTAAAGTATTTGAGCTTCAGCATCTGACCTTCCAGGGAAAAGTCAGGGTTGATTTCCCTTAGACCTTATGGATTTGATCTTCTTGCAGTCCAAGGACTCTCAAGATTCTTCTCCAGCACCACAGCTCAAAAGCATCTATTCTTCTGCGCTCGGCCTTCCTTGTGGTCCAGCTCTCACAGCCATACATTACTACTGGTAATACCATTGCTTTGACTATACAGACCCTTGTTGGCAGGGTGATGTCTCTACTTTTTATTATACTGCCCAGGTTCACCATAGCTGTCCTCCCAAGGAGTAAACGTCTTTTAATTTCATGGCTACGGTCACCATCTGCAGAGATCTTGGATCCCAGAAATGTAAAGTCTGTCACTGCTTTCGTGTCTTCCCCTTCTGTTTGCCAAGGAGTGATGGGGCCGGATGCCATGATCTTAGTTCTTTTGATGTTGAGTTTCAAGCCTACTTTTGTGCTCTCCTCTTTCACCCTCAGCAAGGGGTGGGTTGTTGCCTAGATAGGTGCTTAAAGAACTTGTGGGAAAGGAGGACTGATTCAATATTGTTGGTATTACACTGGTGATGGAGAAGCCATCTGGTTGGGATAATGAGACAGAGAAAGGTGTTGCCTTTATTTGAAACTTCTCGACCCAAAGTTCAAGTTCAAGGGAAAGCAGCCATCTTTGTATTACATGTTGCTTAATTAAATTGCTGTGATTGATTCCTTGGTGGGTTTAGCATGGTCACAGGGCACTTGGAGTGTTATTAAAATATAGCAAGGAGCTGGGTTAGGTGTAACGATAGATGATTCCAACACGGATGCAATTTTAAGGGAAAACCAGACCAGAAAGAGACACTTTCTTTTAATTAGACAATAAAAGGCCGTGCGCCATGAAATGCTTTACCTTTGGAGAAAGTAGGAGACAGGGAAATTCAAGTGCTGTTGTTGGTGTCCAAGTACAGAGATTTGAGGCTGTGTAGAGCAGGGGTCCCCAAACTTTCTGAGCCTGTGGGCACCCTTGGAATTCTGACATAGTGTGGCGGGTGCAGGCAAATGGATGCCCCAACTCTTCCAATTTGATGTAGTGGTTAAGTGTGTGGACTCTTATCTGGAAGAACTGGGTTTGATTCCCCACTCCTCCACTTACAGCTGCTGGAATGGCCTTGTATTAGCCATAGCTATTGCAGTAGATGTCCTTGAAAGGCAGCATCTGGGGGAGCTCTCTCAGCCTCACCTACCTCACAGGGTGTCTGTTGTGGGGGGAGATATAGGAGATAGTAAGTTGCTCTGAGTCTCTGGTTCAGAGAGAAGGGTGGGGTATAAATCTGAAGTCTTCTTCTTTTTCTTCTTCCACGGAAGGCACAGCTGACCATATAATTAGGGTTGACAAGTCTGGGTTTGAAAATAGCTGGAGACTTTTTGGGGGGCAGTGGATCCAGGAGAGGGAGGGGTTTGGGCAGGGGTGGAATTCTAGCAGGAGCTCCTTTGCATATTAGGCCGCACACCCCTGATGTAGCCAATCCTCAAAGAGCTTTTTTATAAGCTCTTGGAGGATTGGTTACATCAGAGGTGTGTGGCCTAATATGCAAAAGAGCTCCTGCTAGAATTCCACCCCTGTATTTGGGGAGGAGTCTCAGATTGGTATAATATCATGGAGTCCGTCCTTCAAAGTGTCCATTTTATCCAGGGGGTTGCTGTTTGAAGGGCACGGTGTAATTAGTAGATTTTAGTAGTCTACTTAAGCCACCGGGAGGGACGGTGGCTCAGTGGTAGAGCATCTGCTTGGGAAGCAGAAGGTCCCAGGTTCAATCCCTGGCATCTCCAAAAAAGGGTCCAGGCAAATAGGTGTGAAAAACCTCAGCCTGAGACCCTGGAGAGCCGCTGCCAGTCTGAGAAGACAATACTGACTTTGATGGACCAAGGGTCTGATTCAGTATAAGGCAGCTTCATATCTTCATTAATGGTCTACTGAGTTTGATGCCCCACTTCTCCACTTGCAGCTGCTGCAATGGCCTTGAGTCAGCCATAGCTCTCATAGGAGTTGTCCTTGAAAGGGCAGCTGCTGGGACAGCTCTCTCAGCCCCACCTACCTCACAAGGTGTTTGTTGTGAAGGGGGGAGGTAAAAGAGATTGTGATTGCTCTGAGATTCAGAGTATAGGCCAGGATATAAATCCAATAACTTCTTCTTTCACTTTTTTTTTACTTTTACACAGGGACCATGATCCTCGCTATCTGTAAAAGTAGCCGTAAGTTTAAACTATTCTGCTTTAGACTGTGTGCTGCAGACTGTTGGGAATCGTAACTAAGTGTTTCACTGAGAAATTTTTAAAAATGATTTCATTTAATGCAGCCTTGTTCACGCTACTTTAATGACAATTGCCAATGACATTTATTTATGGATGCTTACATTGCAAGACATGCCTCTTGAGACACAAATATCTTGGTGAAAGGAAAAGGTCCTGCCTGCCAGTCACCCGCAGAACAAAGCCTGCAGTGACATCCTGAAATGGTTGATCAATTAAAAACGTTCAGTGCCTCCCTGGAAAAATAAAGTTCACACCCCCCTTCCTCATGATGTCGTCAATAAGACAGACACGATCACAATCGGTTTCAGAGCTAGTACCTGGATGGATTTCTTTAAAAAAAAATAAAAACAAGATGGGTTAAAATTAAATAATATCAGGGAGAACATGGTATGGAAATTATTCTTTCGGTAACATAAGAACATAAGAGAAGCCATGTTGGATCAGGCCAATGGCCCATCCATTCCAACACTCTGTGTCACATAGTGGCCAAAAAACCCATCAGGAGGTCCACTAGTGGGTCCAAGACACTAGAAGGCCTCCCACTGTGCCCCCCACAAGCACCAAGTATACAGAGCATCACTGTCCCACAAAGAGAGGTCCAATGATAAGCTATGGCTAATAGCCACTGGTTTAAGAAGAGGGGGTAGATTGTAAGGCCAAACAACCAGAACCGGGACAATGGCTGGGAGCTACCATAGCATTTTGCCCAAATGCCAGAGTATCCCTGGAATCCCTTGGATGCTTTTATGTCAGTCAGTCAGTCTTTATTATGGTCAAAGACTATAAGATCAAACCATCTCTTAAGGCCATCTTACTTTCATAAAACTCAGCACATTAAAAATCTATTTGATAATTCCAAACATTTTTTGCTTTCTAATTACAACAGTATAAAATTTTGCTGCCGCAAAGGATAAAGGCTTCTGCGAATCTTCTAAGAGATATTTCCAGAGTACTTCAGACCTAACATTCATGTAATACTTCAGTGGGACAAACTTAGAGAGGAGTGGAGTAATTAATTGCCATTTTTCTTCCTGATAGAATGAACTGACATCATTTCTGGTGCACAGGAAATGAAGTCAGTGCATTGAGACATTGCTGACATCTTCCCACCACCATTTTTTTTTTGCTGCCAATCAGTGGAATGTCAGCTGGGAAGCACCCACTAGGACTGGGGAAATAGTAACCTTTAAAAAGGACTGTCTTTGAGTAAAAGAAATTGTATCCATGGCTTTTTTGTAGCAAGAACTCCATTGCATATTAGGCCATGCCCCTGATGTAGCCAATCCTCCAAGAGTTTACAGCAGGCCCCGTATGAAGACCCTGTAAGCTCTTGGAGGATTGGCTACATCAGAGGGGTGTACCCTAATATGAAAAGGAGTTCCTGCTACAAAACAAATCCTGGTTGTATCCAGCACTCTGTCTGTGCAAGAAGTGCAGGTTTTGCCATGTTCCAATCACTTCTACCCAGTCTATTTTGCCCTGCTAATATAAGTAGGAGAAAGGCTAATCTCATTTTCATTGTGCTATTCACTGAAGCCTCTGGTCTTCATATCTGCTAGTCCATACCTTACCAAACCTTTAATGGCATAACAGTTGCAAATAAAAATACACAGAATATAACAATTTAAACATTGGAGATAAAATCAAAATGAAACCGAGCTTACAGATGCATTCATATATGGTCAGATTTAAATTTAAAGATGTCAGCCAAAAATTTTGCCACAGCCTCGCTAACCTCCCCCTCAGAATCATTCAATAAATAATAACAGGTGGCAGAATAGACAAATCTGGGGAGAAAGAAAGCTTGCAAAATAAATCTTTACGGAGATTATGATAAAAGGAACAATCAAGCAATATATGCTGAATTGAGTCGGGAATATTCGCTCCACAGGAACAGAGTCTGTCACCTAAAGGGACTCGATGATATCTCCCTTGTAGAACTTTGGAGGGAAATGCATTAAGTCTAGCTAACATAAATGCCCTGCGATGACTTGGAATGGTTAAGTCTGATAGATAATGGGGCATTTTGCCACAGAAAGCATAAAGACCTAAGGATGGGGAGCAAACCTCTAACCCCAACTGGTTAAGTTTGGACATAAGAACTGCTGTCCAGGATGAAGTATATGGGTCTCTTTTCATACAATCAAGAAGGCTGTTAGGATCTGTTCTAAAGTGAATTTTGAGCCAGAATTTAAACACTGCAATCCAGGCTTTTGTCTCCACCAAAGACTGACCCACTTCAGAGCAGAGAGCAAAGTAGGACACACATTTTGGAATACCAAGAATTTGTCTAAAGAATGAGGTTTGAATGCCCTCCACTTTCCTGGTAAATGCTGAGATCCATATAGGGATACCATAGAGAATTTGGGCTAGTGTTTTAGCTTTGAACACCTTAATTGCTGCCGGAACTAATTGGTTGCCCCTTGCAAAGAAAAACTGTTTAATTTGAGCAACCGAACATTTAGCCAAGTTGGCAGTTTTGTTACGATGTGAAACCCAGCTTAACTTGTGATTAAAAGTGATCCCCAAGTATTAAACATTTTTTGTTTGATCAGTTGTTAAGTTGCCACTAAACCATCTCTGTAGGTGTCAGCAATTTGAAAAAACAACTACTTTAGATTTGACATAATTGATAGAAAGTGAATTACAATTACAGTAGTCATAGAAGGCATTCAAATACCTTTGCAGGCCCACACTTGGGCAAGAAAGGATGATAGTATCATCAGCATAAAGTAATAAGGGGACCGCTCGGCCTGCTAGTTTAGGTGGATGACCATTAATAGGGTTCAAAAATTGTACCAGGTCAGTTAAAAATAAATTTAAAAGATGCGGGGCCAGCACGCAACCTTGTTTAACCCCCTTTAACACTGGGATTTTGCTAGTCAAGTCACCACTAGAAGAAAATTTCACTTGGCAAAAAGTATTAGAATGAAGTTTCCTCAAGAGAAACAGCAGACGATGGTCCATTCCCAGGTAACCTAGCTTAATCCATAGTTGGGCTCTATCTATTGAATCAAATGCGCCCTTCAAGTTGATGAAGGCAGCATATAATTTTTTTGTCCCGGTATGCATATATTTTTCATCAAGGAAGGCCAGAGTGCAGCAATGGCCCATAGCAGATTTGCCTTTGGAGAAGCCAATCTGTTCAGGACCTATGATGTTGCCTAGGCGCATCCAGTCAGTTAATCGGAGTTCTAAATGTTTGGCATACAATTTTCCCACTATAGATAATAAACTAATGGAGCGGAAATTTTCTGGTAACTCCAATCCCCCCCTTTTGTAAATTGGGATAATTATAGAATCAAGCCAAAAGTCTGAGATGGAGCCATGCAGATCAATGAAAGAGAACAATTTTGCAAGGGGCAAGAGCCAACAATCGACAAACTTTGTGAATACCTCAACGGGATGGCCATCAAGGCCTGGTGCTTTACCTGCCTTTAAATCCTTCAATAAATCACTGATTTCCTCTAGAGTTACTGGAGGCCAGACCGGCACATCAGTAACTGTGGGGTTTGCTAAGATAGAAGGGGATACACATGGAGCAGCAAAAATGTTAGAGAAGTAATCAACCTATGTTTGCGCAGAAATATTTGGGTCAGTAACAGAATTGTTTTTTAGATTACCCGAAATGATTCTCCAGAAAGCCTTATTATCATTAGATTTTAACGAGTGGTAAAGTTGGTCCCATTTATTCTGAAAGAAAACTTTCTTTTTGGATGTAATAAGCTCTAGATAGGCTGTTTTACAAGCAATATAGGCCTTAATTTTTGTTGGGTCTTTGGAGTGACAGGCCTCTTTAAATAGTTCTCTCAGCTCTTGTTTCCAAGCTAAACAGTCTGTATCGAACCAGCTAGATAAACTGAACCTAGACAAGATCACAGGTTTAGCTTTAGCACTACAGTAATCAATTAATAATGAGAATCCTGAAAGGACTGTATCATCTGAATTGGAATTTATGATTGAATCCCTTAATCTGCACAGTGCTTCAGAGCCAAAGAGGGAAGAAAACTCCCTTTCTAGGGCTGAGGACCACTTGATTTTTTAAGAACATTCTCAGAGACCTTCACAAATTGGAAAGATGATACCATATTAACCTCCAGATCCAATCTTAAAGATAGAATTAGGGGCAAGTGATCACTTTCCATGCTTGAATCAATGTAAAAGTTATCAATAGATGACAGAAGGTTGGGTGAACCCAAACAAAAATCTATCACACTGCAACCCTGTGTGGAAAAAAAAGTTAAATTAGTTGCAGCCGGAAATTTGGAGAGACCATTAAATATTATAGCATTGTGTGCTATGCAGAATTCAATTAATCTAAGACCCACCTTATTGGTTAAAGTATCTTTAGAACAATGGGACAAAAATAATTGCAGTGGAAGGGATTCAGCCGCTTCAAAGCCAAAATGAGAGATCCATTTCTGATTATTACTGCCTATCTGAGCATTAAAATCACCAAAAATCATGAGCTGAGCAGTATGGAATTTCCTAGACAAAGACATCACATAATTGGAAAATTTCTCTCAGACAGCATCAAACTCCAGCTCTCCATTAGAAGGGGCTAAATAAACATTAATCATGATTAGAGTCAGTGCTGGAGAGGACAGCAATAAAGCCTTGGCAAATGGCGGGCAAGGATCCAAGAGGACTACCTTAAATGGTAAGTTGGATTTCACCAAAGCAGCCAGGCCTGCTTTACTCCGACCTTTAGAATGAGTTCTATAAGCAGGGAGATTAAAAACTTTAAAATCCGTCAGTCTAAAACTCTCTTCCGCCCATGTTTCCTGAATGAAGACACAATCAAATGATTTCAAAAAGTCCAAAAAATCTGAGTCATTCACTTTACTCTTATCTGCTAGTCCTTGAGGCTCTTAGGACTCCAGAAATCAACTTCCCTAAGGTCAGAAGAGACTGCTGAGAGGCTCAGAACATGACGATCCATGTCTGTTAGTGCCTTCTGTTGACAAATCACTGGAACAGGGGTGGAGTTCTAGCAGGATCTCCTTTGCATATTAGGCCACACCCCTTGATGTAACCAATCCTCCAAGAGTTTACAAAAAATCAAACCTGACTGTTCCCTGGAAGGTCAGATGCTGAAGCTGAAGCTCAAATCCTTTGGCCACCAAATGAGAAGGGAGCACTCCCTGGAGAAGACCCTGATGTAACTAACATGAATTTGAGCAGGCGGATGACGGTGGAAGACAGGAGGGCCTGGCATGACTTTGTCCATGGAGTCACAAAGAGTCGAACTCGACTGTGCAACTGAACAACAAAAATGATTAGCACTCATTTAAATACTGCAGTCTGATGGATAGCAGTGTTCATCTGCAGTAGCTGAACAAGAAGTTGGGTCCAGGAGCACCAAAAGACCAACAGAAATTTCCAGGGTAAAAGCTTTCTGAATCAATGTTTATTTTGTCAAATACTTCATCATGTAAATAACAGTAATTCAAGATACGTTCTGCACACAGCTCACTCAAACAATGTTTTAGGATGCAGATGGTTAGATTCAGTTTGTGGGACCTTCAGTTTTGTGGATCAAAGTCTCAGCTGGCTGATATACAAAATGTTTCAGAATTAAGTCAAGGCAGGGGGGGAAATCCTGTCTTATTTTAATATGCACAAAGCGATTGCTTTCTTGTTTGCTGAGTCTTGTTTAAAAACCATACCGCTGTATTCATTTGAATTTCTTTCTCTTTTGAGCAATTTAGATTTTGAAATGCACATTGCTTAGTATCTTCAAAGGGAGTGTAGAACAAATCAATCCTACTGGAAATATATTTTGCCCAATTATGCTAATATTTAGTCATCTTGATTGACACTTCATTCATGGTTATTGCTTGGGCTAAAGGGCAGATCTACAGATCTTGATTCTCTTGATTTTTGTGGCTTTGTCACTCTTTCCTTCCTGCTAGGTTTGCTCTGAAAAACAAAATGGCTGTTTTATCTACCATATTAGTTATCTTTTTCTTAGACCAGTCAACTTCCCCTCCCCTTTATCTTCACAACAACTTGTGAGGTAGGTCAGAGAGAATGACTGGCCCAAGTTCATCCAATGAAGTTCACAGCAGATAAAGAATTTGAACTGAGGTCTCCGAAATTGTGGCCAGATGTTCTAACCACTACACCACCTTGGCTGCAGCCACTATACAGCTGTCACTGAAATAACATCTAAATGGAAATTTGAGGTGAATTTAGAGTCTGAGGAAATTATAGCAAAGCTCTTGGAGGATTGGCTACATCAGGGGTGTGTGGCCTAATATGCAAAGGAGCTCCTGCTAGAATTCCATCCCTGTTGACAATGATATTTCAGTTGGGTATCCTGGAGATCTCTTGTGATTACTACTGATCTCCAGGTGGAGAAAATGGCTGCTTTGGAAGGTGGAACCTACTGAAGTCCCTCCCCCTTCTAAACTCCATCTTAGGCTCCATCCCCAAAATCTGCAGGCATTTTCCAACCCCAAGCTGGCAAACCAATATCTCAGGGTGAAGGACAAATCCTTAGGATGTTACCAGATTTTGCTTGAAGCAAAATTTTGAAATAAAATTTGAAGTTCCTTCCTGGACACAACATTTGAGGAATTCTGAGAGGAGTAGAGTTGCAGAATCTTTCAGGTTGCCTTATACAAATCAAACCAGTAACTCACTTCAACCCACAGAGCAGGGTTTAGTAGAGGCTCCTCCTTCACACACACACAGGGCTGAATCGAATTGAAAAAAAAATGTTCCATGGAAAGAATTTCTGCCAACAAAATACAATATCCCCTCATCGACTGCAGCCCCGAATGAAACACGGTGGAATTGGGATCAACTTGAGAAGGGAGTCAGATTTCTGCAACAAGAGAGGGAAATAGTAAAACTTGCTCCTCTTCACTTAGCTAGAATTTCTAGCTAAATACGGCCCATTCACTTTACAGGAGCCCTCTGATTTCTCCTCATGAGAAATATCTTCACACTCCATCAGACAAGTTTGCATATAAATATGCCTTCGGTTTGATCCTGTCACCAAATTTTGCTGAAGGCTGTATATTCAAGGCAAATTTCAAAGTTTCTGTTTGAGCAAAACATCTGAGGAATCTGAGAGAAACATTTGGACATCTTATCGGCAGGGGATGACTGGGAAGTTAAAATGGTTCTGGAGCAAGCCAAGGCGAGTGGGCGTTGCTAAGCAACACACTGTCGCTACTTGGCCAGTCAGCTCAGTAGTATCTATAAAGCCCATTGGCTCATCTGTTGCTGTATCCTCCTGATACTAGTGGAGGCATATGGTGGTTTGACACAGCTCATTATTGATATTGAAGTGTCCAAGCCAAGTGGCAACTGAGGTGTTGCCGGACTTTGACTTTGCTTGCTCTTGGCCACCAGTAGCCCCCTAGGGTGGTGGCACACCAAGAAATTACTCTGTAAGCAAAATGGCCAATCTCCCTATCAGGGTCGACCCTGCCACTAGGTTAATTAGGCATTTGCCTAGGGTGCTGGGCTGGGGGGCACCAAATTAGTTGCTCCCCCCCTCCCGGTGCCCTAAGTAAGTGCCCCAGTTGCACAGCGGACGGCACCTTCACTTTGCCTCCTTTCTGATTGGAAGGGAGGTGAAGCAAAGGCAGCCGGCAGCTGCATAGCCATTGGTTTTGCTCCACCTCCCTTCTGATTGGCAGGGAGGCGGAGCAAAGCCAGCAGTTGTGCACCAGTCCACTGCCTTCGCTTCACCTTTCTTCCAATCAGAAGGGAGGTGAAGTGAAGCCAGCCCGCTGGAACTCCTTTGCATATTAGGCCACATACCCCTGACATAGCCAATCCCCCTGGAGCTTACAGTAGGCCCTGTACTAACAGCCCTGTAAGCTCCAGGAGGACTGGCTGCATCAGGGGTGTGTTGCCTAATATGCAAAGGAGTTCCTGTTACAACAAAAGCCGTGATTATGATAACAACATTTTGAATATATTCAAATGTGTAGCCATGTTGGTCTGAAGCAGTACAACAATGTTTGAGTTCCGTGGCACCTTTAAGACCAACACAGTTTTATTCTGGGTAGAGAGTGGCTGGGTTGGTTTGCAGTAGAACAGTTGGATTCAAGTCCTGCAGAACCTTAGAGACCATCATGATTTTGGGGTCTGAGCTTTTGAGGGACAAAGCTCCCTTCATTGGATAAATGTCAGAATGGAAATCCCTGAGTCCTTATATGATGATGATGATGATATTGGATTTATTTCCCTCCCTCCACTCTGAATCTCAGAGTCTCAGAGTGGCTCACAATCTCCTTTATCTTCCTCTCCCCACAACAGACACTTTGTGAGGTGGGTGGGGCTGAGAGGCCTCTCACAGCAGCTGCCCTTTCAAGGACAACCTCTGCCAGAGCTATGACTGACCCAAGGCCATCCCTGCAGCTGCAAGTGGAGGAGTGGGGAATTAAACCCAGTTCTCCCAGATAAGAGTCCGCGCACTTAACCACTATACCAAACTGGCTCTCCATTCTAAAGGGGAGAAGGGCATTACAAAGAAAGGAGTCAGGATGCAGGGGTACAATACAAAATATAATCAGGTTGATTAGAGCAGGGGAGAAACGCTTCAGGGGAGAAAGTTAGCATCTGCAAAGAGCAAAGAATCCTGGTCCCTATTCAGCCCTAGGATCCCCATGGTGCAGTCCAAGCTCTGCTCATGACCTGAATTCGATCCTGGCAGAAGCTAGGTTTAGGTAGCCGGTTCAAGGTTGACACAGCCTTCCATGCTTCTGAGGTCAATAAAATGAGTACCCAGCTTGCTGGGGGTAAAACATAGATGACTGGGGAAGGCAATGGCAAACCACTCCATAAAATATCTGCCGTGAAAACGTTGTGATGTGATGTCACCCCATGGGTCGGTAATGACTCGGTGCTTGCATAGGGGACTACCTTTACCTTTTTATTCAGTCCTGGCGGGGTCCATCGCTCTGAATCTGTGAATGAACTCACGTTCTGCAATCTCATGCTGTAATCTCCCCTGGAAGCCTTTCTGATTGAGGATTGTCACTCTTAGGTCAGCAATGGAATCACTTGGAAGATTTTTTTTTTTTTAAGTTTCCCCACTGTTTTTGAGTGCTGTGATTTTTAATGTCAGGGCAATTTCCCACTCGCCTTACGCCGCTCTCACTCCTCTTCTCAGTGGGCTTCTGTCCGATTTCACACTATCTGCCCCGGGGCTGCAACTAGCTTTGGTTTTTTCGTGCAGCAAACAGAAACTGTTTTTTAGAGGCTTCTGTCTGCCGAGTGAAAAAGGCGAAGCTAGTTGCAGCCCCAGGGCAGATAGTATGAACATAAGAACATAAGAGAAGCCATGTTGGATCAGGCCAGTGGCCCATCCAGTCCAACACTCTGTGTCACACAGTGACCAAAAAAAAATTATATATATATATATACACACTGTGGCTAATAGCCACTGATGGACCTCTGCTCCATATTTTTATCTAAACCCCTCTTGAAGGTGGCTATGCTTGTGCCGCCACCACCTCCTGTGGCAGTGAATTCCACATGTTAATCACCCTTTGGGTGAAGAAGTACTTCCTTTTATCCGTTTTAACCTGTCTGCTCAGCAATTTCATCGAATGCCACGAGTTCTTGTATTAATAATAATAATAATAATACCTTTTATTTATATCCCGCCCTCCCCACCGAGGCAGGCTCAGGGCAGCTCACAACATATAAATACAATGTACAATAAAACCATAATTCACAATAATTACAATTATATAAAACCATCATTAAATCAACTTGTATTAAAATTAATGTTATGGTGCTATGACTCAGATCTTCTATAAAATTCAGTGGCTAAAACATATCCAGCGAATCTTTCTTGGCTCGGTATTAAGTGAAGGCTATTTTAAAGAGGTAGGTCTTGCAGGCCCTGCGGAATTGGTCTAGACACCACAGGGCTCGCACCTCCTCCGGGTTGGTTCCACAATAGTGGAGCTGCAATGGAAAAGGCCCGATCCCGAGTAGTCTTCAATCTGGCCTCCCTTGGCCCAGGGATATTCAGCTGGTTCTTTCCAGCTGACCTCAGCACTCTCTGGGGTTCGTATGGGGAGAGATGGTCCCTCAAGTAGGCAGATCCTCAGCCATATAGGGCTTTAAAGGTAATAACCAGCACTTTGTAACGAACTCGGAACACCACTGGCAGCCAGTGCAGTCCGCGCAGCCCCGGTCGTATGTGCTCCCATCTTGGGAGTCCCAATGACAGCCTAGCCGCCGCGTTCTGCACTAGCTGCAGCCGCCGGGTTCGGCACAAGGGCAGCCCCATGTAGAGGGCGTTACAGTAGTGCAGTCTTGAGGTGACCGTTGCATGGATCACCGTTGCTAGGTCCCGGCGCCCTTGTGAGAAAGGGCATTATCTTGTAAACCTCTACCATGTCACCCCGCAGTCGACGTTTCTCCAAGCTAAAGAGTCCCAAGCATTTCAACCTTTCTTCATAGGGAAAGTGCTCCAGCCCTTTAATCATTCTAGTTGCCCTTTTCTGGACTTTCTCCAATGCTATAATATCCTTTTTGAGGTGCGGCGACCAGAACTGCACACAGTACTCCAAATCAGACGGAAACCCCACTGAGAAGAGGAGTGTGAGTGGGGCATGAGGTGAGTGGGAAATCGGTCTCAGATTTATGTCCATTATACCCATTTATGCCCTTTTTGATGGACATGTGACTAGTTTGCCTTTGAGTCTAAAGGCTAATTGAAAGTGGCCAGTCTTTTAATGTTTCTCCTTAAAATATTTCATTATGAAAGATATAACCTGCACAGATGGAACACTCTGCACAGATTGGGGTCCTAAAATCATGGGACTATTTTTTCCCCCAACTAGGAGATACCAAATAGTTTCTTGCATTCATTCTAAGAAGTCATATGTGATATATTGCCTTTGGGACAATCCTAGACTGATTCCTCACTAGCCTTTGTCCTAGTTCCATGCCCCTTTTCCCCATAGCGCTTCTTCCTGTTTTTGCACCCACTGTCGTGGGGCTCCAACTTCCCCCACCTCTTTCCCAAGCTCCTTCCACGGCTTCAGGGTTCTCTGAAAACTAGGATCCTGAAACAGCAGAGGGAACTTGGGAAAGAGGCAGAGCAAGCTATGACCCCTTCACAGCATGTGCAAAATCAGGCAGAAAAGCCACAGGAAAAAAGGACCATGAGACCGGGACAAAGGCTAGTCAGGAAACAGTCTTAGTCAGTACTACATAATTGCCAATCAGTAGCTATTAGCCACAGTGTATTTTTGGAACTCTCTGTCTGGGGCAGTGATGCTCTGTATTCTTAGTGCTTGGGGGGGGGGGCACAGTGCGAGGGCTTCTAGTGTCCTGGTTCCACTGGTGGACCTCCTGAGGGCACTTGGTTTTTTTGGTCACTGTGTGACACAAAGTGTTGGACTGGATAGGCTATTGTCTTGATCCAACATGGCTTCTCTTATGCTCTTAATGGCAGATTTAGATACAAGCAATAAACAACTGGGACCTTTCTTTAGTACTGCTGGTTCAGACCCATGGTTTATCATTTTGGATTCATACATATACAGGACAAGAGATATGGATTTAAGAAAATGAGATGCGAACCTCTGGGAGGACTTTGGTCCAAATCCCAAGGCATCTTTTGATGCATGTATTCTCTCAGCCACGGCCTTCATTTGGCCTTACATGGTTGTAGTGAAGACTATGAAATCATATATAAGAAGCCTCAGCATATGATTGGTTTTTAATTGTTGTTGTTGTTGTTCAGTCGCACAGTTGAGTTTGACTCTTTGCGACCCAATGGACAAAGTCACGCCAGGCTCTCCTGTCTTCCACCATCCTCCGAAATCTGCTCAAATTCGTGTTCGTTACATCAGTAACACTGTCCAGTCATCTCATCTTTTGCCGTCCCCTTCTTCTTTTTTCTTCTGCCTTTCCCAGCATCAGGATCTTCTCCAGTGAGTGCTCCCTCCTCATTCGGTTGCCAAAGTATTTGAGCTTCAGCTTCAGCATCTGACCTTCCAGGGAACAGTCAGGGTTGATTTCCCTTAGGACAGACGGATTTGATCTTCTTGCAGTCCAAGGGTCTCTCAAGATTCTTCTCCAGCACCACAGTTTTAATTACCACACAGCATTTCCTTCCATTTCCTGCCATGGTAGAGACTGAGAAACTCAAAACAGGGTCACAACTTATGATGCAAGGCCATTGAAAATGACCAGGGATTGAGGCAGCTGTACTTGAGGAACCATTAGCTGCCATCTGAGAGCTCTCTGGTTGCTATTTGGTGCACTGGGAGTTCAGTGTAGAAGGAAGGAAAAGGATGAAAGGCAGATAGAATAACCGAGTCTCTGGCTGTAACGCTCAACCCCAAATAAAATGGGAATTGAAATGGTAACTTAATGCACAAGCAAGGTGACTTTCAGAATCTGCCGGTGATGTTTTATTGTCCTCAAGCATGAGTCACACACAATGTTAGTTTATTTATAACAACCCTGCCATGTTCTGTGGTAATGTAAATCCTCATAATAAAAGAGAGGGAGGGAGGGAGGGAGAAAGGGAAGCAGGAAAGGAGAATAAGTATGCTCCACATCTCCATGTGTTTCCTTTTATAAGACCAGGGGGGCCTGTGGAAGTTGTAGCAGCTCAAATGGCAGCGACTTGACAAGCCACCGAGGAGCACAACTTGGCCAATGACTTTTCAAAAGCTCCTCCTCAATGACACTGGCAAAATGATATCTACAACTTGGCCGGAGGTCAAAAAAAGTTATTAACGATTGAAGGAATATTTTACAAGGTCATTTGGGGAGATACCAGATTCATAATAGCAGTAAGCTCTCTCACTTGTGAAAGCCCGACATAGGAAAGTAGGGTGAGGGCAGTGTCTCTGTGCATTACCTGCCATTCGGAGACTTAGGAAAGATCACAAGGGTCATTTTAATAAATAGGACAAGACCCGTGTGGTTGAAACCTCGAGGAGAAACGCCTTTCTGAATTCATGCTTCTAAAAAGCAAAATGTTAGTAAATACCGGCCTTCATGCCGTGATAAGGGCATCTGAGAGTCAAATTTTTACTTCTAGATCCTGGTGCTAAAGCAATTGATTGACTTCGGAATATATTTGTGGGGAACATAACACAGAACACCCAAAGGGGACAGTAAGATTCTGGGTATTTTTGAGTCGTACGCATTTATGTCGCAGAGTTCACTTCAGTGACGTGGTCATGGCTAGAGGTTAGCTATTTCAGGCTTCCTGGAGAAAATAAGCTGCTTCTTTTGAATTTGGAGGGCTTGCATGGGAAATTTATTTTGCTTATTTAAAACATTTCCATGGCACCTTTCCACCCAAATAAAACGCTCAAGATGGTGAACATTAAAACACCAGAATATTATGATACCATCAAGTAGTTGAAGGGCTGTCATCTAGATGATGATGTGGAATTGTTTTCTGTGGCCCCAGAAGGTAGGACCAGAACCAATGAGTTGAAATTAAATCCAAAAAGTTTCCAGCTCAACATTAGGAAGAACTTCCTGGCAGTTAGAGCAATTCCTCAGTGGAACAGGCTTCCTCGGGAGATGGTGGGCTCTCCTTCCTTGGAGGTTTTTAAATAGAGGCCAGATGGCCATTTGACAGCAATGAAGATCCTGTGAATTTAGGGGAAGGTATTTGTGAGTTTCCTGCATTGTGCAGGGCGTTGGACTAGATGACCCTGGAGGACCCTTCCAACTCTATGATTCTATGATTAAAACAGAATCTAAAACAGATGGTGGGGGCACCCAAAGCAAGGCCTTCAAGATGACCAGAGTGTAGGGTTGCCAAGTTCCCAACGGTTGCTGGCAGGGGACTTTTTGCGCACAGTATTTGGGGCACAATGACATCACCTGGAAATGACATATTGCACTGGGCACATTGCACAGGGATGCTCTAGGAATTCACAGAAAACTCTAGAGCACCCATGCACAAAACCATAGAGTTTTCCGTGAATTCTTAGAGCATCCTTGCATGACATGCCCGGCATGATATGTCACTTCCAGGTGCCGTGCATGCTGCATGGTGATGGGACACTTTGGGGTTTGGGATCCCCCCAGCAGCTTCCTCCCTGCCGGTGGGTTGGGGTCCCTATCCCCTG
Organism: Heteronotia binoei; assembly: GCF_032191835.1. Taxonomy (NCBI): domain Eukaryota; kingdom Metazoa; phylum Chordata; class Lepidosauria; order Squamata; family Gekkonidae; genus Heteronotia; species Heteronotia binoei. Next base: position 7,522,203 of record NC_083225.1, on the reverse strand, counting down.
TCCCTGGCAGGAACTTGGCAGCCCTACCAGAGTGGTTGGGTTACCCCTTATAGCTGTCTCCTGCCATGCAGGTCATGGCAGATGAGATTGGTCCCTCTGTGCCAATATCTAAGTATGACGGGACCTGATTCGCATGATGTTGCTTTCCTCCTTAGCAAGAAGACTCCCTTGTACAGAGGGCACTCTTCTTGTGCCAGGGAAGTAAGCTTGCCAACCTCCAGCTGGGGCCTGGAGAACTCCCAAAATTACAACATGTCCAGCCAACAGAGATCCCATGAAGGAAATGGCTGCTTGGGCAGGATGGATTGCTGGTTCAGACCCATGGTTTATGGGGATGTACAGCATTATACCCCACTACAGCCCCTCCTCATCCCTTCCTGGCCCCACCCACAAATCTTCTCAGCCTAGAGCTGTCAGCCCTACAGGGGAAGACTTCTTACATCAAAAAAGAGTGCTGTCATTAGTGAAATAGCCGTGCAGGATGCAATCCATGATCTCTTGTCAGCTCCTAATTCTAAGGTGGAAGAATCATAGAATCACAGAGTTGGAAGGGTCCAAACAGGCATCTAGTCCAACCCCCTGCTCCATGCAGGATCAGCCTAGAGTTTCCCTCACAAGTGTTCATCCAGCTGCTGCTTAGAGACTGCCAATGAGCTCACCACCTCCCTAGGTAGCTGATTCCACTGTTGAACAACTCTGACTGTAAAAAAAGGGGTTTTTTTGTAGTATCCAGCTGGTACCTTCCCACTCTTAATTTAAACCCATTCTTGTGAGTCCTCTCCTCTGCTGCCAACAGGAACAGCTCCCTGCCCTCATCTAAGTGACAGCCCTTCAAATTAGCAACCTCCTCTTCGCCAGACTGAATATTCTCAAATGCCTCAGCCTTTCCTCCTAGGACTTGGTCTCCAGGCCCCTGATCATCCTTGTCACTCTCCTCTGCACCCGCTCCATTCTGTCCACATCCTTCTTGAAGTGAGGCCCCCAGAACTGCACACAGTACTCCAGGTACGGTCTGACCAACACTGTGCATAGCAGGATCATACATTATGATTCCCCATATATATAGATATAGGCAAGCTGGAATGGGTCAAGAGGAGTGCAACAAAGATGGTGAGGGGTCTGGAGACCAAGTCCTATGAAGAAAGATTGAAGGAGCTGGGCATGTTTAGCCTGGAGAGGAGGCAGATGATATTATCACCATCTTCAAGGGGTGTCATATAGAGGATAGTGTAGAATTGCTTTCTGTGACCCAAGAAGGTAGAACCAGAACCAACGAGTTGAAATTAAATCAAAAGAGCTTCTGGCTCAACATTAGGAAGAACTCCCTGACTGTTAGAGCAGTTCCTCAGTGGAAAAGACTTCCTCAAGAGGTGGTGGGCTCTTCTTCCTTGGAGGTTTTTAAACAGAGACTGGGTGGCCATCTGACAGCAACGCAAATCCTGTGAATGTAGGGGGAGGTATTTGTGAGTCTCCTGCATTGTGCAGGGGGTTGGACTAGATGATCCTGGAGTCCCTTCCAACTCTATGGTTCTATGATTCTATAATTCTATGATTCTATTCTATGTATTTCTCTGAATCACCTGAGTTACAATACATTTCTGAGATGGATTTAGTAATCGATGAATCATTATTCAAATCAAATTTTGTTGAGGCTTCTGTCCAGTCAAGAGAAAGAAGCAGCTTTGAAGGAAGAGGGTTTCTATAAGATTAGATAGGTCCAAGTGGGCAGCCGTGTTGTTCTGAAGCAGTTCAACAAAGCAGGAGTCAAGTGCACCTTTAAGACCAACCAAGTTTTGTTCAGAACGTAAGCTTTTGAGTGCTCCGTAAGTACACTTCATCAGACGAGGGGATCAGGTATTGTGGGCTGAAATACATGCAGTTTGTTGATTAAGAGGGCAAACTGGCTGTGATCACATGGGGAAACATTTGGCCATTTGGTCTGGACAGCCATAAAAGGTAATAAAGTTTCCTGCCAGTTGGTGTTTCTGCAAATCTAGGTAAATCACAAAAGGACATGTATTTCCTAGTTGTAGTCCACATGCTATGAAGCTAGATAATTAAGACAAACTGAATTTAAGGAAAGTGAGTTTTTACAAATGCCTCCCTGGCAGAATGGGAATTCAGATGCGAGTCCCCAGATCCTAGTTGGACATCCTAACCACCAGGGCTTTTTTCTTTTTTTGTACCAGGAACTCCTTTGCATATTAGGCCACACACCCCTGATGTAGCCGATTCTCCTGGAGCTTCCAGTTAGCCCTGTAGTAATAACCCTGTGATGTCAACACATCAGTCCTGGAATAGATACCAGAAGTGGGCAGCATTGGGGAAAAGTGTTTAGAAGAGGGATGGGACCTAATCTGTATTCTAAGAGCTCTCATTTCAGCATCCTGCCCTGATGGAAGTTTATATACACCACCCCCACCCCATTTAAGCAGCGAGCAAGTTCTAGCTCGCCCGCGAAGGCAGATGGACCCTCTGTGGCTTCAAATGGCTTTACGGGATCCCTGGCCCTCTGGTGACTCGTTAGATGAGCTGGTGGAGATCTGGAATAGCCAGCTTTCTACAGCCATTGACGAGATCGCTCCCCGACGTCCTCTCCATCCTTGTTCACGATCCGCTCCATGGTATACCCCGGAGCTGTGATCAATGAAATGGTGACTGAGACGACTAGAGAGACAATGGCGACGTACTCGCGACGAAGCTATGAGAATATCTTATAGGTCATTTATGCAGACCTATGAGATGGCAGTCCAGGCCACAAAGAAGGCTTACTGTGCATCCCGAATTTTGTCTGCGACCTCGCGCCCAGCACAATTGTTTAGTATAATTTGATAATTAACAATTTTACCACAAGGTAAACCAAACGTTAGAGAATTGGAAATTGGCTGTGAGGCTTTTGCGAGTTTTTTCGCAGATAAGGTCTCGTCGCTCCGACGCAACCTCCCCGCCATAATTGATACAGTGAAAGAACTTGCGGCACCGAGCGCGTCTTCTAGTCCAATTCTAGATTCCTTCAATCCACTCAGCCTGGAGGAAGTCGATAGGATCCTTTTCCCTACGACCTGTGGGTTGGACCCGTGCCCATCCTGGCTTATAAAAGCTAGCCAGGCGCTATTACGTGAGCCACTACAGGGTATTGTCAACAGATCCATGGTAGAAGGGATCTTTCCTACACCTCTTAAAGAGGCTGTGGTCTGTCCCCTCTTGAAAAAACCATCTGCAGATCTAGGCGTATTGGCAAAGTATCGGCCGGTATCAAACCTTCCCTTTTTGGGTAAGGTTATAGAGCGGGCGGTGGCAACTCAGCTACAGGGATTCCTGGATGACACTTCCACACTGCTTTCAACCAGGTCACGGGACGGAGATGGTTCTGGTCACCCTCATAGATGACCTCATGCGACATCTGAATCGGGGCGACTCAGTGGTGCTGTTATTATTAGATCTGTCAGCCGCATTTGATATGGTTGACCATCAGCTACTGACTAGCCGCCTTGCCGACGTGGGGATTCAGGGGTCTGCCTTACAGTGGTTGGCCTCTTTTCTCCAAGATCGGGGACAAAGGGTGGTGATAGGGGAGGAATCATCCAAAAGGCACCCACTTATATGTGGTGTGCCACAGGATGCGGTTCTGTCCCCGATGTTATTCAACATCTATATTTGCCCCCTTGCCCAGATTGTCAGGAGGTATGGGCTGGGATGTCACCAATATGCAGACAACACCCAGCTCTATCTATTGATGGGTGGTCAGTCCGACTGTACCCTGGAAAATCTAGACCTGGCTCTTCAAGCCATAGCATCTTGTCTCAGGCTGAGTCGGTTGAAACTGAATCCGATGAAGACAGAGATTCTGTACTTGAGCCAAGGTGGTCCGGTGGGGGGGGGGGGGAGAGCTCTCTGCCAGCTCTTGACGGGGTGTCACTAATACCGGCCCCTAAGGTCAAGAACTTGGGTGTGCTCCTTGAGTCCTCTCTTGCAATGGAGGCCCAAGTAGCAGCCACTACTAGATCCGCCTTTTTTCATCTTCAGCGGGTGCGGCAATTGGCCCCTTTCCTGGAGCGCAATGACTTAGCAATGGTGATCCATGCTATGGTCACCTCAAGAATAGATCACTGTAATGCTCTCTACATGGGGACACCCTTGGCGCTGACTCGGAAACTACAGCTAGTGCAGAACGCTGCAGCACGGCTGTTAATGGGGCTCCCCCGGTGGGAGCACATTCGGCCAGTGCTGAGAGAGCTGCACTGGCTACCTATTGTGTTCCGAGTCTGTTTCAAGGTGTTGGTATTGACCTTTAAAGCCCTCTATGGTCAGGGGCCTGTCTATCTGCGGGACCGCCTTTCTCCACATGTTCCCCGGAGAGTACTGTGTTCAGGGACAAAAAATCTATTGTCCATCCCTGGACCAAAGGAGGCTAGGTTGCGGCTGACGCGAGCTAGGGCCTTCTCGGTGGCAGCACCAGAATTGTGGAATGCTCTCCCGGAGGCCATAAGGGCCCTGCGCAATCGCTCTACTTTCCGCAGGGCCTGTACGACTGAACTGTTTTGACAGGCTTTTGAGATCTAAGCTGCCACCCTACTTCATTATAGAGTACCATATGATCACCGCTTATATTATATTGTTGTGATACAGCACCATGAAATGAAATGCTTTTAAATAATTTTAAACTGTAGCTATTTTTATTGGTTTTTAATTTGTAAAAATGAATGTTGTTAGCCGCCCTGAGTCCGCTTACGGAGAGGGCAGGATAGAAATATAAACAAACAAACAAACAAATAAATAAATAAATAAATTTTGCCAGCAAACCATGTCACCATGTCACCCTAAATGGACCTTGTCTCTGGGCATGTGAACATCATCACACAAGGCAGAACCCAGAGAATCTTTAAAAACTATTTTCTATACATATTGAGCTTATATCTTAATATTCCTTGGGCAAGGGAACATCAGGCCTTGAATTCGGCAGGAGCTCACAGGAGCACAGATCCTGACCTTTTCTGAGGGTTCCCCCTCCTCCTCCCCACCTCCCTTGTCCATTGAATAGTAGGTCCAGCTGCATAGCAATCCCTGGATTAGGAGAGCAGGCAGCCAGCCAGCCTCCATGGGCTTTGCCACACCCCCTACAGCCCTCATTTTTTAAAATTTTTTAATCACATTTTATTAACAGATGTTCAGTTTACAATAAAGAACACTGTAATCTATCACCTCAAATAATGCAGCCTTAGTGAGGATATAATAAACAAATTTAAAAAAACAAGAAAAAAGAAAGAGTAATCCATTAAACAGAGAACCAAGGAGCAGCCATACAATTATATTGAAGAGCATCCAGTTAAAATACATTCTTTTGACTGATTCTACTGCAGGAATGTGCAAAAAACTGTCCCAATATTCTATTAAGAAATCCAGTTAATCAAACTCAACTAATTAGAGCTCACAATTTTTTGTATTCAGACCAGAGGAGAGAAAGTGAGCCCAGAACATATTAGAAATAGAGCATATCATGATAAAAACTTTTTTGGGAAAATATTGTTTGGTGAGATATTCCACTATTTGGAACCAGAACATGGTAAATTTTTCTTGAGTACGTTCTGTCAGAGCTTCAGCACTATAAATTGAGATTTTACTTAGTAGGAAATAATCCCAGTTGGGTTCTCCAAGCATGTATTGACCAGCAGCCTCTGGAGCCCACACCACCCTTTCTCCACTTCTTATGTGATCTGGGGTGGCTGGTGGCTTGCTGGCATTTTGACTGTGGGAGATATGTGTTCAAGGAGAGCCCCAAGTGAGCGAGGCCTTTGGGCTGACTGGATCTATAGCCAGCCCAAGCAGGCCTCACTCACCTGGGACTCTCCTTTCTTGCATCAGGTTGCTTCTGGCTGGTGTGTGTGTGTGTGGGTGGCATATGCTAATGAGTTCTGCTAATGAGTTCCGCCACCTATTTTTCTACAAAATGACCCCTGTGGAACATGCAGGGAAGAGACAGATACTTTGAGAGCAGCCTCATTGTCCTAGGCAAGGCACAGTAAAGAATAGTAAAGGCAATAGTAAGGCAAGGCAATAGTAAAGGAAAGTAGTGAATATAAGACAGCAAAATGGAACTGTTTGTCATGAGCCCTGACGAGGAGGAGCTGGAAGGGTTAACAGACCTGGAAGAGTTGCCAGCCAGTTCCTCAGCTGAACAAATAGCAGCTGGCCCATCAATCACTCTCTCAGCTGCTGACGATCAATCTCCTACAAGCTCTCCTCCTCCCATCTCAAGTGTTTGAAGCAGGCTCTGGAAAGAACTTTCAGAGTGAAGACATGAGGCACGCCGGTGCTTCAGATCTCTCAGCCCTGAGTTCTAGCAGTCACTGCCACCCAGGGAGCAGGCTGATTGAAACTCCCATATAGCTCCCACCCAGGACCTGGTAACCTTGTGGAAGCAACAAGTCTATTCCCTGGCTTGCATCCACGCTCCTTCCTGATCCTGACCTGCTTGATTTCCTTGGCACCCTGACCTTTTGGCTTCTGGACATTGACTTCTGATTCCGATTTGTGATTCTGCATTGGTTACTTGGCTCCTGCCTGACTTCCTGGACTTTGACCTTGGACTGGCTTTGGACTCCCGCCTGCCTGCACCCTGACACTGTTCTATGATAAAATACAGTCGCAATTTACTTGTGGCCAACCAATAAATGGTTGCCTGCGTGAAATCTCCCTCCCCTAATTGTAGCTATTGTAAATGCACAATGAGAAAATGAGATTGATAGTTTCCTATCATGATCCAATGTCGTTTTGTGGTCCTGAGTCTTCGGGGACCCTTGGGGGGGGGGGGAGAAATCAGGCAGAAGTTTTCTACTCATCCCACCACAATTATTCCGAAATTGAAGTTATCATTTGAACAGACACATGCTCGTTCGATAGGAATTAATCAGTAGGGGAACCATGCTGCTAATACTTGGCAACGGCTCTCGGGAGCGAAGAGGAGCTCGAGAAAGCATCCGTTGAATGGAAGAGAAATTGCCGTGCCAAACATCGCTAAGCAAAACAGCCGATCGCGTCGCATTTCTAGCTCTCTTTTGTGCAATGACCTTCGGCGCTGATTAACTGAAAAATTCCATCATTGTCACTTGGTGGCCTGGAGTGTACTAGAATGCTATTTACTAAGACGGATCATCTTCCTTCCTGCATCTTCTTGTTGCATTTTTGGGGGGAGATACGCCTGTATTATAATCACAGTGGCACAGATCAGGTGGATAAAGTCAGGCGCGCTGAAGAATTTTTTTTTGGCACAGCAAGAAAACTGCCACTGAAACGATAGTTAAAGAAAATTGAGAAAGAAAAACTGGGAAAGAGGTAAACGACACCTTTCCAGTAGACGAGGGGTGGCCAAACTTAGCAGAAGAGCACATAGAATAAATATCAGACGTTTGAGAGCCACAAGACAGGGAAGGAAGGAAGGGAGGGAGGGAGGAAGGTAGGTGGGGAGAGAGGTGGAAAGAAAGCAGCTTTAACTTTAAATGCATTCTTCAAGCTGCTGGCTGGCTTGACTTGGAGAAGTGATTTAAAGAGAGAAATACCTTTTCCAAGCCAGCCAATAAGTGGAGGCTTTGAGAGCCACACAATGTGTGAAAGAGACTCCCAAGCTGCAGTTTGGCCACCCCTGCAGTAGACTTTCTCACTTAGAGAAATGCAGTGGGTTTCTTGAGATAAGTAGACCAGTACTAATGCTACTGGGTCTCCACAATCCATGACTCAGTTATGGCTGAAAGATATTTCCGGGTAGCCATGTTGGTCTGCAGAAGAGTTAGATTCAGATCCAGGAGAACCAGCAAGGTTTTTTGAGATATACATTTTCCAGACTCAAACAACAGTCCCTAACCATTTATCCAAGGAAGTTCTGTGACCCATTTCATACAGTGCAATCCTGTTGCCTGTGCAGAAAAGCCCTCTTGAATAATTCAGTTTCGCAACTTTTTTTCTTGTGCAATTTTTAATCAAATTTGGAAGGTAAGATAACATTTAATACATGTTCATGATATCTGCTTCAGTGAAAACATATTGATCTTCAGTCCTTTGGGACATGTTGCCTTGAAACTGTAAATGTTTAGTCTTCTAAAGCCTTCTTATTGTTTTAATGCTTATGCCTGTTTTAATTGGTCTATGTAAGCATTTTTTGCCTGTGAGCTGCCCTGAGCCTGCTTCAGCAGGGCAGGCAGGATATAAACCTAATGAATGAATGAATGAATGAATGAATGAATGAATGAATGAACGAACGAATGAATGAATGAACGAATGAAACTCCCTTCATAAGGAAGCTTTGATTCTTGAAAGCTGATGCCCCCAAAAAATCCTTATTGGTCTCTAAGGTACTACTGGATACGGTTCTCCTGAAAGAAACTTCATCCAATGCTCAGGTCTTTTAAACGATTAATTCGCTGAAATGGCCATTCCTTGAAAATGTTTGGGTCAACATTCCTAAATGAGTTTTCTACAAAGCTGTAGGCAGGCTTGCCAAGCAGAGCCAGGCAACCAGCGAGAGGGTTGTGGAAGGAGACATTGGGCAGGCTGCTCACTGCAACACTGGGTCACATTCGGTAAAAACCTGGAAATGACATAGGGCAGCTCTAGGAATTGCTGGAAACTTTATGGTAAACCTAGAGCTACCCTCCATCACCTCCAGCTTTTTACCAGAAGATTGTGACACATGCCACACTGCTTGCCAGAGGCTTGGCAGTCCTTGATGGCAGCCATCTTCCCACAATTTCCCTACCTTTGTTTTAGGCAAAAACTGGAATATGTTGGGGATGGGTGGAGCTTCCCTGAGAACGGTGGCCAGTTCTGCTGAACCTTTTTGGCTTTCCTTGAAGTTTTCCCTGAAGCAACCTCAAACAGGTTGTGAATTTTGCTAATTCTGGCGACAACTTTACTACTGACCTTGTAACTGTGGGCAAAGAAATCAACATTACACCAAAGAACCTCACAGCTATGATCCATTACCTATGAGAAACTGTACTGAAAACTGAAAATAGATGCAAACTATATTCCCAATAGTAATGTCTGGCTGTGAGAGTTGGACCACAAGGAAGGCCGAGTGCAGAAGAATAGATGCTTTCAAGCTGTGGTGCTGGAGAAGACTCTTGAGAGTCCCTTGGACTGCAAGAAGATCAAATTAGTCCTAAGGGAAATTTATTTATTTATCAATTTATAAATCAATTGATTTATAAATCAATCCTGACCGTTTCCTGGAAGGTCAGATGCTGAAGCTGAAGCGCACCAAACAAGAAGGGAGCACTCACTGGAGAAGATCCTGATGCTGGGAAAGATAGAAGGCAAAAGAAAAAGGGGACCGCAAAAGATGAGATGGCTGAACAGCGTTACTGATGTAACAAACACAAATTTGAGCAGACTTCGGAGGATGGTGGAAGACAGGAGGGCCTGGTGTGACTCAGGAGGGCCTGAGTCCGCTTGCGGAGAGGGCGGGATATAAATATAAAGTAATAAATAAATAAATAAATAAATAAATTTTGTCCATGGGGTCGCAAAGAGTCAGACTCGACTGTGTGACTGAACAACAAAAAGAGATTTAAAAAAAAAACCATTCCATATAGTAATGTGTGGGAAACACATAGGAACTCACCAGGGCTGTATTCAAAAATCATGACCTCAAAATTCAAAATTGGGCTAATCCAGTATTCTAGGAAACAATGCCCAAACCATCAATGTTGATGCCAGATTAGCTAGTGTAGCAGCAGCAGCAACGACCAACTTGTGAGATTTTGTACAAAGTGCTACTGAGCTTGTTTACTTAGAACAGAGCATGCTCAGTAGCAGCGAATGAAGTTCTTGGCCCTCCTTTTGCTCACAACTGGTGTCAGATTTTATGGTATTGTATGTGTTTTGGCTTTAATGGTGCCTTTTTGTTTGGTTCGAATGGCTTTTAAGAGATTTTTTTTTTTTTTTAATTATGCATGCTTTTAACCTGTCAGCTGCCTTGGCAGCCCCGATGAGATCAAAAAAGGCAGGGGTATAAATTTCGCAAACAAACCAACAAAATTAGCACATTTCACGGCTCCAATGCACCCGAAGCATCACTGGGCCAGCCCCAATGCTTCTAAATGATGTATGACTACAGTTGGCTGGCTGGCTGGGAGGCCAGTCAATGGGGAGGCTTAGGGAGGCTTAGGGATGCCAGCCTCCAGGTGGGTCAGATACAAAAATACTACTCTGTATATTATTAAGCAGAATGCTTACAAACTCTATGTCCAGTTGTGAATTTTTTTTTGTTCAAATTTATATTCTGTTTCTAAAGTGCAAATGATTTCAGACAAGACATTGTTTCCCACACATTACTATAAGGAAGACCAATAAGCAATCAATGAATAAGTCCAATCCACTCTTTCACAGGGAATTAGTCTCCAAGTAGGACATGAGGATCCCCTGGAATTACAGCTCATCTCCAGACTGCAGAGATCAGTTCCCTTGGAGAAGATGGATGCCTCAGAGGGTGGATGCCCCACTGAGATCGCTGTCCTCCCCAGGCTCCACCCCCAAATCTCCAGGAGTTTCCCAACCTGGATCTGGCAACCCTACCCCCTACAGTTTGCTGTAGTGGTGAAGTGGGCAGACTCTTATTTGAGAAAAGCAGGTTTGATTCCTCATTCCTCCACTTGCAGCTGCTGAAGTGGCCTTGGGTTAGCCATAGCTGCCGCAGAATTGTCCCTGAAAGGGCAGCTTCTGTGATAGATCTCTCAGCCCCACTTACTTCACAGGGTGTTTGTTGTGGGGGGGACAATAAAAGAGATTGTGAGCCCGCTCTGGGATTCTTGAGATTCAGAGTGGAGGGTGGGATATAAATCCAATATCTTCTTCTCCTCTTCCTCCTTCATGCCTTACCGATGGCCAGGAGTGATCTGGCAACTCAGGAAGGCTGGATTGAACAGGGTTAAAATCAGGCTCTGCCTTTCCCATTTGCTGTGTGCAGATGACTCTCCATCCCTCCCACTAGGGTCAACATGGGACTCGTTGGTTGCTTCGTGGCCAAGTAGAAATGTTTCAAATCAACCCAAGCTGGCACACTGGGGAAGATCCTTTCCCCCTGCTCTACGCTGATACACATGATGGAACTGTTTGGGGTTTGGACATAAATAAATCTGGTGGGAATAAGCCAGGTTACAACAATGTAGGGAGGGATAACTGGCAAACAGCCTGAGGCATCTGTAGATGATTTGGTAGAGTGGTGAGGGGGGGTGTGGAGCAAAGACCTTTGGTGCAGAGCAGGGGTGGAATTCTAGCAGGAGCTCCTTTGCATATTAGGCCACACCCTGTTGTAGCCAATCCTCCAAGAGTTTACAAGGCTCTTTTTTGCAAGCTCTTGGAGGATTGACTACATCAGGGGTGTGTGGCCTAATACGCAAAGGAGCTCCTGCTAGAATTCCACCTCTGGTGCAGAGTAACATTGTTATCTGCATGGCATGCTGAAGGAGGAGGCTATGAGCAGGGCTTTTTTTTGTAGAAAAAGTCCAGCAAGAACTCATTTGCATATTAGGCCACACCCCCTGATGCCAAGCCAGCTGGAACTGCGTTCCTCTGCATTCCTGCTAAAAAAAAGCCCTGGCTATGAGGTTTGACACCTCTGCCCACAGCTCATGTGCAGACAAAGGTAAACAACTGGGGAAACAGATCAGTATGGGTAGCTGTGTTAATTTTTCTGAAGTAGCGGAAGAGAGCAAGGTTCTTTACTCGTAATAGGAGTACGGTGTGTAAGTCCACATATTGCTCCTGTTTTCAGTGGCTGTTCAAGAGTCACGCCTCATCGCAGCTGTGTGCACATTGGGGAGAAAAAGTAAATATATGCACATTACATAGATAGCTACTTAGCTGTGAATCACCATCCCAGATCTGATGGTTCGTGACCATCGACTGCTGAGCTGCTGCTGTGCGCTGACAGCAAAGCACAAGAACCCTGTGCCATCGAATATTTGCTTGTGCATGAGATGCCCTTCTTCCCACCTCCCCTACGAGATCATACCAATTAAGCTAGGGCACATTTGGTACAGTGTACGTGTTTATGGGGTTTCATGGTGGGTTATGGAACTGAGCTAAAGAAACAGAGGCTCTTCGACTGAGTTCAGATGGTCAATTTGAGCCAACACAGGCATGACCTCCAGGCAGATTAAAAAAGGGAAGTGGTAGCTGCCAGTAGTATACCAGATTCGCTACAAGGTGTTGGTTGTCACCTTTAAAGCCCCATATGGCCAAGGACCTGCCTACCTTAGGGACCGTTCCCCCCACATGCTCCCCAGAGGGTACTTAGATCTGGGATGCAAAACTTATTATCTGTCCCCGGGCTGAGGGAGGCAAGATTGAAAACAACCAGGGAAAGATCCCCATTGGTGGAACCAACTGCCAGAGGAGGTCTGAGCTAGAGGTGTGTAAAAAAAAATAATACAGAATTACACGGATTTGGAAATACACGGGGCCAAAAAAATATGGAATACTGTGTATTTCCTGTTACTGTACTCGGAATAGCCGCATATACGGTAGCTGCGTGGCTATTTCCGAATATACGGCCCCATTATACCCTAAGGCCATTGAAATCAATGGCAAAATAGGATATATTGGAAGCCACCTGGAGGAGAGGTGGTTTGAGGGAGAGCCCCCAAATTTGCAGGGGACCTGCAGGGGACTCTCCCCTATAAACCCCCCAAGTCCCAAAAAGATTGGGTCAGAGGGTCCCATTCCAGAGGCACCCAAAGAGGGTGCCCCTATCCCACCATTATAACCTATGGGCCATTGAAATCAATGGCAACATAGGGCATAATTAGAGGCTACTGGGGGGCAGGGGGTTTGAGGGAGAGCCCCCAAAACTGCAGGGCAGCTTCAGGGGATTCCCTCGCATGCAACCCCCCCCCCCCCCGGCCCAAAAAGACTGCACCCATCTGTGGGCACCCCAAAAGGAACACTGCTCCCAATGGTGAGAAAAAAACAATGAGAGCCTTTTCCTCACTGTAATTGTTGTGGGAAAAGTTGCAATGGGGAGCAGGAGGTTTTGAGGAGAGTCCCCCAAACTACTGTGCAGCTTCAGGGCACTGTTCCACACAAAACCCACAAGGCCAAAAAAAAAATTGGACCAGGGGGTCCAATTTCTGGGGCACCCAAAGCCAAACCTAACTTCACACCAGGGAATCTCTATAGGACCCAAATGCACTACATCCCTCTATCTACTCTATGAACCCTGCAGGCCTGGAACCAATATAAACCCAGTTGCCAACATCACTGCCACACAAAACACAATCTGCTAAAGGTCTGCTCTGCAGACCTGGCTGCAGCAAACCCAGATGCCAGATCTCCAGCCCTGCCCCCAAACAACACGGGGAGAGCTTGCCAAGCACAACAAGCCTGCTGGTTCTAAGTCTCTCACCCAGATGCCAGCTTCCCTGCCACAGAACACACAATCTACAGATGCCAGCTCTCCAGCCCTGCCCCAAACAACACAGGGAGATCTGGCCAAGCACAACAAGCCTGCTGGTTCTGGGTCTCTCACCCAGGTGCCAGCTCCCCCCCCCCAAAAAAAAAAACAGAACCAGGAAAAGGGACAACAGGAGAAGGCCAAGAAACTCAACTGTTAAAAAGTGGCCTTTTAAACAATGAAAATTAGGTCAAACAGCCCCCCCACCCAAGAACCAAAACCAGAAGAGAAAAGGAACAGTAGCAGCACAAGACAGCAGCAACAAATCAAACACAGAATCCTTTAAAAACATTAAAAAACTTAACTTTTAACAATACAGGAACTTTACCAACCCCTCCCCGCCCCTAAAAAAAACCCCTTCACCCTAACCCCAAGAAATCCAAGCCACCCAAATAAAGAAAAGTAAAAAGACACTGCACTTTTAAAAGTCCTCTCAATAAAGTAAGATACGGGCAAATTGGCAACCCCCCACCCCACCCCAGGCCCCCACCCCCAGCAGAACCCCCTAACCCCAAATAAGCTACCCAGTACTCACCCACCCAAATCTGGATAAGTAAAGGGACTCTGAGTCTTAAAAAGTCCTTTTACTAACTAAAATAAAAACAAGAACCCCAAGACTGTCTTACCTTAGACGTCTTCTCTTCTCAAGGCAGGTCAGGAAAGGCTGAGAGAGAGCAGCAGCAGCTGAGGCCAAGGGCCAGCGCAGCACCATTTCTCTCTCACACACCAACACACCAAACAACAGCAATGGAATGAAGTCCAGCCAGGCAGACTCTAACCCTACACAGAGCAGTTTCAAAAAATAGCACTACTCTGTGATTGGCCAGATAACACTGTTTACTTGGATACCCAAGTAAACAAAAGAACAACAATGTAGCTGATGGCTGAGGGATTAGCCCAGCCATCAGCTACACAAAAGCCCTGCAAAGCATGCATTTGCAATGCATTTTGCAAATGCATGCTTTGGATTGGCTGCTGGGGCTCCCCCCCCCCCGATCCCAGGGAGGCTATGGGAGAGGCGGGAAAAGGCTTCCAAAGGAAGGAAAGGAAGCAAGCAGCTCCCCTGAGGCTGCAGAAGCTCCTTTCCCGCCTTTTCCATTGACTTCCGTATACTTCCGAATATTTATATGGAAGTACATGGGGAGCCATATATGGCTCCCGTTTACTGACCTGAAAATGGAATCGGAAGTATACGGTGCCGTATACTTCCGAATCAGGGGTGATTCAGTGGTCTATGCGGTTCGGCTGAGCCGAATACACACCTCTAGTCAGAGCCTTGCAGGACCTTGCCCAATTCTTCAAGGCCTGCAAGACAACATTAATTCAGTTAGCTTTAACTGAAAATGTGAATAGATTTTTGGGATGCTTAATAATAATAATAAGTTTTTATTTATACCCCGCCCTCCCTGCTGAAGCAGGCTCAGGGTGGCTTACAAGGCATGATATAAAATATCATGGTATAACAATAAAACAAAGTAATACGATCAATAAGCAAAACAATATAAATTATACAATATATGTTAACATTAAAATCATTAGTCTAAAAACAGTATAAAGGTGCTACCGTCGCAGTATATACAAGATGGCTTGATGGTAATTCCAGGTTCATCTTAAAAGGCTAGTTGGAAGAGGGCGGTTTTGCAAGCCCTATGGAACTGATTAAGATCCCGTAGGGCCCGCACCTCTTGCTGAACACCATCTGTAATCTAAATGGTAATTAGCATCAAATTCTTTTAAATTGTTTAATTGTTTTAACTGTTTAATTAATATTTACTTTAATTGTTATTGTGATTTTATTGTGGACTGTGAGCCGCCCTGAGCCTGCTTCAGTGGGGAGGGTGGGATACAAACTTAATAAACTAACTAACTAACTAACTAACTAACTAACTAACTAATTAACTAGCAAATTCTTCTGCCATCTGTCTTTCCAGGTGTCTGAATGTGGGAGCGTGCAAACAAGGTAGATTAGAGGTGTGGACCCTCCAGTCGTCTCTAAATGCTCACCAGTATTCTTTTAAAAAACCCTCATAACAAATGACTTCGACACCCCTGGTCTACTCAGACTGGCAGCGGCTCTCCAGAGTCCCAAGAAGAGGTTTTTCATGCCTATTTGCCTGGATCCTTTTTTTAAAGTTGGAGATGCCAGGGACCTTCTGCTTACTAAACAGATGCTCTACCACTGAGCCACCGTCCCTCTCTGTGGTATTCAAAGCACAGGTGACAAATTGCCCCAGCCATCCGGGAACAGAATCTGAAAAGACTGCCCAATAGCTCTTCTGCAGGCCTCAGTACTACCACAGAGAGGACAGAGAGAGAACTGTAGGCAGACCAGAAAAGGGATTTGACAAACAGCTTCATCTCTTTCTTTTGTTTTGTGCTTGTGGTAAATGACATGGTGAATAAGCTCTCTCTCTCCCACCCCCAGCTGTCTGTTGATTGATCGGCACATCATCTTAGTCACATTTATGCTTTGTAATTATGTTATGATATTTTATAATGTGATTGTATTGTTGTGCTTTCACAGTCTACACTCCACTTTGCAGAATCATATTGATTGACAGAGGGGTGTGTATGTGTGAGAGAGAGAGAGGGAGAGAGAGAGAGAGAGATCAAGGAACAAGAAACACATACTTTGTTTATATATAATAACAACAACAACAACATTTTATTTAACTATCTATCTATCTATCTATCTATCTATCTATCTATCTATCTATCTATCTATCTATCTATCTATCCTATATATATGCCTATACGATTCATCAAAACCTACCCTCTATCGACTGTTATATTTTACGGTATTGTAAAAACAGTCAGTGTGGTGTAGTGGTTACTGTCACAGTAGGGTCAGGGAGACCCAAGTTCGACACCCACTCTGCCCTGTTCGCTTGGTGACCTTAGACCCGGCACTCTCTCAGCTTAACCTACTTTGCCATTGTGAGGATAAAATAGAGGAAATAGAGGACATACACATCTCTGAGCTTCCTGAAGGAGGAGCAGGACAAAAATGTACTGAATCAGTGAACCACAGTCCATGAATGCTCTCACTGGGTAGAGGATCAGGGTATTTTTAGCCATCGTATTGAAACAGGAGTGGAGAAAGCCCTCGTTCTATCTCTCTCTTGGTATCTGCTCGCTGCTCATTTGCAAAAAACAAACATTTGCCATGGAGACGTAGCTGCCAATTTAGCCTAACGAAGACAAATGGGATAATGAGCCGGATGGCAGCTTGGAGTTGAGAAATCCATCAGAATGCCCAGCGCAAAATGGAAAGCTTCCTTGCCAGAAGGTCTCTATGCTAATGCCGACTTGATTGGCCAGCCTGGCCCTACAATGTTCGACAGAATAGCGGAGCCCCCCCAGTGTGTTCCTGATGTGACAGCAATTTGGACAGAAACCCGAGCTAGATCCAAAGATCTGGTTTTGCAGCCCATAATTTAGATTAGTTTGGAAAAATCCCATTAGGAAGCATTATGTCCCTAAACATGTGCTAAGAGATTGTGTGTGTGCTTTTTGTTATGGTTGCTCCTCCTTCCCCACAACCAGATCAAGTTCTAAACCCTTCTAACAGTGGGCAAACAGGTACGTCCAACACAACTTGGTTTGTGATTTTTTTGGAAGGAGGATGGGGGAATAAATCCACCTACCTGGTGGAATGAGCTCCCGTTGGAGATCCAGGCCCTGCGGGACTTACCTAAGTTTCACAGGGCCTGTAGAATGGAGCTCTTCCACCAGGCATTTAATCTACCGTGTGTCCTCTAAAACCTTCCCCCAGCACTTCATTATCCATGTGCTTGAGTTGGGTCAAGGGTCCGAGTTACAACCTTAAGTGTTGTCAATGACCTGAAGCTGTGCTATGTGGTGTAAGCTAGCTGAAGTCGTACCAATTGCTGAACTGTGGCCTCTGGCTTTATTATTGTCGGAGTTATGACCCTCTATTCATGTATTATGTTTATGAAACATTTTAAATTTGTTGTGCTTAATTGGATGTGTTTTATTTATTGTTGTTGCAATGTTTTAATGTTGTAAGCCGCCCTGAGCCCGCCTTGCGGGATAGGGTGGGCTATAAACCGCAAATTAAATTAAATTAAATTAAATTAAAATGATGGAGTGAAGTGTGTGAACACTGTCGCTAGTCCAAATGGAAAAGGCTTGACGGATGACGGCTGGGTTACACAAAGTACCATCAAGTGGCAACTGATCAATGGCAATGCCAGTAAGAGGTTATCAAGGCAAGTGAGAAGCGGAAGTGATTTGTCTTTGCCTTCCTCTGCAGCAACTTCCTTGGTGGAATCCCATCCAAGCACTGACCCTGCTTAGCTTCTGAGATCTGAGAAGAATGGGTTGTGCCATGCTACTGTCAGCAAAGGGTTCATTGAAGTTTCAAAATGATCAGACTGGTCTTTGTTGAAAAACTAAGTTTCATTTATTGATTACAACAATGTTACTCTCTACATGGATTCATTGAAACTGATAACAGATAGCTTGAACCATTGGCATTTATGTATACACTTCAAAGTCTTTGGGCTTTAAACTACTTCTCATAATAAAACTACAGTTGCTCCTGCAAGTAACACTTTCACACGCCCGCTTATCTCTTGCCGGAGTTGGTTATGTTCTCTCCCTTGGTGATGTCCTTGCTTTGCTCGGGAGGCGCCAGGGCGGCTAGCTGAGCGTTTTGCACTTCAAAGGCCTTACTGGCCTCTGGAGTCTTGGCAGCCTCCATTTCCACCCCTCCTTCTTTTCTTGCAGGACACACAGATTAGTAGCATAGCATTTTATTCAATGCTAATATTAGTAAGCATGGATTGAATACATTTATAAAGCAAAAGAGACTTCAATGAAGCATTGCCTGACAGCTACTTCCTTCCCCCACTCATGGATTAGGGATGAACAGAAGAACATAAGAGAAGCCATGTTGGATCAGGTCAGTGGGCCAACCAGTCCAATACTCTGTCACACAGTGACCAAAAAACCCAGGTGCCATCAGGAGGTCCATCAGTGGGGCCAGGACACTAGAAGTCCTCCCACTGTTGCTCCTCCGCAAGCACCAAGAATACAGAGCATCACTGCCCCAGAAAGAGAGTTCAATCAATATCCTGTGGCTAGTAGCCACTGATGGACCTCTGCTCCATATGCTGATCCAATCCCCTCTTGAAGCTGTCTATACTTGTAGCCGCCACCACATCCTGTGGCAATTAATTCCATGTGTTTATTACTCTTTGGGTGAAGAAGTACTTCCTTTATCCGTTCTAACCCAATTGTTCAGCAATTTCATTGAGTGTCCATGAGAATGAAGTGTCCATTGAGTGTCCAAGATAATGAAGCTCAACAACACCACCAAAATAGAATATAAAGCAATTTTTTCTTTTATGTATCCCTACATTTCCTCAAAATTATGCTAATAATTTACAAAATATATATATATATTTTAATCCCTTATTGCATCTACTTTTGCCAGTGCTTATGAAGATAGCATATCTGTTTTGTGTCTGATGGGATTCGATTTAATAGCTGGGATGTGATATGTTATCGACATTATAATGCACAAAACAATTGTTTTTCAAATGGTGTGAGGTTTGTCAGACCTAGTCTAAGATCACAGAGTGGAACCCATTACAGTGACATTCTTAAGCTTTACAGAACACACAGCACCAGCTTATGGACCAGCAGAAATTTCACTAGTGAGATGAAAATGCTTCCAATTTTCCTATTTTATCGGATGTTTCTTCTGAAGGGGAATCTCCCCCATTGCCCATATTCCATTTGGAAAAATTACTGGTGAATACTGATTGCAGCCTTCTAGTAGCCTCAATAATTGCCCTCCAAAGGAAAAAGGATTGTTTGGCTTGGTTATAAGGAGTGGCTTAGGTGGTAAAGAGTTATAAGAAGGCCAAGCGCACAATACTTCCAACATGTGCTGGGTCACTGGTGTGCAGCTGATTCACAGTCAGGTGTACATTAGTGGAACTAAAAGAAGGAGGAGAAGAAGAAGAAGAAGAATTTGGATTTATATCCTGCCCTATACTCTGAATCTCAGAGTCTCAGAGCAGTCACAATCTCCTTTACCTTCCCCCCCCCACACGCACACACACCAGACACCCTATGAGGTAGGTGTTTCTGAGAGAGTTTTACAGCAGCTGCCCTTTTGAGGACAACTCCTGTGAAAGGTATGGCTGACCCAACGTCGTTCCAGCAAGTGCAAGTGGAGGAGTGGGGCATCAAATCCGGTTCTCCCAGATTAAAGCCCGCACATTTGACCACTACACCAAACTGGCTCTCTCATACCAGTGAAAAGAAACCAGAGAAAAGGGGGGCGAAAGGCCCCCTACCAGCTTTTCCAATTGCAAAGGCAGGTTGAGAGATAACTAGAAGCTCCTCCTGCCCACCTCGTGGTGCTGAGTGAATTAGTGCTTTTTAAGGTGAATCCTCCCCAATGCACATCTTGACAAGTGAGACTGGTTATGGACCTGGTGATATGGTGTTGGCATATCATTAAGAATACAAAGAATGATACAGATAGGAAAAAGCTAATGTTTGGAGAAGAGGGCATCTACTTCCTAGGGTTGTCTGGAAAGAAAAAAAATGCTGATTGTTCTTGTCAAAATGGCTGCCAGAGTTTTTGCTGTTAGGGCCTCCAGAACCAAGTTGTATATAATGGATAGGGAGTGGGGTCTGCAACAGGCAGGAGATAGGGGAGGTGGGAATGTACCATGGGCAATCGTCATCCCCTCATGACACACAACTTCCACTGTGACCCAGAAGTTACGTTAGCACATCAGGGCTGAAGTTCTAGCACTTTGCCTTTGGGTGTGAATGCTAGAGTGTCTCCCCAGCAAGACGATGTCATTTCTGGGTTGCACCAGAACTTTCATCATCATGTAGGGATGGAAAAGGTGCCACCCCATTTTGCCAGCCAATTTCCTCCCATTGCCCAGCTGAGTGGTGATGGGCAGTGTAGATGACTGGTAGGAGATGTCCCACCCGAAAAAGGCATGTGGTAAACCTATGTATATATGTAAATAAAACTTGTTCTGTTCCTTCACATTCTTTGTGAAACCTGGAGGATCTTCCTAAGTTCCCAATATAACAGTTTATAGTAATGATATATGGAGAGCTGAACCCCATCTAACATTTCTTCAAGTGGAAGGGACAGCAATTTCCAGTTATCTCCTACCTTCCCCCTCCAGAGGTATACATGACGTGGTTTGGGAGAGCATTTCGGGTTGTCGAGTCTGGGTTGAGAATAGGGTTGCCAAGTCTTACCTTGGCTCTGGTGGGGGATCAAGCTCACGTGTGTTTTGCATGCACAGCAAAATGTCACCCAGAAGTGATGATATCATATCAAACATGTCATATCAGGAGTGCACTAGCATTCAGGATAAAATCTCTATGGTACCGTAGAGTTTCTACCCGGATGTTAGAGTGTCCCTGGTGTGACGTGCCTAGCGTGATGAAGTCACTTCCGGGTGATGTCATTGTGCCAGGCATATTGCGTGGTGGTGAAGCTCTTTGGGGGCAGGGTTCCCCTGGTGATCCACTCTGTGCCAGAGAGTTGAGGGCCTCCAAACCAGGGGAATCCCCGCCCACAGCGGGAACTTGGCAGCCCTAGTTGAGAAACTCCTAGAGATTTGAGGATGAAGTCTGTGGAAGCAAGGTTGGAGGTGGAGAGTGATCTCAGCAGGTTAAAATGCCATACCATTCACACTCCAAAAAGGGCAATTCCCGCCCATCCCCTGTCAAGCATCGATATTTCTCAATAATCAGTCTTTTGTTGTGAAATCAAAAGTTGCTTTATTGCAGAAACTCTGAAGCTTTACCAAGGTCAGAATCCTTGGAAGTAATGACATATACATGATTATATTGTTACGATATAGGATTAGTTCAAAGGATAACATACAGATGCCTTTTGAGTCATGGGTTCAAAGGTTAGTACATAGTATTTAGCTTACTACTAAGGAATGTAGATTATTAAAAACATCGTTTCTCACACTTCTTCCAGATCTGATAAGAGCTGTCTGTGTGAATGTGGAGGAGAGGCACCTCACAGCCTGGCTGCAGCAAGAACATCCTTTGGCTAGATGGAATTACTGTTTGCCCAACCTTTAGGAAAAGAAAAAGGGAGGCGGTGGATACTGACGGCCTCCTTTCTGTTTAAGAACCCACCATTGTGCTTAGAAATATGCATGCTTGACACCCCCATGGGAACTGATTTCTGTCATCTGGAAATCAGATGTAATTCTGGGAGCTCCTCATGCCCACCTTATACTTGATCCACTGTTTCAATATATATTTCTCTGATTCAGAGTAGGGATCTAAAATAATTTTGTCGGTTTGATGCCAGCTTGGTGATTTGTACAGGTTCATCAACTGAACACCATCAGCTCCCACAAACTTTGCAACAAAAGACAAACATAGTTCTTGGTGCCTGTTGTTGATAGTTAAGAGTTTACCAATTTATTTTTCCCTAATCTGCAGTAAGGTTGTGCAAAAAAAAAAAATCGGAATTAATCGGATTCGGAAATATACAGGGCCAAAAAATTCAGAATATCGTATATTTCCAAATACCGGTACTCAGAATAGCTGTATATACGGTAGATGCACGGCTATTTCCGAATATACGCTACAACACTTTGGACTCTCCTTATTTACCTTCCTTCACTGGCGCTTTATTCTTCCTCTCTGTTTCTGAATTTTTAGCCAGCTTCTGCTCTATAAGAAGCCTACTATTATCCTTTTATCCAGAACTGCTATTTCCTTTGAGGTTTTTGCCCCCCTTTTGATAAAGGAGTTTTGACCTCATTATATTTTTGGAATTTTTTGAAAAGTCAGCAGCCATGTAGATATTGATGCCTGTTGCTCAAGGTTTGGGGTTAAAATAGTGTTTGTTATAACCCACTGTTTAACACACAATCTTTTATTATGTTGATGGCTCAGAATGTTGGCTAATGATTCCTCGATGGGTTTGACTTGTTCAGAGATAGCCCCCCCCCCAAATAATATAACCTTCCACCTAAACCTGGAGGGATTGAGACAATTTGCACATCAGGAGTTGTTAAAAAAAGAAAAGGAAAAGCACTTAATGCTAAAAATATCAGTGAGGCAAGTTGAAAGAGAAAATTTTTGCACCGTTGTCCAACCATTTTTGATCTTCTAAAAAAAAAAGGGGGAAAGGGATGGGAGTCCCCTGTGCAAGCACCAGTCACTTCCGACTCTGGGGTGACGTTGCTTTCACGTTTTCACAGCAGACTTTTTTTTTTTTAACGGGGTGGTTTGCCATTGTCTTCCCCAGTCATCTACACTTTCCCCACAGCAAGCAGGTCATTTTAATGACCCCGGAAGGATAGAAGGCTGAGTCAACCTAGAGCCAGCTACCTGAACTCAGCTTCCACCGGGATCAAACTCAGGTCATGAGCAGAGCTCATGAGACTGAAGTACTCCAGCTGTACCGCTCTGCGCCACGGTGTTCTTTTGATCTTCTACTCTCCCCCAAGTGCATATGGGAACTGCAATAAGTAATTTCTCACATTCTGGGAACTACAACTCCCAGAATGAATTTGGAGAAAGGAAATGAGGCAATAAAGGAAGATGGATGTGAAAAGGAGGGGAGTTACCTATCTCTAGGTTGGACTTCCCTCTTGCTGGAGCAACATGATTGTAGCTTTAGATTTTCACAGCAATGTATGTCCTGAAGACAACTATTGCATATCCCTGTGTTGATTTTATGACATCACATGTCTATGGCTACCCTTCTGGAAGTTAGTTTCAGAGAGTAGGCATGTTGTTTTGCAGTAGACCAGTTAGATTTGAGTCTATTAGCATTCTAGAGATCTATGATCTCAAGAGCTGAAGCTCTCTTCTAACCAAGGCTTTTTTTTAGCAGGAACTCCTTTGCATATTAGGCCACACCCTGTTCATGTAGCCAATCCTCCAAGAGCTGACAGGATTCTTAGTACAGGGCCTGCTGTACTTAGTACAGGGCCTGCTGTACTTAGTACAGGGCCTACATCAGGGGCGTGGAGCCTAATATGCAAAGGAGTTCCTGCTATAAAAAAGCCCTGCTTCTATCGAAGACAGATCTTTGGCTCTCGAAAGCTTATGCCCCGAAAGCTTGTTGGTCCCCAGGTGTCAGTGGTCTCAAATCGAGCCGTCCTTCTGGAAGTTGTGCTTTTATTCATTAAACTTTGAATGCACATGGAAGAAAAGGACATTTTGCGGACAAGGAGAACTTCAAAGGGCAGAAACTAATTCTTTTCAGAAAACGAAACATGACACTCTTGCCTGGAGGAGGACAGAGCGACAGAGGCCTCCTGCTCTTCATAACCTTAATGTAGAGCTCTTGTTCTGCATTTGGGCAAAACTTGCATTGGATAAATTAAGCCAGCTCGGACGTAACCAATGTGACGCCGAGAGCATTTTACTCCAATACAGTCATGGCAACTATTGCTACTTGAGACTTCGTTTGGCTCCCACAGATATCAGTGAGGGAAATACCTAAGGATGCTTTAAAAAAATGATAAAATGAGGTGTATCTCCTCAGGAGAGACTCCATGCTGTGCCCTTGATTGCATATTCCATGAGAGATAATGTAAGGGAGACTTAGAAGATATGTACCAAACTGAATAAATAACTCTGGTAAGCAATGGATACATTCTCCTTGGAAGCATATTGTCATTTTAAAATGACAGAAAAGAAATTCCAAACCGAGTACATTAGCCAAAATTGGGGTGGGGGATGGGATGGTAGGAGTTTATTTTCTCTCTCTCTCTCTCTCTCTCTCTCTCTCTCTCTCTCTCTTTATAGCTGCTTCCATAGAGAATATATCAAGAATGAATTTGCATTACTGGCTGATGTGATGGCGGTATGTGTTACCTTGGATGCAAAGATGGGGCGATAACGTATCTTTATATTGCTTTTGATTCCCCAACGTCACCCGCCGTAAAATATTCAGCTCAATAAATTGGGTCAGAAGAAATCGGCTCTCTTATGCTTATTAGACTTTTATATCTTGCTCGGGATGCAAAAAAAAAAAGTAACGCCATTTGCACGTCCAGTGGTTATGAACGTTTGCCCCCACTTCCTTGCTACGTGGGGGAACTGCTTTTGAAACAGTCTATCCAGGGGTGTCAAACTCCTTTGTTATGAGGGCCAGATGTGACATAAATGAGACCTTGTTGGGCCAGGCCATGTTGCTTTGGGCCAAGCGATGTTGGTCCAGGCCATGTGTGTACCTATTTAAGATTAGGTAGCAGAGATGTAAATTTTATAAAGAACACAGACAAATACAATTTTTAAAAAAAAACTTAAAACTTGCTTGAAATGTTAGCATCCATTGGTCTTAAAGATGCTTTCTTTGTATCTCTCCCATAGGAACCAGGGAACTGGACAAAGGAAGCTCTGACTCTTTCCTTCCTTGTCCAGGGGACTGGGGGGGAGCTTCAGTCAATAGAAAGAAGAAAGGCTTGGCTCAGTAGCTCTGCTGTGCAATGGAGATAGCCTGGCAAAGCAAGCTCTCCCTCCCCTCTCCCTCCCCAAGGGAGGAGTCTCAGCCAATGGAGAAAATAGAGGTTTCACTCTGTAGCACCTGTGCAATTGAGCAAGCCTGGCAAAGCAAGCTGTTACGCAGAAGGAAGCAAGATGTTGGGAGAAGGAAGCAGATGACCATCAGTTGCTCGGGGGCCTGATAGGAGCCCTCCAGGGGCCTGATTTGGCTCCCAAACTACATGTTTGACACCCCTGGGATAGACCTTTCAAAAGCATTTTGTGCTATGGAATATGAGGGGGGTGGATCTGCTGTTCCAAGGAGATTGTCCAAGGTCCACATGGGTAAATCAGAAGCAGCTTTTTTGGATCCCAACCATGGCCTTTGGGCTGGATCCAGATTAAGAGGCAAACTATGTTTTGTTGCTTCTTTATATGCAACGGCTGTGGCAAACTGACCCTGTGGGGAAAGAAAGCCCTCCTGTCTCACTCACAGAAGTTTTCTCACACAAAAACTGTGGCAGGGTGAAGTTATATTTTGCTGATCCATATGCACAGATACTCTACGGGGAGCAGTAAAATTGGTGAAATAATTCTCCCTTCAGCAAATTCTTTATGTGAGAAAACTGCTTGGAGAGAGGGGGAAGCAGGAACCCTTCATCCCCCCCCCCACTCCATGGCACCATTTTGATCCCATTTGATCTCTTGTTGTCTCTCTTTCTCTGTCACTGTCTGTCTGTCTCTGTTTCTCTCCTTTCCACGCTAGATTTTAATTCTGGTTCAACTCTGTCCCCAAACTGACATTCCACACTACAGCTACTTTCCCCCCTGTTTTTATCTCAGGGTTTGTTGTTGTTGTGGCTGATGTTGTTTGGTATGGCTAAGATTCCACATGAAGGAAGGAAAAAAGTTAATTTGGCTTAAGTTGAGTCTAACTATTTTGAAGCATATTTGTTGGACTTGCTGGACAATAGAGTTAATGCTTCTTGCTAGATGAATAGCTCTTTGAGACAGACTGACTGGAAAGGATGAAGGACACTTCTATTGTCGGTTGGTATTGTACCTTGTTGCATTCTTCTCTTTTATCTGACTCTGATCGCTCAAATGAGTGGCTACATTACTGGGATCTAGGCTGAGTCCTTTCAATCTGTAGGTGAAGGTTCCCATGATTCATGTCTCATCCATATTTTAAAACATCCCTCTGTGTAGGAATGTAGCGTGTGTCACAGAGAAGAGTTATAGCTTCGCCATTGTTGTGTGGTGCTTCATTTCTGTGTGAAGAACATTGTCCCTCTTAACCACATTGTTTGGCCAGTTGTATATTTTATTGGACTTATGAACACTCCTTCCTCTTTGTGGTGTAATTGTTTATCCGTATTGTTCCCTTGGACTGAAAGAAGGTCAAATCAGTCAGTCCTAAGGGAAATCAGCCCTGATTGTTCCCTGGAAGGTCAGATGCTGAAGCTGAAGCTCAAATCCTTTGGCCACCGAATGGGAAGGGAGCACTCACTGGAGAAGACCCTGGTGTGGGGAAAGACAGAAAGCAAAAGAAGAAGTGGATGGCAAAAGATGCAATGGCTGGACAATGTTACAGATATAACCAACATGAATTTGAGTGGAAGACAAGAAGGCCTGGTGGATGGTGGAAGACAAGAAGGCCTGGTGTGATTTGGTCCATGGGGTCACAAAGAGTCGAACTCGACTGTGCGACTGAACAACAAATTGTTTACTTATTGCTTCTTGTTGGTTTCATAATATACAGGGCTTTTTTGTAACAGGAACCTATTAGACCACACCCCCATGATGTAGCCAATCCTCCAAGAGCTTACAGGGCTCTTAGTACAGGGCCTACTGTAAGCTACAGAATGATTGACTACATCAGGGGTGTGGGAATATGCAAAGGAGTTCCTACTACAAAAAAGCCCTCACAATATGTATTTTTCAAAGCTGTTTAAATGGTTCTGATTGTTCCCACATGGGGGACCTTAAGCTGAATGGAAAGGTAGCATTATCAATAAATTATCAAATCAATAAATGTTTGGAGTTGGATGATGATATAGGGTTGCCAAGTCCAATTCAAGAAATATCTGGGGACTTTGGGGGTGGAGCCAGGAGACTATGGGGGTGGAGCCAAGATCAAGGCTGTGACAAGCATACTTGAACTCCAAAGGGAGTTCTGGCCATCACATTTGAAGGGACGGCACACCTTTTCAATTCCTTCCTTCCATAGGAAATAATGAAGGATAGGGGCACCTTCTTTTGAGGCTCATAGAATTGGATTCCCCTGTCCAATCATTTTGAAACTTGGGGGGTATTTTGGGGAGCGGCACTAGATGTTATACTGAAAATTTGGTGCCTCTACTCCAAAAAACAGCCCCCCCCCCCAGAGCCCCAGATACCTGCAGATCAATTCTCCATGATTTTCTATGGGAATAAATCTCCACAGGGAATAATAGAGTTCCCAGCAGACATTTCCCTCCCCTCCCCCCGCTTTCTGATGACCCTGAAGCGGGGGGGGGGTCTCCAAACTGGGGGATCCCCTGCCCCCACCTGGGGATTGGCAACCCTATAATGATATTGGGTTTATATCCCATCCTCCACTCTGAATCAGAGTCTCGGAGCAACTTAAAAAGTTAAAGGTAGTCCCCTGTGCAAGCACCAGTCGTTTCCAACTCTGGGGTGCATCGCATCACAACGTTTTCACGACAGACTTTTTATGGGGTGGTTTGCCATTAACTTCCCCAGTCATCTATACTTTCCCCCCAGCAAGCTCCTTTATCTTCCCTGTGAGGTAGGTGGGTCTGAGAGAGCTCTCACAGGAGCTGCCCCTTCAAGGACAACTCTGTGAAAGCTATGGCTGGCCCAAGGCCATTCCAGCAGCTGAAGAATGAGACCACTCCCACCATTGGTCTGCACATATCACCATATTGAACTCTGCACCAAGAAACTCAGAGGAGGGACAGATAACCAATTCACCATGAAGAGCCATGTCTAGGTTAGAGATGTGCAGAGCTGCCACCCGCTTTGATGGACTGCTAATCTAGAGATTCTTTGGAAGAAGAAGACTGCAGATTTATACCCCACCATTCTCTCTGAATCAGAGACTCAGAGCGGCTTACAATCTCCTATATCTTCTCCCCCCACAACAGACAACCTGTGAGGTGGGTGGGACTGATTGGGCTCTCACACAAGCTGCCCTTTCAAGGACAACTCCTACAAGAGCTACAGCTGACCCAAGGCCATTCCAGCAGCTGCAAGTGGAGGAGTGAGGAATCAAACCCGGTTCTCCCAGATAAGAGAGCTCTGGCTGACCCAAGGCCATTCCAGCAGCTGCAAGTGGAGGAGTGGGGAATCCAACCTGGTTCTCCCAGATAAGAGTCTGTGGGGGGAGAAGATATAGGAGATCGTAAGTCACTCTGAGTCTCTGATTCAAAGAGAGTGGCAGGGTATAAATCTGCAGTCTTCTTCTTCTACAGTCTTTCACCCCAATGAGGCAAATACCATCACACCATTTCTAGTGCAGTTTCCAGTCAGGAAACTGGCGTGCTGGGAAATGCAGGCGTTCCTTCTTTTCCCATGATGCGGTACTGATCCAAATCAGGCCCCAGCAAGACTTCTAAATGGATAGCTGCGAGTCCCCATGGTGAACCTGTGTAAAATGTCACATTCAGCGTGGTCTTTTACAGAGAGACACAAGCTGCAAAATGGTGGTGCTGTTTTTCTCCATTGTCAATTGTGCTCTTTCTGAAAGGTTGCAGAAGGTTCATTTCTAACATGGAATAGAGAAAAGTTACTCTACCATACCTAGTTTATTACTCATAGTTACCTCTACTCCAAATCACTTCAGATACGAGTACAATTTGGATTCTGTATTGGCAGTAAAAGAGAGATTTTTTTTTCTTTCATGAAGGGATAATTTCAATGCCAAAGAATTATGTATGTGACCAGTCAACCAAAATACGTATTTTCAGTGGTAGTACATTTGAAACATACGTTAGAAATTCCTAAGCTCATGTTTTTAGATGTATATGCATGCGATGACTCACTGCCTTAAAATACATCCTCTACGAAAAGTAGATAACACAAAGAAGAAAAGCTTAAATGAAAATGACAGATTGTAAAATGATCATTGTTTCATTCTAAAGTATTAAGCCAGGCTATATGGCTTGTACCAGTCTGTCAAACATGAATAAATAGGCTGTCTGCCTCTCTAAATGACCGTATATAGAAAATGAACACATTGGGTGGACAGGCCGGATATGCAAAGAATCATACAGTCATAGAGTTGGAAGGTACCTCCAGGGCCATCTAGTCCAACCCCTGCACAATGCAGGAAACTCACAAGTACCTCCCCATAAATTCACAGGCTCTTCATTGCATGTCAGATGGCCATCCAGCCTCTGTTTAAAAACCTCCAAGGAAGGAGAGCCCACCACCTCCTGAGAAAGCCTGTTCCACTGAGGAACTGATCTAACTGTCAGGAAGTTTTTCCTAATGTTGAGCCGGAAACTCTTTGGATTTAATTTCAAGCCATTGGTTCTGGCCCTACCTTATTAAAGACAACTGGAACACAATGCTATGCATGAACATAAGAGAAGCCATGTTGGATCAGGCCAATGGCTCATCCAGTCCAACACTCTGTGTCACACAGTGGCCAAAAAAACAAACAAAAAAACAACCCAAGTGCCATCAGGAGGTTCACAAGTGGGTCTAGAAGCCCTTCCACTTTGCATCCCCCCCCCACCCCAAGCAGCAAGAATACAGAGCATCACTGCCCCAGACAGTTCCAATAATATACTGTGGCTAACAGCCACTGATGGACCTCTGCCCCATATTTTTATCCAATCCCCTCTTGAAGCTGGCTATGCTTGTAGCTGCCACCACCTCCTGTGGCAGTGAATTCCACATGTTAATCACCTTTTGGGTGAAGAAGGACTTCCTTTTATTTGTTTTAACCCGCCTGCTCAGCAATTTCATTGAATGCCCATGAGTTCTTGTATTGTGAGAAAGGGAAAAAAATACTTTCTCCATCATGTTTACACAGATCCCATTAAGTTCTATTATACTGACTCCCTGTCCGGGGCTAGCCAAGCAATGACCCCCCCCCCCAATGGCTGATAGAATGGCAGTGAATTCCATGCATTAATCGCCCTTTGGGTGAAGAAGGACTTCCTTTTATGCGTTCTAACCCGACTGCTCAGCAATTTCATTGAGCATCCGCAAGTTCTTGTATTGTGAGAAATGGAGAAAAGGAATCCTTTCTCTACCTTCTCCATCCCATGCATAATCTTGTAAACCTCTATCATGTCACCACCTGGACAAAACCTCCAGCACTCGGGGTGGGGATGTTCATCTCAGGTTCACCCGCCTTGTTTCTTCTTCTCTTTCCAGACTCAGTAAGAAATAATCTTTTGTTCTTGGATTTAACTGAGACCGAATCCTTCCCCGAATCATATTTTTAGTTCACTGAATTCTTCCTGCCTGTACTCAGATGACTCTTGTTTCCTTTTACAGCTCGTACATCCTCTCCCATCCCCTAGAGCAATGCAAACTGCCACCAAGACATTGGCTATTTTCCCGTCTGATGCCTGCTTATCTGTACGCGGCCCCATTGTATAGATTTTTTGATCCATACCCTTGGGACAAGGAAGGCATTTGATAGACAATGTGTGATATTCTGTCTGCTTGAATTTGCTAATGCAAAAGTTTTGCCTTGGTCCCCTCAATAAACCTTATATCTTATCCAGTGCATCTTCTGAGCTTCTTAAAATGGCTTGCCATGCTGTTAGAGATCACACGCTGCCATTTATGTGGGTCCCTTCTCTTAAAGACCTTAAACCAGGTTTAAGAGTTAATCCAGGACCTCTCAGGAGCGAGATGATCATTTTAAAATAAAGTGTCCAAGGTCGTGGAGGTCTATGTGATCCAGAGAAGCACTACCAGCCTCAAAGCCCTCGCCACCCTGTTAGCTAGCTTGAAGAAGGCACTCCTCCACTTGCACCTGCTGGAATGGCTTTGGGTCAGCCGCAGCTCTGGCAGAGGTTGTCCTTGAAAGGGCAACTGCTGTGAGAGTCCTCTCAGCCCCACCCACCTCACAGGGTGTTTGTTGTGGGGGAGGAAGACATTTGTCTTTTTGAATCACTTCTCCTAGTCATGCCAGCCAGCAGCTTGAAGAATGCATTTAGAAGAAGAAAAAGAAGAATTGCAGATTTATATCCCGCCCTTCTCCCTGAATCAGAGACTCAGAGCGGCTTACAATCTCCTATGTCTTCTCCCCTCACAACAGACACCCTGTGAGGTGGGTGGGGCTGGAGAGGGCTCTCACAGCAGCTGCCCTTTCAAGGACAACCTCTGCCAGAGCTATGGCTGACCCAAGGCCATTCCAGCAGGCGCAAGTGGAGGAGTGGGGAATCAAACCTGGTTCTCCCAGATAAGAGTCCGCACACTTAACCACTACACCAAACTGGCTCTTTAAGGCAGGGATGTCGAACTCATTTGTTATAAGAGCTTGCTGGGTTGGGCCGTGTGTGTCATAAAATGTAATGCCAGGTAGCAGAGATATAAACTTTATAAAGGACACAGACAAACATAATTAAAGATTTTTTTTATTCAAAAAACTTAAAACATGCTTTAAAAATTAGCACTCTTCCAACATTTTGTTTATTTAACAGTCTCTGTTAACTGACCCCTCTTGCTCTGAATTATTGCATCAAAATCTGGAGACCAAGTCTGTGCTGTAGCAATCGAGTATGCTGTTCAAGTGTTCTTCAGGTGTGTATCTGTAAGTTGAAATGGCTTTGCATTGCAAGCTTTTGTACATAAGTTGCTTTGTGTGCTGGTCAGCCAATGGAGAAAATAGAGACTTTGCTCTGTAGTTTGATGGAGCAAGGCTGGCAAAGGAGGCTGTGGTGTAGAAGGAAGCAAGAGAGAGGGAGAAGGAAACAGACAACAGTAAGTTGCTCACAGACCTGATAGGAACCCTCTGGGGGCTTGATCCATCCCACGGGCCACATGTTTGACACCTCTGATTTAAGGTTAAATTTGCTTTCTTTCCACCTCTCCTACCCTCCATTTCCTTTCTTGCAGCTCTCAAACATGTGGCATTCATGTCTTGTGGCTCTCAAACATCTGATGTTTATTCTCTGCAGCTCTTATGTTAAGTTTGACCACCCCTGCTATAAAGTATTTATTACAAAGAATAAGGTTATAAGCATACTTTAAGCACAGCACCAGACTGAGTGAGGGATCCAAAAGAAATGGAGGTGAACCTGGGGAGGGATGTCGTCAGCAGGGTACAATGCCCTAGAATTCACCCTCCAAAGCAGTCATTTTCTCCAGGGGAACTGATCTTGGTTGTCTGAAGGTCAATAGCAGGAGAACCCCAGGTACCACCTGGAGATTGGCAACCATGGAAGAGCTTCTATGCCACTGCTGGAGAACCTAAAACACTGAGGTTACAGAGAGTTCACATTGGGGCAGGAGGGAGGGATGTGTGTCTGCACAGAAGACTGCTTAATGAACAATGGTTACAGGTAAGTGAACCTCATTTTCATCTTTGTGGCTTCTGTGCAGCCCCACATGGGGAGCTCACTGCATTCTGTTCAGCCCCACATTAGCAAGCTCACTGAATGAAGGAGGTGGATGGCATCCTCCTGGTAGTTCTGAAGACTATGTCAAGTCTGGTTTGACCCTGAGAAGGTCAGAGGAGAGAGCAAAGTACTGGAAGTACTGGAAGTAGAGCACTTTGAACACACCAGTATTTTTAATCTTAATTAAAAGCCAGTTGAAGACAGAAGAAGAATTGCAGATTTATACCCAGTCCTTGTTCCTGAATCAGAGACTCAGAGTGGCTTACAATCTCCTATGTCTTCTTCCCCCCCACAACAGACACCCTGTGAGGTGGGTGGGGCTGGAGAGGGCTCTCACAGCAGCTGCCCTTTCAAGGACAACCTCTGCCAGAGCTATGGCTAACCCAAGGCCATTCCAGCAGGCGTAAGTGGAGGAGTGGGGAATCAAACCCGGTTCTCCCAGATAAGAATCCGCACACTTAACCACCACACCAAACTGGGTCTCACCAAACAGACTGATCTTTTCTTCCTAGTGGTCATCAGGGCTGGCCCTAGACCGTCTGGCACCATAGGCGAGGCACCCCCTTCCACTGATAACATCACCAAGTCACACGGAGGGGTGCCCAATTTGGCTCCCCCAGAAGGCCGGCACCCTAGACAATTGTCTAGTTTGCCTAGTGGCAGGGCTGGCCCTGGTGGTCATCTCGAGATAAAGGGTGGACAATTACCTGACTGCTCTTGCCCTTGTGGCTGGTGACGTGGGCCGGATTCCTCTCTTTGCCTTTGCCTCCACTGAGCCCCTGACAGCTTCAGCAGAATTGTGTCTGACAGTGATACGGAAGCAGGCTCCCAGCAGTTATCCGTCCATGTGCGTAGAGCACAGAGGGGGGAGTGGCAACCGAAGCCAGCGGTTTGTTTTCATTTATGATTGCTGAAAAACAGAGCAGTTGCTCCAATGCGCAGAAGCTATCTCAGCACTTCACTGTGGTCCGTTTGGTTGCAGTCTCTAGCAAAATAACCGTAAACAGTTCAGATGTTTATGCCATTGCAAATGTAATCTACACCTAACAGGATATGGATTTGCTTCTGTCATAACATATGTTTCATATGCATGCAAAATATGCCACCATTCTGCTCACTGATATCTGTCTGTTTTGCGATGTTGCTGCTTCAGAGGAAAACTAATTACTGTTTTGTGTTGATACCCACCGCCAGGACTTTTTTTGAGCAAGAATGCACAGGAACACAGTTCCAGCTGACTTGGTGTCAGGGATGTAGCCTAATATGCAAATGAGTTCCTGTTGGGGGTTTTTCCTATCAAAAAAAGCCCTGCCCACAACCAGGACTGGCTGTGGGTGCGGAGATTCTTGGAGAGTTCAATATGTATAGTTGCCGTGAAGGTATAAGAGCAGGGGTGTCAAATGTGCAGCCCGAGGGTTGGATCAGGCCCCCAGAGGGCTCCTATCAGGCTTGCAAGCAGCTCACTGTCATCTGCTTCCTTCTTTCTCTCTTGCTTCCTTCTCTCTCTTGAAAGCAAGTTCGGTGTAGTGGTTAAGTGTGCAGATTCTTATTTGGGAGAACCGGGTTTGGTTTCTCTCTCCTCAAAGCTGCTGGAATGGCCTTGGGTCAGCCATAGCTCTCACAGGAGTTGTCCTTGAAAGGGCAGCTGCTGTAAGTGCTCTCTCAACCCCACCCACCTCACAGAGTGTCTGTTGTGGGGGGAGAAGATATAGGAGATTGTAAGTCGCTCTGTCTCTGATTCAGAGAGAAGGGCGGGGTATAAATCTTCAGTCTTCTTCTTCTTCTTCCTTCTGCATTACAGCTTGTTTTGACAGGCTTGCTCAACCTCACAGGAGCTACAGAGCAGCTATTTTCTCCATTGGCTGACCAGCACAAAAAGCAACTTATGTACAAAAGCTTTCAATGCCCAGCCATTTCATTTTTCCCCCTGGATCTTAGGCTCAAAGCATTGACCATGAGATTTCTGTAATGAATGTCAATAAATCAAAAGTAGGTTTTGCGACTTACAGACACACACCTGAGCAACACCTGAGCAGTATACTCAAGATTGCTACTGCAAAGACATTGTCTCTGGATATCGATGCAATAATTCAGAGCAAGAGGTGCAAATTATCAGAAATGAAGTAAACAAAATATTGAAAGAGTGCTACTCTTTAAAGCATATTTTAAGTTTTTTAAACAAATCTTTGTGTCCTTTCTAAAGTTTGTATCTCCACTCCCTGGCATTACATTTTATGACACTCATGGCCCAGCCCAACAAGGTCTCATTTATGTCAGATCCAGCCCTCATTACAAATGAGTTTGACACCCCCGTATTAGAGTGAGAAGGCTTAGTTCATGGATGAATCAACTACAGTGTTCAGATGGTGAAAAGTTTATTTGGCAAAGAGAATGAGCAAAAAGAGAAAATGCTAACAAAGCACTGTGGTGGGCAGATGGTCCCAGATTCAATCCTTGATACATCCAGTCAAAGGATCTGGTAGTAAATAATGTGCACGACCTCTACTTGAGACCCTGGAGAGGTGCAGCCAGTCAGAGTAGACAATACTGACCTTGATAGACTGATGTTCTGATTAAGTATAAGGCAGCTTTATGTGTTCATATGTATTTGATAGGTCTCATCAGGGGTCATTTTGTAGAGAAATAGGTGGTGGAGCTCATTAGCATAACTTATTAGCATATTCCACCACCACCCCAGCAGCCAAAAGCAACCCAATGCAAGAAAGGAGAACCCCGGGCAAGCGAGGCCTGCTGGTTAGAGATTCAGCCAGCCCAAGCAGGTCTCACTCGTCTGGGGCTCTCCTTGGCCACCCGCCCAGTCAAAAGGCCAGCAAGCCACCTGCCACCCAAAATCACAAAAGAAGTGGAGAGAGAGTGGTGTGGGCTTCCCCAGGAGTTAATGAGGGCTGCTGAGGGCATGGCAAAGCCCTTAGTGGGTGGCTGGCTGGCTGCCCGTTCTCCTAATCCAGAGATGGTTAAGCAGCTGCACCTACTATTCAATGGACAAGGTAGGTGGGGAGGAACAGAGGGAACCCGCAGAAAGGTTCAGGAGCTGCACTCCTGTGAGCTCCTGCTGAATCCGAGGCCTAGGTCTCATTCACACCTGAATATCTGCAGGGATTAAAGTTTGGGTTAGCACGTGAAATGTGGAATGAGGTCTTGAACCGGCTTTCATTGCAATGTCACAATGTACCATGTGTGATGTTGTATTTTGTTCTGTTCCCATGGGTTTGGCGGGGGGAGTGTTTCAAACTGACATTCATACCTGGCACATAGAATCTGGTCTGAATGCATACACCGATGTGGCATTCCAGGGCCCTTGGCTTGGATATGGTGAATGAGTTCCATCTGCACTAGTCTCTGCCATGAAGCTCATGTCTTCCTCTGCAAAAGCGTTGAGCAAGGTCAATTGCACAAAAAAGAATCATAGACACCAACTCTATAAGTTTATGATTCTATTATTCTAATGTAGAAAATCAGTTTGGGGACAGGGCTGAACCAGGATTAAGGGGGGAAAGCGTAGATGACTGGGGAAGGCAATGGCAAACCACGCCGTAAAAAGTCTGCCGTGAAAACGTGGTGAAAGCTGGTGCTCTCACAGGGGACTACCTTTACATTTTTTTTTCTGGTAGAGGAGTCTGGCAATTCCCTAAAGCCAGAAACTATAAAAAATGCAGCTCTTTGCCACCCTGATTCTCAGCACTTGGTTCAGCAGTTCTTTCTAGATGTCACAGTTTTCACAGGATGAGTGTACATGTATGTACAAAGCAGCTATTAAGCTCACTGATTTCTGGTGAGGCTTAAGTGTATCAGATTGTACACTTCATTGTGGCTGATGACTTTATATGAAATGCCTGGCATGATGTTGGTGACCTAGCTATAAAACTCCTCTAAGCGGCGCCATGGCGCAGAGTGGTAAAGCAGCAGTACTGTGCTCTGAACTCTCTGCTCACGACCTGAGTTCGATTCCCAACTGAATCAACATGAGCCGGCTACCTGAATCAGCTTCCGCTGGGATCAAACCCAGGTCGTGAGCAGAGGGCTCCGACTGCAGTACTGCAGCTTTACCACTCTGCGCCACGGGGCTCTTAAAGATGGTGTCTTTAAAGTGCTATTATTCAGTCATTACATCACATCAGGGGTGGGGGGATCCCCCCCCCCAAATCTTAGCCTATTCCATTTTGAGGTTATTGCAAGAATAAAACAGAGAAGATCCCATAAATGCCACTCTGGATTCCTGGGGGGAAAAGGAGGGACTACATTGGGAGTAAATTAAAATAACTAAACAGGATTATTTGCATTCACCCTCCTTGGAGGAAAAAAAGTGCAATGAAATGGCCATATGAAGTTATTTACATTTGAGCATGCTAATTATTTCACCAAGTGAAATGATAAATAAAGATGGTGGGTTGCCAGGCTGGTTAACAAAACAAAAACCAGTGCAACGACAACCACCTTTATTGGCATAGCAGCACAATCAACAAGGGAGAAAACATATATTACCTCAACATTTGAAACACTCCTCTCCTCTTGGAAGCACAGCACAGATATTTTGCCTCAGACTCAACAATTTCAGAGTTATGAGAGGACAATCAGAAAAAAAGTCTTACCGCTATCCTATTGCCCCTCATGATTTTGAAGAAGCTCTAAGTAAATGGCACGGATATCACAGTAAAATGTACAATGCAGGAGAACTTTCTATATCCCTTGAACCACAACCACAAAATGTTGGGATATGGAATTTTCTTAAGCCTCCCATACAGAACAGCAGAAGGGAGGACACCAAAGCGAGCTAACATGAAGTCTCTGCGAAAGTTAGGGGAAGTCAAGCAAGAGAGATATGTTGCCAAGGTTCCCCTAGAGGTTCCCCTAGAAGGCAAAGACTTTTAAGAGGACCTACGGTGACACCTGATAACAATAGACCAGGGGTGGCCAAACTGTGGCTTGGAGCCACATGCAGCTCTTTCATACACATTGTGCGGTTCCCAGAGGATCTTAATGCAGGTTTACTCTCAAGTAAGCTTGTTTAGCACCGGAACCTGAGTACTGACCCATAAGTAGGCCAATATTTCCACCCTGTGTGAATTTGGGAAGGAGGGGGAAGTAGGGCACCCCTGCTGTAGGCTGATCCAGCATTGAGCAGGGGGTTGGACTAGTCCCGCTGCATCATGCAGTAAACCGGAGGTCAAGCTGAGCAGTCCTCACTGTGCCACAAGCCAGCATGATAGGACCATGGAGTTCAGTGATGCAAACAATGGGCATTTTTATGTCACCCACTGCATCATCCATGAAACTGGAAGTCAAGCTGAGCAGCCCTCACTATGCTACAATCCAGCATTGTCACACTAAACAGTCCAGTTACTGCTTATGAGACGTCTAATCACTTGAACATGACCTGAATGGTCCCAGCTAGTCCAGTCTCATCAGATCTCAGAAGCTAATCAGGGTGAGGCCTTGCTAATGTTTGGATGGGAGACCACCAAGGAAGTCCAGGCTTGCAATGCAGAGGCAGGCAATGGCAAGCCACCTCTGAATGTCTCTTGCCTTGAACACCCTATGGGGTCACCATAAGCAGGGGACTTTTTTGTAGCAGGAACTCTTTTGCATATTAGGCCACACACCCCTGATGTAGCCAATCCTCCTGGAGCTTCCAGTAGGCCCTGTACTGAGAGCCCTGGAAGGAATTCTAGCAGGACCTCCTTTGCCTATTAGGCCACACACCCCTGATGTAGCCAATCCTCCTGGAGCTTCCAGTAGGCCCTGTACTGAGAGCCCTGGAAGGAATTCTAGCAGGACCTCCTTTGCCTATTAGGCCACACACCCCTGATGTAGCCAATCCTCCTGGAGCTTACAGTAGGCCCTGTACGAAGAGCCCTGTAAGGAATTCTAGCAGGACCTCCATTGCCTATGAGGCCACACACCCCTGATGTAGCCAATCCTCCTGGAGCTTCCAGTAGGCCCTGTACGAAGAGCCCTGTAAGGAATTCTAGCAGGACCTCCTTTGCCTATTAGGCCACACACCCCTGATGTAGCCAATCCTCCTGGAGCTTACAGTAGGCCCTGTACTGAGAGCCCTGGAAGGAATTCTAGCAGGACCTCCTTTGCCTATTAGGCCACACACCCCTGATGTAGCCAATCCTCCTGGAGCTTACAGTAGGCCCTGTACTGAGAGCCCTGGAAGGAATTCTAGCAGGACCTCCTTTGCCTATTAGGCCACACACCCCTGATGTAGCCAATCCTCCTGGAGCTTACAGTAGGCCCTGTACTGAGAGCCCTGGAAGGAATTCTAGCAGGACCTCCTTTGCCTATTAGGCCACACACCCCTGATGTAGCCAGTCCTCCTGGAGCTTCCAGTAGGCCCTGTACTGAGAGCCCTGGAAGGAATTCTAGCAGGACCTCCTTTGCCTATTAGGCCACACACCCCTGATGTAGCCAATCCTCCTGGAACTTACAGTAGGCCCTGTAAGAAGAGCCTTGTAAACTTTTGGAGGATTGGCTACATCAGGGATGTGTGGACTAATATTTAATTTTCCCTCTAAGATGTAGAGTCTTGTGAGCAGAAATTCTAGTTTGTGAGCTACTGGCATTAAAGTTGTGAGCTACTTCATTAATTAGTTTGTTCTGGGACCATTTTTCATGAGCTAAGAAAAAAATGTGTGAGCCAGTGGCTAAAAATTTGTGAGCTAACTCATACTAACTCAGCTTAGAGGGAACACTGCAAAGGAGTTCCTCCTACAAAAAAAGCCCTGAACATAAGTCAGCTGTGATGATGGCAAACAAGCAAACAACCCCTCCCCATGAAGATCCACCAAAGAAAAGAACACACTCCAGTACCCAAAGTGTTAAATTGGTTTATATGGTGTTGGAAGAAGAGAGAGAAGGGGGCTTAAATAAAAGATCAGCATTGTCTTTTTTAATTATCTCTCTACTTTGATCGTACCATGTGAAGACTTTTTATCTGAGCGGGGGGAAAAAGTTACACAAAGCCAAAATGTAGACTTTGCGCAAAATAAATATGAATATTTTAAGATGAGCTTTGTGCGAAGAGACTTTCCGATTGGCTGTTCCGATTCTGAAAGTATAAATTAAATTTTGTAAATATCTTTCCTAGAGCAATCCAAAGTGTCAGCTCACACGGATGCAAGTTATTTGCATTAAATAATTTATCCCCACGTAACGCTGGCATAAAGTTTAGACTAGCAATTAGCATGACAGAGGCGTAGCAGCGGAAAAACTCCTATTGTTAGTGGCACTGGAGATGCTCAATTGAGACCTGACAAACTGTGCAACACTCCCAAATGTGGCGGATTCACAACTTAGACCCACAGACCAGTTGCTGCTACACTTCTTCTTCACCCAAAGGATAATGAACACAAGGAATTCACTGCCACAGGAGGTAGTGGCAGCTGCAAGCATAGACAACTTCAAGAGAAGATTGGATAAACATATGGAGCAGAGGTCCATCAGTGGCTATTAGCCACAGTGTATTGTTGGAGCTCTCTGTCTGGGGCAGTGATGCTCTGTATTCTTGGTGCTTAGGCGGCGGGGGGGGGGGGGGCACAATGTAAGGGCTTCTAGTGTCCTGGCCCCACTGATGGACCTCCTGATGGCGCCTGGGTGTTTTGGCCACTGTGTGACACAGAGTAGTGGACTGGATCGGTCATTGGCCTGATCCAACATGGCTACTCTTATGTTCTGTTAGACTTTGTTTTTACTTTTATATGCTCACCAATAGGTGGTCAACCCGGTGTTGGCAACCAGTGGGAGATGGGGGGGAGATACTAACAAAATGGTGCTGTGTGATACTATGATACCCCTTTGAGATCCATGACCAGAAGTGATGTCACAGCACTGTCCAGTGCTCTATGCTTTCCCCAAAACTCTATGGTAAAAATGATAGAGACTGGGGAAATTCCTAGAGCAGGGGTATGCCAAACTGTGGCTTGGGAGCCACATGCAGCTTTTCACACAGATCTTGGAGGAGGAACTTAATGCAGGCTTACTCTCAAGTAAGCACGCTTAACATTCGGGCCTCAGTCAGCCTCTGAGTGCTGACCCATAAGTAGGCAACTTATTCTATCATGCATGGAGAAGGGAAGGAGGGGGAAATAGACGCATTTGCAAGCTCTTCTCCTCAAACATAGTGCTTACCAGGACACATAGAGTGGGAAAAGAGAGCACATGAGCTGAGGGAGCCACTGCAAGGAGGGATGGAATTGAAGACAGTAGCACAGGGTTCCTCCTTAGTTTCATAACTGTTGTATGACCTATATTTACTAACCATGTTGTCAAGGCAAAGAGAGATGTTTAATGAAGGTAAACGGTGGTCAAAGATTTATATGGTACATGTGTGTTTCTCCCACTGGTGCAAAAAAACAAACACCCCCCCCCCTAAACTTTTCCTATGCTGGTCTTATGGGTACTGTTATTCTCACCTGTTTACTGTGCAGCTGGGCTGGTTCATTCATTTTTTGTTCATTATGCTATTAATGCAACATCCAGTGATAACTAGACATGAGGCCAAGGCCTTCCCTTGATGTTGCCTTCTGGCAGTGCAGTTTACTGCCTCTGAATGTAGCGGTTCCTTTAGTCACTGTGGCTGGCAAAGGAAACAGCCAGTGAAGGAACACCATTTGGCAATGCACGAAAAGGACAAAGCTTCTACCGTAACCTCAACAGGAAACAAAAGTATATATAGACATCAACAGTTGGAAGCACTTCAGGGTTTTAGAACAAAGAGAAAGAAGAGAGGAGCTTTAGGGGAAGAGGGATGGACTCTGCATGAATTCTGGGGGAAAATTTCTTACTCAAGGGACAGAAAAAGAAGATGGTCAGAGTTATGTAAAAGAGTTGGAAATTTTGGGATGGTTGAAGGTGGAAGAGTTGGACAAACAATGCTCTTAAGCTAAAGGTCCACTGGGATCATTTGAGGCAACGCCATGGTGACAAAGCAAAGAACTCTAGGCCGAATACCTAATTTGGGAACACTCTCACAATGATGAGAGAGATGCATGAGTAACTGTGATTAGATTTGGTTCTCTGTGCCATTTACTTTCTACTACGGATGGGCATGAACCAGGAAAATGTGGTTTGTGGCTTGCCGGTTTTGTGGTTTGTGGCCTGTCTGGTTTGCTAGACTAAATCATGCTAGAGACATAGGGGTCCCAACCCTCCCGCTCTGGCGGGGGACCCCAGGATTTCCACCCTCTTCCCCCGCTCCCCCAAAAAATGGAAGCGGGGGGAGAGGGGGGAAACCGTGCCAAGGAGGCGCCTTGCGCGGCAGCCGGGATGATCCACGAGCTGCTGCTGGCCCTGTGGGGCTACACGGGCGGCCTCTTCGGCGGCTCCGGCCTGCAGGTGGCTGGGCTGGGCGTGGCGAGAGGTGGGCTGGGCGTGGCTGTGTGGGCTGGGCCTGACGGCTCCCCCCCGCTCAGGTGTGCCCGGAGCTGCCCTTCCTGCACCCCAGCGAGAGCGGCCTGCTAGCCCGTGTGTGCCACCTGGGCGCCTGCTACATCCGCTTCAGCGACTTCATGGAGCACTGAACCTCCAGCCCCAGCAGCAGCCCCTGCTCCTGCCCCCCACCGCCCCCCCACCTCCAGCAGCAGCAGGTGAGCCCTCCTGCAGAACCTCCCCGCCCAAGCACCAGCCTCCGCCTCCCTCTCTGCACCTGCAGCAACATCCCCACCACCACAACTGCAGCAGGTGAGCTTTTGGCCTTGCTCCCCCCCTTCGGCGGCTCCCGCGGGGGAGGAAGGGGCGTCTGGGCCGGGCTGGGCTCCGAGCCCCCTTTAGCCGCGGAGAAGGAGGCGCCGAGAGCGGTTCGGGCGCGTCCCCGCCAGCCTTGCTGCTGCTGACCAGCTGCTGCTGCTGCTTCCGGATAGCTGGCGTTCCTGCGGGCTGGCGGGCGGCTCAGTCCTCCTTTCTTCCATCCGGCAGGGAGAGAAGAGGCGAAAGAGAAGGAGCGGGGGTGGCTCGGCAGCACCGCCTTATCCCGGCCAGAGGCAGAGCCAGCCGCGGGCAGCCCGCCTCGTCACACGTGTGTGCGTCGGGGGATGAAATAAACAATAAACAGGGCCCGGTGAGTGGCAGTGGGGCGCTGTGGGGTGGCAGGCTGGCTGGCAGGGTTGGCCGCTTTTGGCCTTGCTCCCTCCCCCTCCGATGGCTCCTGCGGGGAGGAGGGGGCGTCTGGGCCATCTCTTTAAATTCAGTTAGGCTTGCCACACCCTTGCTCCTGGCTCCGCCCCAATGTCTCCTGGCTCCACCCCCAAAGTCTCCTGGCACCACCCCCAAAGTCCCCAGATATTTCTTGTATTGGACTTGGCAACCCTATAGAGACATGAAACTCACAGGAGATCTCTGGCTGACTTTCCTCTACCTGTCCCCCAAGTTTTGTGAGGACTGGATTTATGGGGTATGATTTACAGCCCACCTACCCACCCCATCCCTGGTGCAAGGTAGAAACATCAAAACTGCAGGGATCCCCCCCCCACAGATGCTCGTCTACTTGACCTCCAAGTTCCTCCCCCTGTTTTTTTTAAGTTGATAAATATGTATACTCTCTCAGCCATACCTACCTCACAGTATAAATCAATACCCTTGTATAAATCGAAGGTACAGCCTCATTTGGAGTACTGCCAACAAAGGTCCGTATAGTCAAAGCTATGGTATTCCCAGTAGTAATGCATGGCTGTGAGAGCTGGACCATAAGGAAGGCTGAGCGTAAAAGAACAGATGCTTTCAAGTTGTGGTGCTGGAGAAGAATCCTGAGAGTCCCTTGGACTTCAAGAAGATCAAATCAGTCCGTCCTAAGGAAAATCAACTCTGACTGTTCCCTGGAAGGTCAGATGCTGAAGCTGAAGCTCAGATACTTTGGCTACCAAATGAGAAGGGAGCACTCCCTGGAGAAGATCCTGATGCTGGGAAAGACAGAAGGCAAAAGAAGAAGAGGATGGCAAAAGATGAGATGGCTGGACAGCATTATTGATGTATCTAACATGAATTTGAGCAGACTGTGGAGGATGGTGGAAGATAGAAAGACCTGGCGTGACTTTATCCATGGGGCTGCAAAGAGTCAGACTCTACTGACTGAACAACAAAAGTATAATTCTGGTCACCACACCTCAAAAAGGATGTTATAGCATTAGAAAAAGTGCAGAAGAGGGAAACTAGATTGTTTAAAGGGTTGGAACACTTTTGCTATGAAGAAAGGTTAAAATGCTTGGGGCTCTTTAGCCTGGAGAAATGTCAACTGAGTGGTGACATAATAGAGGTTTACAAGACTATGCGTTGGATAGAGAAGGTAAAGAAAGAAGTATTTTTCTCCCTTTCTCACAATACAAGGACATTCAATGCAATTTCTGAGCAGTCGGGTTAGAACAGATAAAAGGAAGTACTTCCCCCACCTTAAGGGTGATTAACACGTGGAATTCACTGCCACAGGAGGTGGTGGCAGCTGCAAGCCTAGACAGCTTCAAGAGGGAAT
Organism: Heteronotia binoei; assembly: GCF_032191835.1. Classification (NCBI taxonomy): domain Eukaryota; kingdom Metazoa; phylum Chordata; class Lepidosauria; order Squamata; family Gekkonidae; genus Heteronotia; species Heteronotia binoei. The sequence continues at coordinate 7,478,204 of NC_083225.1, read as the reverse complement.
TGGATAAACATATGGAGCAGGGGTCCATCAATGGCTATTAGCCACAGGGTATAGATGGAACTCTCTGACTGGGACAGTGATGCTCTGTATTCTTGGTGCTGGGTGTCAAGAGTCACTCCATCTTGTTCCTCTTGTCATGTGCATTCAATTGTGCAATGCTAGTGCTTCAGTGCTATGCTGCGCTTGCTATGCCTTTGATATAACTGTAACTTGTTGTTTATCTGGGATTTTTATAATTTTGATTTTAACTACAAAGAAAAGAAGCACACGCAAAGATACATTCAAGAGGGGGGAGGGTGGGTCCAAAGTGGGAAAAACAGAAACAAAGAAAAATACAAATATATCAGTTACAGTTCTACCTCCAAACGAAATACCAATTCTTTTTACCCGCAAGATTCTTCCCATATATTTTACCACCTTTATCTTTCATTAGAGCTTTTTTTACTAAACTATGACTTAAAATACAAGTCCAAACAATTCTTCTTCAGCACATATAGATGTAAAAAACAACAACAAAACAGTCTCAACACAGATCCAGCTGGCTACACTTAACCATATTGAAAGCACAGACTAACTTGTTAGTTTAACAATGTCATCATTAGAATAAACATATGAAACCAATATCTTTATCCTTAACGAGCTAAAAATAAAATATACTAGTTTGACTATCTCAGTATTGACAGTTTCTCCAGACAAACATACTAAAAGCAGATCTACCAGATTAAAAAATTGTTGCTCTCTGCCCTCTTAACAATTGATCCACAATTAACTCTTTATTTATCTAACATTTTTTTTGCAAAACTTTTCCATCCTTAGAATCTCACTTGACCTTTTAAAATCGCATATCAGTTCATATTAAAAATTCCATATTTAATTACCCCACAGAGGAAACAACAGTTCAAAGACCCTTTTTCCTGAAAGATTTCCACATTTTGATTTTTGCTGCTTAATTCAATCATATTGAAAATGCAAACTAGCATTAATTTAACAATATCATCATTAAAGTAAGCAGAAGAGACAAATATCTACTAAGTTGCAAGATAATTATATTGTCTACCTTCTTAGAAATATAGCCCAAAAGTCTCACTTAGCCTTTTAAAATCATATATCAGTTCTTATTGGGAGTTCCATATCCGACTGCCCGCAAGATCTGCCCAGTTACAAGTTAATTACATTGTCTGCCTTCTTAAAATTTAATCCAAATTAACTATTTTATTTACTTAAAATTCTTTTCAAAACTTTTCATTCCTTTAGCTCTTATATCCTCTTATATCCATATTACATTAGAAGAAACAACTTAATGTAACCCAAAAATTTCACTTTGCCTTTTAAAATCACATGTCACTTTAGCGCATGTCAGTTCTTGTTGAGAGTTCCATATCCAACTATCCACAAATTGATTTTTTGGCTAAGACACACCTTCTCTCTCCTTAATGCAGTCATCCTTCTCAGTAACAGTAGGAAGAATTCCACGCCATTTATTCCTCTCAGCAGAACTTCAATCAGTCTCGATTTCTGGTCTTGTTTTTTAACTGTGCCATTAAGGTTCCATTTTGGTGTTCTTTGGTTCATTTCCCAGTGGATCACTCTCCCCTTCCAATTCGACAGACATCACCAGGATCTCTTTAACACTCTGCTCATGTAGATTCGAAATTTTGCTAGCTTTCAACATCAAAGCTCCCATTTGTTTTTTAATCAATGAACTAAGATCCTGCTTCAAAGAACTTATGCTACGTAAGATGTCTTTTTTTATAAAACATTTCACTTGACAATGCCATTTCTCTTTACCAGGCAAACTCAGTCTATTAATCCAAGTTGAAAAGTAGCTCGAAAACCCAGTTAGTCCGTCTTTCCAAATCTCCTCCAACTGTGATTTTGAATGTCATCATTTCAGTTGCAGTCAGACGACAGAGGACAGCTCTCTCTAGAATATATCTTGTTTTTGTTCAGACCATATTGCAGCCAAATAATAGCCTCTTTAACACATGTCCAATTATAATCCGGGTCGATTTAAGTATCTGTATTCCATCTAATTCAAAATTGTTGCCAATGCGTAAAGTTGTTCTTTAACGTTTCAAAGCCTCATTCACCAGAAAAGTAGGGGTGTAAGCGACCTCTTTCCCTTCCTTTGAGCTGACCTGCTTGTTATCATGTAAAACAACCCATTAGCCAATGGTAATGAAAGCACACTTACTTGCCAAGTAGAATTGCCATGCTTGGGGTAGAGAAGTGATTACATCAGAAGCTTATTAAAAGGAAAGAAAGCAAGCGTTCGGGCATTCACCTTTTTCTGCTGTATTAGAAGAAGAAGAAGAAGAAGATATTGGATTTATATCCCGCCCTCCACTCCGAAGAGTCTCAGAGTGGCTCACAATCTCCTTTCCCTTCCTCCCCCACAACAGACACCCTGTGAGGTGGGTGGGGCTAAGAGAGCTCTTACAGCAGCTGCCCTTTCAAGGACAACCTCTGCCAGGGCTATGGCTGACTCAAGGCCATGCCAGCAGGTGCAAGTGGAGGAGTGGGGAATCAGCTATCATGGCGCTGAAGCTTTGGGGCATGCAAGAAGGACAGGAACAGCCGCCGCTATGCCCTGGCTTCCTGCAAAAGTCCCATGCCGAACGGAAACCCCTCCAGGGTCTCTTTATGGTGGTGCCACATCTGTGGCACCCCTTCAACCACCTGATTCAGAAGGGCTGCAGGAGGATGATCTGCGGACCCCCCTGAGCTCAAGATGACATAACCTGGAAGTCAACTTATTGTTTATCTGGAGGGAGGATGGCATGTCTGGGAATTGGCTAGTTGCTAGGTAACCAAGGTCATAGAGCTGGAGGAGATACGGACCATGAACTGATAGTGGGCACCTGTGGTGATGAGAGCTTAGCAAGAACCCTGCACAAAACCCTCCGCTTTTGTTTGGTGCACTTTGGCTTGAATTAAAACGGTCAGGGCAAAGGTTTATAAGTTGGGGGAACTGACAGAGAGGTCAGTGTGTATGCCCATGAAGCTGGAATAAAGATCTTGAACTTCAACTGTATTTTCCTTGACTCTGGGTCTGACACTGGTGGTGGTGGGGGGCAACAGTGGGAGAGCTTCTAGTGTCCTTGCCCCACTGATGGACCTCCTGATGGCACCTGGTTTGTTTGGCCACTGTGTGACACAGAGTTGGACTTGGATGGGCCACTGGCCTGATCTAACATGGCTTCTTATGTTCTTATGAGAAGAGGAGAATTACAGAAACTGCTTTGGGACTCCACTAGAGAGAAAGGCAGGGCATAAAAAGATGTAAACACATTTTCAAAGTAAAATAATAAAGCAAATAAATACATAGAGGCTGATGTGCTCCCAGAAATGACTGGACTCTCCTCCGTGTAATCCAAGAGCGGACAAAACTTCAGCCCCCTCAGCGATACATTTTGATTCAAATTTGCAAAAGCTCAAAGCAGCAGCACGCAAACTGTGTCTAACGTCGCGTATCTGATTTGTGTGCACGATGCCAATTAGAGACTGTAGCTTCCGCCATTCTCCCCTTCACGAGATTAGTTACAGACGATAGCAGAAGTGCATGGTGTTATTCAAATCTGATGGCTAATGATCCATTTCCAAGTGTATATTACATTAGCAATGAAAGGCATTTCCCCCCCCCCCACCCCCCGTCTTCTGCATTTCCTTCACACTTCTGATTTGGCGTGAGAAAAAGAAATGTTTTGTTTAGGGAACTTTGTGTTCTTTTCTTTTTTTCCCCATTGTCTCTTGGAATAAACAGGACCTGGGCTTTCCCACTGTGCCCCCCTCTCCAAGGCACACAAAAATGAAATCCAGTTTATTTTTATTTCATTTTTTATTTTTATTTTATTCTTTGCCGATAGCTGCAGCCGCGCAAATAGCCATTTTGGGCAAACAGTTTCCAGGATTCACTCATTACCTTTATGTATCTAACATGTTTCTTTGATGCCTTTATGCCGTGGTGCACTCAAGGTGAGTTACAAATAAGTGAATCTAAAAACAGCATACTTCCAATAAGTCTTTCTATTATAAACATTAAGAAAAATCAATCAGAAAGCATGGTAACCATTCTGAGTCAAAGTAAAGGATATTGATTTTCCCGCTTTTCTCTCTCTCTCTCTCTTTCTTTCTCTCTCTCTTTCTTTCTTTCTTTCTTTCTTTCTTTCTTTCTTTCTTTCTTTCTTTCTTTCTTTCTTTCTTTCTTCTCTTTTTTTTCTTTTTTACAAAACACCAATTTACTTTAGGACAACAGAATTTCAAAGGGAATAAACAACAATAATATCCATTCATCAGGTTTAATTAGGTGGGGAAATTCCTATTAGTGTCGCCATTCTCCATTTTGGAGAAGGGGGGTCCCGTGTTTTGGGGGGGGCTTCACCAGCCAGCTGGCCAATGGGGGAAACCGGACCCTAATTGATGCAGTAGCTCACAACTTTAACAAAAGTAGCTCACAAAGTAGAATTTTTGCTCATAAGACTCCACAGCTTAGAGGGATCATTGGCTGGGATCATGGCTCCTTAGGGGCTGAACCACTTGGTCATGGTAAATATTGGGTTGCCAAGCCTAGGAACAGATGGGAGGGTTGGAAACAAGTGATAGAAATTACATCATGTGGGTTGGGAAAATGAATTTCTTATAAACTAGAACCAGTGTTGTTGAATTATCTTCCTGATTTTTCTAGAGATCAACAAGCAGGGGGAGTTTTTTTGTAGCAGGAACTCCTTTGCATATTATGTTCCACCCTCCTGATGTAGCCAATCCTCCAAGACCTTACAGTATGCCCTGTAAGAAGAACCCTGTAAATTCTTGGAGGATTGGCTACATCAGGGGGTAAAGTCTAATATGCAAAGGAGTTCCTGCTACAAAAAAAGCCCTGTCAACAACTAATTGCTTCACACATAATTACTGTTGCCAGATTAGTTTTTGCTAGGTATTGGAAACAGTCTAAGGCTCCTAATCTTTAGAATTGGGTACTTAAAGTAAAGAAAACATACTCTGGTGAAGTTGACTGCTTACCAAAAAAAAAAAAAAAGTTATAGACGATTTAGCCTGCTCCTGGAATAGAACGATTCGAATGATGCGATTATTAATTAATAATTAATTGAATTGATTAATTGATTATCAATTGACTTACCTATAATGTTTTGGTCCTTCCTTAAGATACTCTCTTCTGTGTTTTGAGAATAGGTAAATGAGGTACTGTTTTTTTTTTTTTAAGGAACACGTGGAAGAGAGACCGTTATCGGCTTGATGACATCAGTTCCAGGCAGGGCTTTTTTTGGAGAAAAAGCCCAGCGGAGACTCATTTGCATATTAGGCCACATCCCCTGACACCAAGCCAGATGGAACTGCATTCCTGCTCAAAAAAAAGCCCTTGTTCCGGGGTGGGGGGGGGGAGAGACCCAGGTGATGCACGTGGTTCTAGGAATTGCTGAAAAATCTGCCATTACTGCCGGATTTTCTCTGAAAGTGACATAATGGTCCATTCGACACCACCATTTTTTTAAAAAAAAATGTCCCCCTAATGCTGCCTTGAGAGGTGGCAGCAATGGGAGCTTGGAACATAGAATCCCTCACTGCAACCAGGGGAACGGGAAAGACTAAGTCAACAGCCTGTGGGATATACATATCAATGGGAATTGGCTGGGAAAGCTATAAAGTCTCTGCCAGTGAGAGTCAGGTTACCCGGTCTCAAGGTCAAGACCAATATTTGTGCTTAAGTGTTTCCTCACCCACGACACTTTCCTTTCCTCTTCTAAATGCATGTTAATTTTCTGCTTCTGTGAGAGAAAGTAGATGAGTACACTGAGGGGCACCAGTGATATGGAGGCAAAACATGTCCCTGGTGGTCCCAGCCATTGAGAATCAGACCTGTTCCTCTTTGCATGGGCCCACCTCTCTTTGGTTGAGAAGGGACGAAGGAAGGAAGATGGGGAGAGGGAGAGGTGGAAAGAAAGCAACTTTAATTTAAAAATGCATTCTCCAAGCTGCCAACTGTCTTGGTTGGGAGAAGTGATTTAAAGAAACAAATGCTGCCCAATAGATCAATAGGGGTTTCGAGAGCCACACAAAATGTGTGAAAGAGTCACATGTGGCTCCCGACCAAGAGTTTGGCCACCCCTGGCCTACAGTATTATAGAATCTTTAGAATGGATATTTCCAAGCATATATTTCTTATCATTAGGATACATCATAGATTGTATGAGCAGAGAAGGAGACAGAGATCTCAAGAGGTTTATGTTGTACCAGTGTTCCCTCTAAGCTGAGTTAGTGTGAGCTAGCTCACAGTTTTTTAGCCTCTGGCTCACACATTTTTGTCTTCGAGCAGGAAAATGGCCCCGGAGCAAACTAATTTATGCAGTCGCTCGCAACTTTAATGCCAGTTGCTCACAAAGTAGAATTTTTGCTCACAAGACTCCACAGGTTCAAGGGCGTATTGTAACTTTTAAACATAGGAAGATTTTTAGCCACGGAAAAGGAAGACCAGGCTCTAGATACTTTTTTTGCAACATACTGTGGAATTTCTCTTGCAAAAATGGGAAATGGAAAGATGTCTTTATGATTTTTCTCTCTGTTCTGTGAATACTGGCGCATACCTGAAGATAAAGGCAGTCCCCTGTGCAAGCACCAGTCGTTTCTGACTCTGGGGTAATGTCACATCACATTTTCACAGCAGACATTTTATGGGGTGGTTTGCCATTGCCTTCCCCAGTCATCTACACTTTCCCCCCAGCAAGCTGGGTACTCATTTTACCGACCTCAGAAGGATGGAAGGCTGAGTCAACCTGGAACCGGCTACCTGAAAACCCAGCTTCCGCTAGGGATCGAACTCAGGTCATCGTGAGCAGAGAGCTCGGACTGCAGTACTGCAGCTTTGCCACTCTGCGCCATGGGGCTCCCTGCACCTGAAGGCACCTCATCCAGCCCTTGGTCCATCAAGTTTAATATTGTTGACTCAAACTGGCAGCAGCTCTGCAGAGGTCTTACAAATCAACTATTCCCTGATCCTTTCAGCTGGAGACACTGGGGGAAGAACCTGGGACCTTCTGAGTGCCAAGCAGATACAGAACATATGAAATTACCTTATACTGCCCTGACCAGGATAGACCAGGCAAGCCCGATCTTGTCAGTTCTGAGCAGGGTTGACTCTGAAAAGTGCTTGGATGGGAGACCCGCTTGGCCATTCTAAGCTGAGGGGTCTTGTGAGCAAAAGTTCTACTTTGTGAGTTGCTGGAAGGGTTGGCCCTACCACTAGGCAAACTAGAAGAAGACGGCAGATTTATACCCCACCCTCCTCTCTGAATCAGAGTCTCAAAGCAGCTCACCATCTCCTTTATCTCCTTCCCCCACAACAGACCCCCTGTGAGGTGGGTGGGGCTGAGAGAGCTCTCCCAGAAGCTGCCCTTTCGAGGACAACTCTGCAAGAGCTATGGCTGACCCAAGGCCATTCCAGCAGGTGCAAGCGGAGGAGTGGGGAATCAAACCCGGTTCTCCCAGGTAAGAGTCCGCGCACTTCACCACTACCCCAAGCTGGCTGTCAAACTACAGCAAACTGGCAACTGCCTAAGGCACCGGCCTTCTGGGAGCATCCAACTGGGTGCCTGCCATGTGACTTGATGATGTTATCAGTGCGGGGGGGGGGGGGGCACCAGAAGTTCGCCTTGCCTAGGATGCCAGTCTCGGGCTGGCCCTGGCAACTGACATTAACGTGGTGAGCGAGTGATTTGACTACTGCATAAATTAGTTTGCTCTGGGGCCATCTTTCCTGAGCTGAGGCAAAAAAAGTGTGAGCCGGAGGCTAAAAACCCATGAGCTAGCTCACAGTAACTCAGCTTAGCGGGAACGGAGCTGCAGGGTCAGATGCATGAAGGCAGGTGCCTGTTGTAGGCGGTTCTCATACTCCTGTTATAATTGCAAAAAAAGATTATTGCCTAAACACAGCTTTGTACTGGTGGGATTTTATTGCTGCAATTGTGGGCTCCATTGATTGTATGTGTTGTGAACCCCTCCTGAGGGCATTATGGAAAAAAAAAATCACACAGCGGGGGCGAAAATCAATGAATTAAACTATACATATCCTGCTGGCATTGGAGGGGAATGTCAGATTAGATGTAAGGTTGCAAATTTGGGGGGGGGGGGGGTGTTTCCAGGGAAGTGACATTGGATTCTGGTCCCTATGATTTTCTGTAGCTCATTTTCAGTCAGAGAATGATGGTTAATAAATTACGGTTAAAACCCCATTTTGGGTGACATTTATGATTGTCATTCCAATTTGTCTAGCCAGAGAGTGATGGCGATGAAAGGGTTACACTCCGGCCAAGCAGAAGCAGCTTCTGTTATAGGACTATTGCCGTGTGAGGTAAGTTCCCTCCCCTACGATCCAATTTCGTCTGGCCCTCCCAATGTCGTTCAACCTTTTATATCTCTCCAAATTCACCTGTGGGCAAACAGGATAAGTAGCGCTCGGTCTGACCCCATTACAGGCAAGGTATTAAATCACACTTTATTAGCCGTTATCAGCTCTCTTTTTTTTGACACAGCAAAACAGGGCAAGCCAGGGGGAAAAAAATAGCTTGGATTAACTCCCTGTCTGTGTGCCCCATTGCACCTTGGGACAATGCTGGACTTCTCTCTCTCTCTCTCACACACACACACATACACACACACACACACACATGCACAAACACACACATGGCCTCACAAAAGAAGGGAGAGTATGGCACTGAATCACTGCTAGTGACATAATGTCTTTCTGTAATGGATTTAGGGTTAGGGTTTGTAGAATCTTTCGGGATCAAGTGCCGTGTTCTACTGGAGAAAGTTTTCCTTCCAGACGTTTCGTTCTCAGCTGCAGAGAACATCCTCAGTGGCGTTGCAGCTGGAGCAGGCGCTCAGACCTTCTTGGCTGCTTTGCATTGAGTGGGGCCAGGGCTGCTGGAGAGCTGCTATTTGTAGGCTGGAGGGGGTGTGATGAAAGGGCAATTGTTTTGTGGATGTGCCCATTGTTTGGTGGGGCTTCCTGGAAGGGTAGTGATAAGGAAACTGGCTGTTGAATGTGACCATTGTTCTGTGTTAATTGCTGGGAAGGTTGGAAGGGGTTTGAAGATAAGGGTTACCAGGACCAATTCAAGAAATATCTGGGACCTTTGGAGGTGGAGCCAGGAGACTTTGGGGGTGGAGCCAGGACCAAGATTGTGACAAGCATGATTGAACTCCAAAGGGAGTTCTGGCCATCATATTGAAAGGGACTGCACACCTTTTAAATGCTTTCCTCCATTGGAAATAAGGAAGGCTGGGGACACCTTTTTTTGCGGGGGGACTCATCAAATTGGACCCCTGGTCCAATATTTTTAAAATGGAGAGTGTTTTGAAGAGAGGCGCTGGATGCTATGCTGAAAATTTGGTCCCTCTACCTCAAAAAACAGCACTCCCCCCCTCCCCAGAGCTCCAGATACCCACAGATCAATTCACAATTATACCCTATGGGAATTGGTGTCCATAGGGGATAATGGAGTGCCCAGCAGACATTCCCCCCCCCCCGCCTTCTGATGACCCTGAAGTGGGGTAGGGCCTCCAAACCCAAGGGATCCCCTGCCCCCACCTGGAGATTTTATAATGATACATAGAAAGGGGTGATTTGTATGACACAGGTGGGTAGAGCTGCCTCACTCACTAGCTCCATCCCATGGTGCTCTACTAAAGATGTGAGTTTCCAGGTGGGACCTGGGGATCCCCCAGAATTACAACTCATCTCCAGAGTACAGAGATCGGTTCCCTTGGAGAAAATAGATGCTTCGGAGGCTGGACTCTGTACCCCATTGAGAGTTTCGCAATCTGGGGCTGTCAACTCTACCCCCCTCCCCAATATTCTGCTGGTGGCCAGTGGGGACTTGGCAACCCTATTTGCAGAAACCACCCGGGACCAGTGTTCCCTCTAAGCCAGGGGTGGGGAACCTCTGTCCCGAGGGCCATATGCAGCCCTCGCTTGGTGTGGCCCTCGGGGATTGCTGGACCGAACCAAGCCATGTGGCAGCCTCTCTGGGGCCTGGCTGGCCAGCAAGGATCGTGGGGCCCACCTGCACTGTGCAGCAGCCTCCCCAGGGCCAGGCAGGGATCACAGGGCCCAGATGTACTGTGTGGAAGTCCCCCTGGGGCCTGACTGGTCAGCCAGAATTGCTGCGAGGCCTGGAAAAGTTACTGTCGCAGTTCAGTTTGCACTTGATTATCCCAGATGGTGTGGCCTAATATGCTAATGAGTGTGTGACCTAATATGCTAATATTGGGGAATGTGGTCTAATATGCTACTGAGTTCCTGCTGGGCTTTTTCTACAAAAAAGACCTGGACCTATGCATTTGCTTAGGGCAGCAAGCCGTGTGTGTGTGTGTGTGTGTGTGTGTGTGTGTGTGCCAGATTAGGCTCTCCCCACATGACTTCAAATAGAAAAACAATTATTTGCATTAATTTTGCTGGCCTGAATCGTTCTCCCTTGGCGGAGCACTGTTTTTTTAAGTTGATAATTTTGTATGGCCTGCGAATGATGTTATAAATATCCATGTGGCCCTTGGCAGAAAAAAGGTTCCCCACCCCTGCTCTAAACTGAGTTAACGCAAGCTAGCTCACAGATTTTGAGCTTCCAGCTCACACATCTTTGTCTTAGTGCAGGAAGGATGACCCCAGAGCACACTAATTTATGCAGCAGCTCACAAATTCCATGTCAGTAGCTCACAACATAGAATTTTTGCTCACAAGACTGCAGTTTAGAGGGAACATTGTATGGGACGTCTGGGATCATGTGTCAAGTGCCGTGCCGTTTCAAAGGCCAGATCTGCATGCATCTCTGGGGTGGTTCTTCTCACTTTGTCCCGCCCCTCAAGCATGGTTCCTGGAAATCCTCCTTTATACAGGGAGTGATTAAAATGTGGAATTCACTGTTGGAGAATGTAGTGATGGCCAGTGTCAATAAACAGCTTGAAAAAGAGATTAGATAGATTCAAGGAGGATACGTCTATCAGTGGCTACTAGCCGCAGTGGCTGTGGGGAAGCTCCCCATTCAGAGGCACGAATCCTCTGAATCCCTGAACCAGGAGGCAACCTGAGGGGAAGGCCTCAACCTCTGTTGTCCAGAGGAACTGGTTGGCTGCTATTTGAGACAGGATGCTGGACTAGATGAACTGGTCTAATCCAGCAGGGCTGTTCTTATGATTCTTCCATTAATAAATCACATCATTTGAGAAGCCTCACTTTATCACATCACTGTGTATGCTGTATCTTCTCTTCCACTCTTAAAAAATGGTGAAGTTGGTGATGAGCTTTGTGAAGTATTAATGTCATAAATGTGCCTGTGATATTTTATTCTTCCAGGCAGACATTGTGTTTTACCCCCTCCTCTGTCGACACAGAAAGATGTTTTGTGGAAATGTGCCTTTACTATGCCCTCTAATGTTCATGCCGATATGCTTCTCATCTACAGCTTAATGAAGGCAACTCCGATTCTGGGTCAACTATAATGATTAAACTAGGACAACTGGGATGATTAAAGGGTTGGAACACTTTCCCTATGAAGAAAGGTTAAAATGTTTGGGGCTCTTTAGAAACGTCAACTCAGGGGTGACATGCTAGAGGTTTACAAGATTATGCATGGGATAGAGAAGGTAGAGAAAGAAGTGCTTTTCTCCTAAGTCACTAACTAGGACAACTGGAATGATTAAAGGGTTGGAGCACTTTCCCTATGAAGAAAGGTTAAAATGTTTGGGGCTCATTAGAAACGTCAACTCATGGGTGACATGCTAGAGGTTTACAAGATCATGCATGGGATAGAGAAGGTAGAGAAAGAAGTACTTTTCACAATACAAGAACTCATGGGCACTCAATGAAATTGCTGAACAGTCTGGTTAGAATGGATAAAAGGAAGTACTTCTTCACCCAAAGGGTGATTAACACTTGGAATTCACTGCCACCAGCTACAAGCATAGCCAGCTTCAAGGGAATTGGATGAACATATGGAGCAGAGATCCATCAGTGGCTATTAGCCACAGCGTATTGTTGGAACTCTCTGCCTGGGGCAAGTGATGCTCTGTATTCTTGATGCTTGGGAGGAACAACAGTGTGAGGACTTCTAGTGTCCTGGCCCCACTGATGGTCCTCCTGATGGTTCCTGGGGTTTTTTTGGTCAACATGTGACACAGAGTGTTGGACTGGATGGACCATTGGCCTAATCGAACATGACTTCTCTTATGTTCTTATGGGTCCACAATAGATTGGCTCCAGGCAGGGCTTTTTTTGTAGCAGGAACTCCTTTGCATATTAGGCCGCACACCCCTGATGTAGCCAATCCTCCAAGAGCTTACAGTAGGCCATGGGGGTGTGGTCTAATATGCAAAGGAGTTCCTGCTACAAAAAAAAGCCCTGGCTCCAGGAAACAGAACTCAGCATTGCAGCATGTATTGGTCTGGCTTAGAGTTGCCAACCTCCAGGTGGGGCCTGGAGTTAGAACAGACCCCTGCACTACAGAGCTAAGTTGCCTGGAAAAAAATGGCTGTTTTGGAGGGTGGCTTTATGGTATTATGCCTGGCTGAGGTCCCTTTCCCCAAATCCAACTATCCCCAGGATCCACCACCAACTCTTGAAGAATTTCACAAAAGGGAGTGGAGAACCGTAGTCTTGTCTCATCTGGCTGAGAAATATTTGTCCAATGTGCATGCTGAGATGTCAACTTTCAGAGGTGATTTGGTTCCAATATAATATGAAAACATGGTGTGTTTTCACTATGATTAGTTTGTGAAATTAGGATTCATTCTGTTTGTGGGCAGCGGGTTGGATTCAAAAGAAAAGTTCATGTGAGGTGAGGATCTTTCCTCACTTCACTCTTCTCTAATCAGCCTTCTTTTTGTTTTGGGGAAAAAACACAACAACTTCGAGGGTTCTGAGAGCCTCTTGAAGAAAATGGACCACAACTTAGAGGGTTCTGAGAACCTCTTGAAGAAAATGGACCACAGTATGGGGTGTTTGGGGGATCAGGAAATTTGCTTCCCTCTCCCTCTTCCACTAGCAGTTTGAGGCAGAAGAGAAGGAAGGAAGGCAATTTTACCTGATTTCCATTCAGTACTGCAAGACTCCCTACTGTGGCTCATTTTCGGCAGACTTTCTTGGCACTCCAAGAGGACTTTCCCAGCCAACAGCAGGCTGGAGAAAGGAAAAGGTGGTGGTGGGTAAAAGATCTACTATACTAACTCCTGTGAACGTTTCCATTGGACCTAACTCAATGACCCACATTCTGGTTGCCTCGACAAATGTTGGTTCCATCACCTTCACTGTGTAGCTGGGATGGGGCTGGCGGTCCAGAAATGGTGCCTCATGGAACTATGGGGGGGGGGGGAGACAAAGTCTTGGAAAATGATGTCACACCAATGCTGTGACATCACATCCAGCATGATTACAGAAGTGACATCACTGTCTCAGTGTGATCCTCTAGGGTTCAGCCAAAACAACGCCAATTTCAACACTCCCCCTCCCCCATTTTACTCCCACTGGCCCACCAAGCGAATCTGAGCTGGGGAAGAAGTCAGGATTAAGCCAAGGTGTCTGCATTGATGCATCACGTGAGATTCTAGCTAACTGGTTAATAAACCAACTTCAGCTCCTGGTTTGAATACCTGGCCTAGCTAACCACAGGAAGAGGACTGGCCTGTATACGGACAATCACGGAAACCACAGCTAGTTTAATTAAAACACAGCTTTGTGTGATGGGAAAATTGAGCGTATACTGTATATACAGAGGGCAGGGGTGGCCAACAGTAGCTCTCCAATTTTTTTTTGTCTACAACTCCCATCAGCCCCAGCCAGCATGGCCAATGGCTGGGGCTGATGGAAGTTGTAGGCAAAAAACATCTGGAGAGCTACCGTTGGCCACCCCTGATATAGAGCATATATATATATATATATTTCATTGCCCTTGTACCTCAAAATGAATGTGGAGGCCACACTAGTGTTTGAACTGCTAATATCCTGTTGTACCAGTTAAGACCAGGGTACTCAATTTCATTTTGCTATCTTAGCATATATGGGAGATAAGCTGGGTTGTCTGGCAACTGGGTGTGTGTGTCAAGGGACTTTACCATAAGTGATCCTAGGTCAACACCACAGGGATGCTACCAGTGATATGGTGACATCACCTCTTTCACACACTGAAAGTGATGTCATTACATGGCCACCTATGTGACATTTGGGCAAGAACTCTTTGGTAGATACCCTTTGTGCCATAGAGTTTTTGCCCAAATATAAGAACATCCTGTGTCATTGGTGATGCAATGATGTCACTTCCAGTGATGTCCCGGTGTTGCTGTTGGCATCACTGCAATGCTGGCCAAGGCCTTCCTCCATTCCCATCAAGTCTTCCTGCCAACCAAATGGCAGCCTTTGAGACTTTGTCACTTCCTGTGATGTCTCTGTGTTGCTGTCAAGATCTAGGCCTTCCTCCATTCCCATTAAGTCTTCCTGCCAACCAACTGGCAGCCTTTGAGACTTTGTCACTTCCTGTGATGTCTCTGTGTTGCTGTCAAGATCTAGGCCTTCCTCCATTCCCATTAAGTCTTCCTGCCAACCAACTGGCAGCCTTTGAGACTTTGTCACTTCCTGTGATGTCTCTGTGTTGCTGTCAAGATCTAGGCCTTCCTCCATTCCCATCAAGTCTTCCTGCCAACCAACTGGCAGCCTTTGAGACTTTGTCACTTCCTGTGATGTCTCTGTGTTGCTGTCAAGATCTAGGCCTTCCTCCATTCCCATCAAGTCTTCCTGCCAACCAACTGGCAGCCTTTGAGACTTTGTCACTTCCTGTGATGTCTCTGTGTTGCTGTCAAGATCTAGGCCTTCCTCCATTCCCATCAAGTCTTCCTGCCAACCAACTGGCAGCCTTTGAGACTTTGTCACTTCCTGTGATGTCTCTGTGTTGCTGTCAAGATCTAGGCCTTCCTCCATTCCCATTAAGTCTTCCTGCCAGCCAACTGGCAGCCTTTGAGACTTTGTCACTTCCTGTGATGTCTCTGTGTTGCTGTCAAGATCTAGGCCTTCCTCCATTCCCATTAAGTCTTCCTGCCAAACAACTGGCAGCCTTTGAGACTTTGTCACTTCCTGTGATGTCTCTGTGTTGCTGTCAAGATCTAGGCCTTCCTCCATTCCCATTAAGTCTTCCTGCCAACCAACTGGCAGCCTTTGAGACTTTGTCACTTCCTGTGATGTCTCTGTGTTGCTGTCAAGATCTAGGCCTTCCTCCATTCCCATCAAGTCTTCCTGCCAACCAACTGGCAGCCTTTGAGACTTTGTCACTTCCTGTGATGTCTCTGTGTTGCTGTCAAGATCTAGGCCTTCCTCCATTCCCATCAAGTCTTCCTGCCAACCAACTGGCAGCCTTTGAGACTTTGTCACTTCCTGTGATGTCTCTGTGTTGCTGTCAAGATCTAGGCCTTCCTCCATTCCCATTAAGTCTTCCTGCCAGCCAACTGGCAGCCTTTGAGACTTTGTCACTTCCTGTGATGTCTCTGTGTTGCTGTCAAGATCTAGGCCTTCCTCCATTCCCATCAAGTCTTCCTGCCAACCAACTGGCAGCCTTTGAGACTTTGTCACTTCCTGTGATGTCTCTGTGTTGCTGTCAAGATCTAGGCCTTCCTCCATTCCCATTAAGTCTTCCTGCCAACCAACTG
The DNA here is from genome assembly GCF_032191835.1 of Heteronotia binoei. Classification (NCBI taxonomy): domain Eukaryota; kingdom Metazoa; phylum Chordata; class Lepidosauria; order Squamata; family Gekkonidae; genus Heteronotia; species Heteronotia binoei. Next base: position 7,462,505 of record NC_083225.1, on the reverse strand, counting down.
GCAGCCTTTGAGACTTTGTCACTTCCTGTGATGTCTCTGTGTTGCTGTCAAGATCTAGGCCTTCCTCCATTCCCATTAAGTCTTCCTGCCAACCAACTGGCAGCCTTTGAGACTTTGTCACTTCCTGTGATGTCTCTGTGTTGCTGTCAAGATCTAGGCCTTCCTCCATTTCCATCAAGTCTTCCTGCCAACCAACTGGCAGCCTTTGAGACTTTGTCACTTCCTGTGATGTCTCTGTGTTGCTGTCAAGATCTAGGCCTTCCTCCATTCCCATCAAGTCTTCCTGCCAACCAACTGGCAGCCTTTGAGACTTTGTCACTTCCTGTGATGTCTCTGTGTTGCTGTCAAGATCTAGGCCTTCCTCCATTCCCATCAAGTCTTCCTGCCAACCAACTGGCAGCCTTTGAGACTTTGTCACTTCCTGTGATGTCTCTGTGTTGCTGTCAAGATCTAGGCCTTCCTCCATTCCCATCAAGTCTTCCTGCCAGCCAACTGGCAGCCTTTGAGACTTTGTCACTTCCTGTGATGTCTCTGTGTTGCTGTCAAGATCTAGGCCTTCCTCCATTCCCATTAAGTCTTCCTGCCAACCAACTGGCAGCCTTTGAGACTTTGTCACTTCCTGTGATGTCTCTGTGTTGCTGTCAAGATCTAGGCCTTCCTCCATTCCCATTAAGTCTTCCTGCCAACCAACTGGCAGCCTTTGAGACTTTGTCACTTCCTGTGATGTCTCTGTGTTGCTGTCAAGATCTAGGCCTTCCTCCATTCCCATCAAGTCTTCCTGCCAACCAACTGGCAGCCTTTGAGACTTTGTCACTTCCTGTGATGTCTCTGTGTTGCTGTCAAGATCTAGGCCTTCCTCCATTCCCATCAAGTCTTCCTGCCAACCAACTGGCAGCCTTTGAGACTTTGTCACTTCCTGTGATGTCTCTGTGTTGCTGTCAAGATCTAGGCCTTCCTCCATTCCCATTAAGTCTTCCTGCCAGCCAACTGGCAGCCTTTGAGACTTTGTCACTTCCTGTGATGTCTCTGTGTTGCTGTCAAGATCTAGGCCTTCCTCCATTCCCATCAAGTCTTCCTGCCAACCAACTGGCAGCCTTTGAGACTTTGTCACTTCCTGTGATGTCTCTGTGTTGCTGTCAAGATCTAGGCCTTCCTCCATTCCCATTAAGTCTTCCTGCCAACCAACTGGCAGCCTTTGAGACTTTGTCACTTCCTGTGATGTCTCTGTGTTGCTGTCAAGATCTAGGCCTTCCTCCATTCCCATCAAGTCTTCCTGCCAACCAACTGGCAGCCTTTGAGACTTTGTCACTTCCTGTGATGTCTCTGTGTTGCTGTCAAGATCTAGGCCTTCCTCCATTCCCATCAAGTCTTCCTGCCAACCAACTGGCAGCCTTTGAGACTTTGTCACTTCCTGTGATGTCTCTGTGTTGCTGTCAAGATCTAGGCCTTCCTCCATTCCCATTAAGTCTTCCTGCCAACCAACTGGCAGCCTTTGAGACTTTGTCACTTCCTGTGATGTCTCTGTGTTGCTGTCAAGATCTAGGCCTTCCTCCATTCCCATCAAGTCTTCCTGCCAACCAACTGGCAGCCTTTGAGACTTTGTCACTTCCTGTGATGTCTCTGTGTTGCTGTCAAGATCTAGGCCTTCCTCCATTCCCATTAAGTCTTCCTGCCAACCAACTGGCAGCCTTTGAGACTTTGTCACTTCCTGTGATGTCTCTGTGTTGCTGTCAAGATCTAGGCCTTCCTCCATTCCCATTAAGTCTTCCTGCCAACCAACTGGCAGCCTTTGAGACTTTGTCACTTCCTGTGATGTCTCTGTGTTGCTGTCAAGATCTAGGCCTTCCTCCATTCCCATCAAGTCTTCCTGCCAACCAACTGGCAGCCTTTGAGACTTTGTCACTTCCTGTGATGTCTCTGTGTTGCTGTCAAGATCTAGGCCTTCCTCCATTCTAGACTACTGCAATGCCCTCCATTCTAGACTACTGCAATGCCCTCTACATGGGGCTGCCCTTGTGCCGAACGCGAAGACTTCAGGTAGTGCAGAACGCAGCGGCCAGGCTGTTGATGGGACTACCTAGGTGGGAACATGTGCGGCCGGTGCTGCGGGATCTGCATTGGCTACCGGTCGTCTACCGCGTTCGGTATAAGGTGCTGGTTATTACCTTTAAAGCCCTATATGGCCGAGGACCTGCCTACCTCAGGGACCGCCTCTCCCCATATATCCCCAGGAGAGCGTTAAGATCTAGCTCCCAAAACCTCCTACAAATCCCTGGGCCAAGAGAGGCTAGAATGAAGATAACTCGGGAGCAAGCCTTCTCATTAGTGGCCCCGCGCTGGTGGAATCAACTCCCAGAGGGGGTGCGAGCCCTGCGGGACCTGAACCAGTTCCGCAGGGCTTGCAAGACCTCTCTTTTCCAACTCGCATTTGAATTAGGACCAGACTAACTTGATAAAATCATTCTAACTCTAGCCATCTTATGTTGTAACTGAAGCTGATAATATGTAATTGTGACACCAGAAATTATAGCACCTATTTTTATGTATTTTAATCTATATATGTAATTGTATTGTATTCATAATGTTTATCTGCTTTTAATTGAATCATGACGTAGTCATGTCTGTGAGCCGCCCTGAGCCCGCCTTTTGGTGGGGGAGGGCGGGATATAAAAATAAAATTTATTTATTTATTTATTTATTATTCCCATTAAGTCTTCCTGCCAACCAACTGGCAGCCTTTGAGACTTTGTCACTTCCTGTGATGTCTCTGTGTTGCTGTCAAGATCTAGGCCTTCCTCCATTCCCATCAAGTCTTCCTGCCAACCAACTGGCAGCCTTTGAGACTTTGTCACTTCCTGTGATGTCTCTGTGTTGCTGTCAAGATCTAGGCCTTCCTCCATTCCCATCAAGTCTTCCTGCCAACCAACTGGCAGCCTTTGAGACTTTGTCACTTCCTGTGATGTCTCTGTGTTGCTGTCAAGATCTAGGCCTTCCTCCATTCCCATCATGTCTTCCTGCCAACCAACTGGCAGCCTTTGAGACTTTGTCACTTCCTGTGATGTCTCTGTGTTGCTGTCAAGATCTAGGCCTTCCTCCATTCCCATCAAGTCTTCCTGCCAACCAACTGGCAGCCTTTGAGACTTTGTCACTTCCTGTGATGTCTCTGTGTTGCTGTCAAGATCTAGGCCTTCCTCCATTCCCATTAAGTCTTCCTGCCAACCAACTGGCAGCCTTTGAGACTTTGTCACTTCCTGTGATGTTCTTGTGTTGCTGCCAAGATCACTGCAACGCCCGTCTAGGCCTTCTTCCGTTCCCATTAAGTCTTCCTGCCAACCAACTGGCAGCCTTCGAGACAGGTGATTGACAAACGGGTGACTTGATTTTCATCCTTGCTCCGCTAATCATGGTGTGCCTTTAATGCAACTGAAGGCAAAAAGGCAGTTCCACCTTCTCTGTAAGAATAGTCCAAGCCCTGCAGATAATTCACTGGCCACCCTAAACGTTGTTACAGGGTTTGCTTTTCTTCCGATCAGTGTCAGCGAGCGTCTGTTATATCATTCTTGACATTTTAACTTCAAGGCTTCTGTTTCTGGGTTTCCCTTGCTTAGGGTGTCAGACAACAAAAGAGGAGGCAGATGTTTCATACAGATGGGAAGCAAAGATCATTCATAATTAAGTACCTGGCGTTACGTATGTCACGTGTGGTGTGCTATGAAGGAGCACATATGCGGTGCTTTGCGTCTATGACTGTGGGCTGTAAAGAAGATATGCAATTCCGAAGAATTCATTTCCCCTGCCAGAGGATGTAAATGGAGGCTGTTGAGTACATAATTTTTAAATTCACCCCTCCTTTGGTTTCTGCATAACATAACTCTGTAAAACACTGGGTGCGTTGATTTGACGGGAGGCTCCCCCCCCCCCATTTCCATCGGCATGAATATAGTCAGCTGAGATATGTCACTACCAGTTGCATCAACCACAGGCTTTTCTGCTGCGCTGGGAAAGAGGAAATGGGAACAACAAACACCATCTCTTGAAAGTTCAGCATAAAACGGGATGCTCTATTCCACAGAATGGTGGCAGGGTCTTCCAGGCAACCCAGACAGGCCAATTAGAAATATCATTTGCATTTATATCGGTGCAGAATCTGAAGCTCGGCCGATAGGGTCAGCATGCGTTAATGGAAGCAGATGCTGTAGCTGTGAAGTTGCATTGTTCGACGTGGGTGCTGCCCTTTTCAACGTGAGTCAGGATGCTGGGGAAATTATTTTACGTACCTGGCAATCCCACACTATTACAGTTGAAGAAGAGAAGGAAGGAAGGCTCTTTTCGAGGGTGACCTCTATGACATTATACTCTACTGAGGTCTTTCTCCTCCTCAAACCGAAACCGCACAGTCCTCAGGCTCCACTCCCCAAATCCCCAGCAGGGCCGACCCTGCCATTTGGCAAACTAGGTGATTGCCTAGGGCGCCAGCCTTCTGGGGGCACCAAATTGGGCACCCCCCCACCATGTGACTTGGTGATGTTATCAGTGCAGCGGGGGGGGGGGGGATGCACCAGAAGTTACTGTTGTCTACAGACCCCCATAGAAGGTGCACCTAGGAAAGTGTTCTCTGGGGAAAGGGAGGGTCTTTAGCATTTTATCAACATTCCCTATCCGCCTGCTGGCCTGTCAAGTGGAGGCCGGGAGTGAGGGGCCTTCCCTTCCAATTAACACATCCCCTTTTTATTTATTTTTTATTCTATCTTCACAGTAATCCTGAGAGTTAGGTTAGAGAGCCAGTCTGGTGTGGCGGTTGGATTCGAATTGGATTGGGTGGGGCAGGGACTTTCGGATTAGTCCAAGAGCATCCACCAGCTTTGGGGTGATAATTTCTCACGTGCACCCAGAGTCAATTAGAGCTTGGGTGTGCATGAAGCATTTGAGCTTCCGATTTAGCAAAGTCAGTGGGACAAAAAAATAGGGATCCAGTTATTCTCACCTGTAGGTGCTGTTAGATCCACGACCTGCCTCTCGGCACCCCTCAGTGCAGGTCGTTCTCGTTTTCCACCGGCTCGGTTCCCTACGACTCTTCACTCATGTCGCCCAGAATTATAGTATCCTCGTCTAGCACCGTCGATGTCGTGGTGCTTCCTTGACTTGACCGAGCCTCACATCCCCCCTTTCCCCCTTGTTGCAGTTGGTGCTGGAGAGCCACTCGCTTCATGTCGGTTTCCACCTCACTGGCTAGTTGCACCCATCCCACTAGAGTCGTGGGTCGGGCTTGCTGAAGGGCCCGATACAGGAGACTGGCATTCAGGCCCCGCTGGTAGGCTTCGATCTTCATCATCTCACTCCAGCCTTGAATTTTGGCGCACTGTGCCCTGAAGTCAGCGGTGTACTCGCGCACCGACTTTGACCCCTGGTGCATGTCTCGCAGAGCCATGATGGCCCGGGTCTCCTGGAGGGGGTCCTCGTACTGGACTAGTAGGGCCTGTAGGAACCCGGCCACACTATCAAGTTCTGGGCCCCACATCTCGTAAAGGCTCACGTACCAGTGTCTGACAGCCCCCTTCAGCTTGGAGCTGAGATAGTCCACTCGGCTGAAGTCATCTGGGAACATGTTCCCCCAATGATGCATGTAGCTATTGGCATGGATGGTGAAATATTCCACCTCTTCTGGGTCACCGTCAGTGGCATCTAGCTCCCGGCCCCTCCCGTAGTCTCGTGGCCCGGGGAGTGCTGGCACTGGTGCTGGGGCCCCAGGTGGGGCTGGAACCACCGGGACCGCTGGTGGAGCTGGCGCTGCTGGTGGTGCCGGAGGGGCTGGTGGCGCGGGTGGGGCCCTCCCAAAGTCGTGCAGTAACAGCCGGTCGATCTGCCTCTGCATCTTTCGCACCATGAAAGTGATGTTCGCTTGGATCTTGTGCCACAGTTCTCAAGCCATGGCTGCCATCTCTCCCCTCATGGTCTTTAGGATGCCCGTTTCTTTCGGGGGGCTCCCGTCTTCCGAGTCCGACCCATCGTGGCAGTCATCATCTGGCCTCGGTCTTCCCCGTTCGTCATCGTCTCGGATGGGGCGTTCGTCCCCTTGTTCCCCAGGGTTCCCACTCTTCTCCCCTTTCACAGGCCTCGTCAGGAAGGTCTCGTGGCATGCTGGGGCCTTGTCCATCAGGGTGGTGGAGGTGCGGGGCTCCCACTTCCAAGGGGTGATGAACAGCTCCTGGATGTGTAGTGGGGACCCATGTCCCCTGACTCTCCGGGCCTCGATGATGTGCCAGGGGGGAGTCTTTACTCCTGTTCCTTCAAAAGATTCAGTAGGTTCTCTGTTATCTGGAACTTTTTCAGCCATCCGGCTTAAAAGTTGCTGGTGCAGATAAACTCTTGGTAATGAATCAGTTCCAAAATGTCAAGCAAGCAGATTTCAAAGTAACCAGTCCTTGAAACAAAGTATGGTTTATTGATAATCAATGTGCTTCTATTGAGACAGGTATTGGAACTGATACAAAGTAACAGTAGAATGCATACATAAAGGTGGCACATCAAAGGTTCTCTAAACATTGCTACAATTGCTAAACAATCCTGTGTTCATGTGTGAAAATTCACACAGTACTTCTTTATCTCCTCTGTGGTTACTCTTCCTGGGTCCAGGCTTGGCCTAGGAAATTGTCCTTGGAGGCTCTATCTTCAAAAAGCAAATTCCTGCATTTGATAGTTAAAGCGAAAGAGGCGCGAAAGAGGCGCCAGCCAATTCTCTACTTTGATGTGCCTCAGCTTAGTTCAGGGTTAGTAACATTTTAAAGCAAAGCAGTTATATTCAGATAAACATAGGCAGTTATAGAAAGATAAAACATTGCTTGACAGAAGGTTGCTACCAGAACACATCGTGGGCAATTTACATATAAATCACAGCTACTGAGAGCCAGCTTGAGGCTCCGCCTCTCTTTATTTATTTGGCATCTTTTATAGATTGCCTTTCAGCCCAAGCAGCTCCCACAGTGCTTACAGTAAAAAAGAAGGAATCAAAAGAATGCATGATTAAAATAATAAAAGAAAACTGTCGAGGCGACAGAAAAATGTGTTTAAGCATTGATTCCTCCCCACCCCAGCAGAAATCTGCAGGATATGAGTTTGATTTGTCCTAGGGGGTGGAGCCTCTCTAACCCAATCAACACCAGCAATGTTCCAATTGGCAGGAAGAAGAAGAAGAAATTGGATTGATATCCTGCCCTATACTCTGAATCTCAGAGTCTCAGTGATGTCACAATCTCCTTTATTTTCTTCCCCTACAACAGACACCCTGTGAGGTAGGTGGGGCTGAGAGAGCTCTTAAATCAGCTGCCCTTTCAAGGACGACTCCTACGAGAGCTTTGGCTGACCCAGGGCCATTCCAGCAGCTGCAAGTGGAGGAGTGGGAAATCAAACCCGGTTCTCCCAGATAAGAGTCCATGCACTTAACCACTACACCAAACTGACTCTGAATTCTAGCACTAGAATGTTCAATTCCTTCTCCACAGGACTCCCAGGAGAATTCTGCATGATACCACACTGATTTTTCCTACGAGAAGCACCTTCTCCTCGCCCAATTAGCAGTGGCAATGCTTTGATTGGCAGGAAGAAGCGTTAGAAGGTTCAGTCCCTTTCAGCAGAAACCTGCAGGATAGGAGGTTGATTTTCCCTTGGGGGTGGAACCTTGCCTCACCCAATCAGCAACGACCACATTCTGATTGCCAGATACAGTGCTACTGAGAGGCAAAGGGTGATTTCAGTCCTTCCAAAAATAAACATGTTTGCATTCCCTTTCAGCTCCACTGTTGATCACAGAGCACTCTGCCACATACGATTTTCGGCATAATTTGAAAAGCTTATGTGTTTCTTGACTCAGTAAGTACCCTACTTACTTAAAAGGACAGGGCACTGCAGGGGAGGGAACACTGGGATTAAATAGAAGGCACTCGGCCATTCCTGGCTATATTTTTTCTTCTGTTTCAAAACTCACTAACTCGAAGAGTGCCCCGAGTAACTCATCCTGCATTGATTCACTGTAAACTGCGAAGTAGTGACAGTAAACTTCTGAATTGTCTCTGCCGTGCATTTTCTCGTTTCAGAGGGGGGTGAGTGGAATGCATGAACTCGCTGTAGTACATCACTAGAATTAGTTTCCTGGGATTAGCATAATGTTATTCTATGAATCCTCTTTTCCGTTTTTACTGTTTCTCTTGTAGCTGTTTGCCTATAGAAAACCCTATCAATCATCCGGGTTCATTAAAGGACTGCCTAAGCAGCAGAGTTCTGTATAATTTTTTTTTTTTTTTAGCATCATTTTTAAAACTGTTCATGGGGAAAACTGGCCCAATGCTATTTTTTTTTAAAAAAAAATAAAAATCTATTATAACTCTCTACTTGGAGAGGAAGGCTAGATTTACACCAAGACTGATTATTCCTAGTTATGATCCAACAACCACAAAGACGTGGGGACATGGCCACCATTTTCATTAAAAAGGATCATTCCAATACGGAAGAGTTATTTTTGGTATAGGACAATGAGACTATATTTTGCCAAAGCAATGCCAGTTTAATGATATTCAAGCACCGCATAACAACCCATTTCAATACGAGCCTCTGAAAAGGCAATATATCAGGAAGGCTGACTACTTTATCTACCGCATTAACAGGGACAACACCAGACTGTTTCAAATAAAGCAGGGCTTATTGGGGAAAAAATGGATATCTCCTCAATGTAACCGGATTTATGGTTTACACCTGTTGTGAAACAGTTCCCATTAAAATCTGGCCTGACCCCGGAGTCATTTAATTATTTCCTTGAATTCTAAATTTGTGCTTATTTAGTTGTGCTTACCTCTATTTTCTCTCTCCGCTGGAGAATGACGTTTAAAAAGAACACAAAAATATTGGGTTGGACCACATCAGCTTTTCCTCTGGGGAAATTAGATGCTGGAGATTAGGACAATCGACATCCAGATGGGACCTGGGATTCTCCAGGAATGACAACAGACTTCCAGTTGGCAGAGATCCGCCCCCCCCCCTACTGAAAATGGCAGCTCCCGAAATAGAAGTCCCTTCCCAGGCAGTGCACCAAATCTCTGGGAATTTCCAAAGCCCGTGTTGGCAACCCTACCGAAGATCGTGGCACCTGAAAAAGCCATGTGCTTGAACAAAAAAGCTGGATGGATGCAATTCATAGTTTAGGCCAGGGGTGTTGAACTCATTTGTAATGAGGTCTGGATCCAACATGAATGAGCCCTTGTTTGGCCAGGTCAAGTGTGTAATTAAATGTAATGCCAGGTAGCGTTGATATAAAATTTATAAAGGACACAGGCAAACATAAAGATTATTTAAAAAAAAAACCCTTAAAATAAAACACACTTAAAAGATTAGCACTCTTGCAATATTTTGTTTATTTAATAGTTTCTGATAACTGACACTTCTTGCTTTGAATTATGGCATCAAAATCTGGAGCCAGTGCCAGCTCAAGGGCACATAGTGCCCCAGGCAGGCTCCCTGCCTGCTGCCCCCTTGTTGCCACCTCCCGCCCTCCCTCTGCAGCACCGTGCTTCATCACTCCCACTTCATTGATCAGAGGAGCATGCTGCTGAGGACCGGCCCTACTGGCCCTTCTCCCCCCTCCTAGAACCAGAAGTGAGGGGGGAGCGAAGCCTCCTCTAGCACTGTCTTAAAAGAACACTCAAATGTCGGGCATCTCGAAACCAGTAGGGCCGATCCTTGTCAGGAGGGGGCTGGCAGTAGTGGCAGCAAACAATGGCGGGGGGTGGAGAGGCAAATTTAGGTGTTTGTCTTGGGCACCAGGAGGGGGAGAACCGAATTCATCACCTCCCTTCCCAGCACTCTAGGCAACCACCTAGTTTGCCTAGTGGGTGAACCAGCCCTGTCTGGAGACAATGTCTGTACTGCAGCAATCTTGAGTATGCTGTTCAGGAGTTGTTCATGTGTGTCTGAAAGTTGCAAACCTACTTTTGATTTATTGACATTCATTACAGAAGTCTCATGGTCAATGCTTTGAGCCTAAGACCCAGGGGAAAACATGAAATGGCTGGGCATTGGAAGCTTTTGTACACAAGTTGATTTATGTGCTGGTCAGCCAATGGAGAAAATAGAGGCTTTGCTCTGTAGCTCTTGCATGATTGAGTGAGCTTGGCAAAGCAAGCTGGGATGCAGAAAGAAGCTAGAGCTAGAGAGAGGGAGAAGGAAGCAGATGACAGTGAGCCTGATAGGAGCTCTCCGGGGGCTTGGTTCGTCCCTCGGGCTGCATGTTTGACAGCTCTGGTTTAGACAAACATTGGGCCAGTCCAGAATCTGCTGGGTCATTGTGAACAGGCCACAAGAGGTAAGCCACATCAGGTAAGCCATGGAAAGGGTCAAAAGCAGGGGCTGCCAGTTGTGGGTTGTGAAATTCCCAGAGATTTGAAAGTGGAGTCTGGGGGGGAGGGCAGGAGGTGAGGAACCTCAGTGGGGTATAATGCCAGATGGTCCATCCTCTGATGTTTGCATCCCAGTGAACAGATCTCTATGATCTTGAGATCAGTTGTGATTCCAGAAGATCTCCAGGCCCCACGTGAAGTCCGGAAGAAACAATGACAACACATCATCAAATAAGCAGACCAAAAGTTCAACGGTGTAACAAATTAATAAACACACTAATGAAACTCTGTATCATGTCAAAATTTATACTATCTCCGAATCCTTTGACATACATACAATCTATATCACTCTTATCATACAATCACACAAGCACTACAAAAGCATCACACAATACTTAGAGCCCTTTGTAGGACAGATTAAGTATAAAGTTCAAATAGGGAACGTTCTAAGCTTCTTCAAATACTTGTACCTTATTCTTTTTAATGCATGGAAAAATAGATAAGAACAACAAATCTCTTGTCTTGACATTGGTTGCTTCTGCTCGCCTCATTATTGTCAGAAATTGGAAGTCCCCCACAAGTTCTTTACTTAGATAATAGTACCAGAAACTCTGGGAACAATTTTTGATGGGCAGGCTTATGCACAATCCATTTTGGGGGGACTTTTGTGCGGTAATTCCCTTATTAGAATATGATGAGACATAGAAACCAGTTTTGGATTTCATGTGTGATAAGGATATAATCCTCACAATGCAACTAAATCTAGGTGGTTGGTAGCTGTGAATTTAGGTTTTGTAACAGAGTGTCGATAGTTATGTTGCTTATTATGTTTTATGGTATGGTTATAAGTTTTTAGAGCAGCCCCGTGGCGCAGAGTGGTAAAGCAGCAGTACTGCAGTACTGTGGTCTGAACTCTCTGCTCACGACCTGAGTTCGATTCTGGCGGAAGCTGGATTCAGGTAGCCGGCCCAAGGTTGACTCAGCCTTCCATCCTTCTGAGGTCGGTAAAATGAGTCCCCAGCTTGCTGGGGGGAAAGTGTAGATGACCGGGGAAGGCAATGGCAAACCACCCCGTAAAAAGTCTGCCGTGAAAATGTGAAAGCAACGTCACCCCAGAGTCGGAAATGACTGGTGCTTGCACAGGGGACCTTTCCTTTCCTATATGTTTTTAATTGTTTTATTGTTTGTATTTAAAATGTTTTTGAAACAGAAACAGAGAGAGAGAGAGAGATGCATAGAAAAATAAAACAGTCCCTTCAGATTGTGTATAAAGTCCCCGTGGCGCAGAGTGGTAAAGCTGCAGTACTGCAGTCGGAACCCTCTGCTCACGACCTGAGTTCGATTCCAGTGGAAGCTGGTTCACGTAGCCAGCTCCAGGTTAACTCAGTCTTTCATACTTCCAAGGTTGGTAAAATGAGTCCCCAGCTTGCTGGGGGGAAAGTGTAATGACCGGGGAAGGCAATGGCAAACCACCCCGTAAAAAAAGTCTTTTGTGAAAACGTTGTGAAAGCAACGTCACCCCATAGTTGGAAAAGACTGGTGCTTGCACAGGGGACCTTTCCTTTTCCTTTCAGATTGTACAGAATAGTTACTTAATGTGCTGTACAGAATCCACATTTCATAGACATCACCCTTAAAGGATGAAAAGTTTCTCCAGGGATGGTTCCACTGTATTGTCCTCCAAGATGAATTCCACAACAGATAGCTGCTGAAATTTTCAAAACACAAACAGTGGGATTCACATCCACATTTTAGTCCACCAAGAACAATAGAAATCTCATAATCTTTAATCCTTTATGCGTTCGCTAACTCGCAATCCACATTTTGCATCACATAGCTTCTTCCAAAAGCTGACCTGAACACATCCAATTTGATGTCAACAGGAAAAAAAGGAATTTTTATCTTCAAACACAGGCACCCTACCAAGTGCCCTTTTATTTCCATCAAAAGACCACACCCAGGCTTCAATACCTGCAAGAAAAACAGGAACAGAAGCTCAGTCCAGATCTTGCTCAATTTGCAGACACGTGCCTATAATTCCCCTCCCGGAATGGCATTGAAGATTTGTTGTTCAGTCACACAGTCAAGTCCGACTCTTTGCGACTCCATGGATAAAGTCACGCCAGGACCTCCTGTCTTCCACCATCCTCTGAAGTCTGCTCAAATTCATGTTTGTTACATCAGTAACACTGTCCAGCCATCTCATCTTTTGCCATCCCCTGCTTCTTTTGCCTTCTGTCTTACCCAGCATCAGGAACTTTTCATTTGGTGGCCAAAGTATTTGAGCTTCAGCTTCAGCATCTGACCTTCCAGAAAACAGTCAGGGTTGATTTCCTTTAGGACTGACTGATTTGATCTTCTTGCAGTCCAAAGGACTCTCAAGATTCTTCTCCAGCACCATAGCTCAAAAGCATCTATTCTTCTGCGCTCGGCCTTCCTTATGGTCCAGCTCTCACAGCCATACATTACTACTGGGAATACCATTGCTTTGACTATATGGACTTTCATTGGCAGGGTGATGTCTCTGCTTTTTATTATACTGCCCAGGTTCGCCATAGCTGTCCTCCCAAGGAGCAAACATCTTTTAATTTCATGGCTACAGTCACCATCTGCAGTGATCTTGGATCCCAGAGATGTGAAGTCTGTCATAACTTCTTCCCCTTCTATTTGCCAAGGTGTGATGGGGTCAGATGCCCTGATCTTAGTTTTTCTGATGTTGAATTTCAAGCCTACTTTTGTGCTCTCCTCTTTCACCCTCAACAAGAGGTTACCTTAAAAAAAAAAGTGAAATGATTCAGTGACTTCTTTTATCACTGTGCCATTAACACTGAGGCTGAGTTATTGTGGAGGAATCTATTTGTTGGTGGTTCAAAATGAACTGGGAGAAGCTGCAAAGAGCCTCAAACACTCGCCATCTACAGTCGTGCTTCCATCTGGAGTCTTCCCTAATACAAAATTTAAAGGTGAATGAGAGATGTCCATGCGAGCTAAAGGTCAGAGAAACTGTGAAGGAAGCAAAAGCACACCCGCTAAATTGAAATTTCTCAGTAGTAGTCCACGTATTCCCATCTGGGAATCAAAGGAAAGTTCAAAGTAGTTTGTTAGTCGGCGGGTGTGATTTGGCTCCTTTCATCCCTCTCTTACCACTGAAGTTCACCTACAGTTAAATTGGAGACAAGTGTGTGTGTTGGTGGGAGGGGGATGTAAAAAAAATAATAGAAGGAAACAAATAAGGCTATCAGAATTTGTTAGGTGGGTCTTACCAGACCTCAGATGCAGCAGGAGCTCACAGGAGCACAACTCGTGAACCTTTCTGCGGGTTCCCCCTCTTCCTCCGCACCTACTTTGTCTATTGAATAGTAGGTGCAGCTGTATAACAGTCCCTGGGTTAGGAGACGGGCAGCCAAAATCTTCTTTTTTAATGCTTTTGAGTCTACCTCCGCTCAACATTCTGTTGAGATCTCTGCTGCCAGTTGGGATAGCCTCAAAGCACCCCTCAGGGGTGAAATGTGGAATGTGAACCAAGGAGAGCCTTCTAAGAAAAAGGTCTGCAGGAACTCATTTGCATATTAGGCCACACTCCCTGACATCATGTTTGCTTAGCACAAGGTTTTTGTAGAAAAAAACCAGCAGGAACTCATCTATATATTTGGCCACACATCCCAACACCAAGGTCCCCTCCCAAAGCCATGGATCTACATCCTGCCCTATACTCTGAATCCAGAGCAGTCACAATCTCCTTTACCTCCCCCACCATAACAGACACCCTGTGAGGTAGGTGGAGCTGAGAGAGCTCTTGCAAAAGCTGCCCTTTCAAGGACAACTCCTATGAGAGCTATGATTGACCCAAGGCCATTCCAGCAGCTGCAAATGGAGGAGTGGGGAATCATTATCTGGTTGTCTCAGATAAGAGTCTGTGTACTTAACCACTACGCCAAACTGGCTGCCAAAGTCAATGGTCTTAGAAGGGTTTAGGATTGTACATCCCCATCCAGATTGGTTTCTGAAAAAGTTATAGGAAAGATTTATCTGGCTTGATATTCATTTAATGGGAATACATGTGAGTTAGATGTAAATTAAAAAAACAAACTATACTATGCTTTTCCCTATGAAGAAAGGCTGAAACGCTTGGGGCTCTTTAGCTTGGAGAAACGTTGACTGCAGGGTGACATGATAGAGGTTTACAAGATTATGCATGAGATGCAGAAAGTAGAGAAAGAAGTTCTTTTCTCCCTTTCTCACAATACAAGAATTCGTGGGCATTCGATGAAATTGCTGAACAGTCAGGTTAAAATGGATAAAAGAAAGTACTTCTTCATCCAAAGGGTGATTAACATGTGGAATTCACTGCCACAGGAGGTGGTGGTGGCTACAAGCATAGCCAGCTTCAAGAGGGGGTTAGATAAAAATATGGAGCAGAGGTCCATCAGTGGCTATTAGCCAAAGTGTGTGTGTGTGTATGTGTGTGTATATATATAATTTTTTTGGCCACTGTGTGACACAAAGTGTTGGACTGGATGGGCCATTGGCCTGATCCAACATGGCTTCTCTTATGTTCTTATATTCCCCCATATCCCCAAGTACAGGGCATATTAGCAAACCACATTGTCTCACAAAGCGTTATAATTATTGTTATTGTAAATATATTGTAGATTGGCCTTTCCATTAACCAGCGGAAGTCACTGATGGAAAAGTGGTCTAAAGAACACAAACGAAAATGACAGCTAGATTCAGGTTCTGTAGCAACTCAGAGACCAACAAGATTTTTGGGTATGAGCTTTCAGGGCTTTTTTTGTAGCAGGAACTCCTTTACATGTTAGGCTACACCCTCCTGATGTAGCCAATCCTCCAAGAGCTTACAGTAGGCCCTGTAAGGAGAGCCCTGTAAGCTCCAAAAGGATTGGCTACATAAGAGGGGTTTGGCCTGATATGTAAAGGAGATCCTGCTACAAAAAAAGCTCTGAAGTCAACACTCTTTTCCGATTCAAGACTAGTCACTTCTATGTTTTTGGTGCTCAGTTCAGGTGAAGTTAGTTGTGACTTGCAGTGGAGTCAATAGATGTAGAAGGGTGTAACGCTGCTTAGGTAAGATATTAGAGTTAGAAGGATGCAACTCTAAGCTGTATGTCCCACTGAATACAAAAGCACTTAAGTTAATCATATTTACTTTGTTTCTTTGGATGTAACTGGAGTCTGCTGTTACCAGGTTTCTATGGACTGAGTCCATATTCCTATCTTAGCAAACAGGACACATTAGCAAATATTTTACAAAACAGGTTCTCCAGCCTCCAGTTCCTTTCCAACAGGGCTTTTTTTTTTTTTTTTGTAGCGGGAACTCCTCTACATATTAGGCCACACACCCCTGATGCAGCCAATCCTCCAAGAGCTTATAGGGCTCTTCGTACAGGGCTTACTATAAGCTCCAGGAGGATTGGTTACATCAGGGAGGTGTGGCCTAATATGCAAAGGAGTTCCTGCTACAAAAAAAAGCCCTGCTCTCTACTGTTCCGGACAGCTGTGTCAAGGCTACAGCATACAGTGCAAAACTTTCTAGCTTTTCCACTTTGTCTACCAGGGTGCTTTTTAAGGGCAAACAACTCCTGTGAGGAGGGGGACCCCAAATGCTTGAATTCCAGCAAGCAGGCCTTGAATTCAGTAGGAGCTCACAGGAGCACAGCTCCTGAACCTTTCTGACGGTTCCCCCTCCTCCTCCCTACTGTCCATTGAATAGTAGGTGCAGCTGCATAACAATCCCTGAATGAGCTCCACCACCTCTTTTTTCTACAAAACGACCCCTGACAGCAAGTATCCTTTTTTTGTTTCGTTATTCCCTGCCCCATCTGCACTATTCCTGCGCGAACATTTGTTGTGGATGATTATTGTAATAGGGAATCTTTTAAAAGGTGTACTGATGCTTTTGTGTCCTTCTTTTCATTTTATTGACTGTCAGACAACACTCTGCTGCCCCAGATCTTCCATCATGACTATAATTTGCTTGCACAATATACCATAAAGACAGCAAGACTAAAAAAAAAAAATCCAAAACACCTGCTCGAGGCTATTGAATGAATGGGAAGGTGTAAGATGGAAGAGGTGCTGCACGTGTATCAGAGAAAACACCCCACTGAAAGTCTCACTTCTCCCCAGAGAGCTGTATAGGTAGATTCTCTGGTCTGTTGCAAAGTAGCTTGTTTATGGAGTGGACTGATCTGCAATCAGCTGTCTTTTGTGTTTAAGCTGCTAAAGGTATGCAAGGCACACTCACTCCCCTTGCCATAGTTAACAGCAGGGGTGGCCAAACTTGCTTAATGCAGGAGCCACATAGAATAAACATCAGATATTTGAGAGCTGCAAGACAGGAAAGGAGGCAGGAAGAAGGCAGGAGAGAGGGAGGGAGGGAGGGAGGGAGGGAGGGAGGGAGGGAGGAAGGAAGGAAGGAAGGAAGGAAGGAAGGAAGGAAGGAAGGAAGGAAGGAAGGAAGGAAGGAAGGAAGGAAGGGAGAGAGGGAGGAAGGGAGGGAGGAAGGGAGGGAGGGAGGGAGGGAGGGAGGGAGGAAGGAAGGGAGGGAGGGAGGCAGGGAGGGAGGAAGGAAGGAAGGAAGGGAGGAAGGGAGGGAGGGAGGAAGGGAGGAAGGAAGGGAGGGAGGAAGGAAGAAAGGGAGGGAGGGAGGGAGGGAGGGAGGAAGGAAGGAAGGAAGGAAGGAAGGAAGGAAGGAAGGAAGGAAGGAAGGAAGGAAGGAAGGAAGGAAGGAAGGAAGGAAGGCAAATAGATGGGGAGGGAGAGAGATTTGAAAAGAAAGCAACTAATTCTAAATGCATTCTCTTGCTTCACCTGCTACTGCCGCCACTCTTTTGGCAGGAGGAGGAGCTGCTCATTCAGTGTTCAGATTACTGCTAACCAGGGGTGGAAGCACTTGGTGAAGTGCCTAGAAGTCTCAGAAAACACCTGGACATTCCGGACATTGAGCAAATAAGACCAATCCTCCTGAGCTCTCTCCTTTCTCCAAACTCTGCTCTCCACTCCCGTTGGCTACCCTACCAGCCATCATACGTAGTGCTTCCAGAAGTGATTTAGAGAGAGAACTGCCTTCTCCAAGTCAGCTGACAGGGCAGTGGGGGCTTTGAGAGCCACACAATGTGTGTGAAAGAGCCACCCGTGGTTAACAGTAACTTGAACACTGAATGAGCAGCTCTTCCTCCTGCCAAAAGAGTGGCAGCAGTACCAGATGAAGCAGGATAATTTTTTTTTTTTGGGGGGGGGGAAATGTAACTGAATAAATGCATTTTTTTCCTGGGAGATTTGAAAGGAGCAAAACATCCCCTTTGCTTCTTAAAAACATTTTCCCCCTCTGGGGGAACAGTCTAGGAAGGAGGAAGTCAGATCAATTGCTTCCCAGACATACCACTGAACACCTTCATACAAATGCTAATAGACCTAGGAGGAGAGATAATGGTTGGGCCAAGCTCTTCCCTTCCCCCAAGCAGGGAACAGAGATTTGAAGGAATTATAATACTAGAGAGCCTTCAGGAAATATATATATTCTTGGAGATCTCCAGGAAAAGCTTCATTGACTTGGCAGGACCTGATCATTGGTGGGAGAAACAGTTTGTTTGTTTGTTTGTCTTAATTTATACCCAGCTCCTCCCAAAGTCAGCTCAGAGCGGCTTCCAGCAATTATTAAATCATAAACAATAAATACAATAAAATCCATTAAAACACATCATTAAAATTATGATATACCAAAAACAGGCATTGCATTCAACAGATTACAGTCAATAGTAGTGGCCATGTAGCATACCGGCATCAGGAAGTTATTATTTTTTGTACTTTTTAAAACTACGTATGATGGCTGGTAGGGTAGCCAATGGGAATGGAGAGCAGAGTTTGGAGAAAGGAGAGAGCTCAGGAGGATTGGTCTTATTTGCTCAATGTCCGGAATGTCCAGGTGTTTTCTGAGACTTCTAGGCACTACACCAAGTGCTTCCATGAGAATTAGCATAATGCTATGTAACCTTCTTAATCCAGAAGCACTCTAACTCTGTCCATAGGTCTTGATATTTGGTGATCTTCTCCTGTATTCTTTTCTATTCTTCTGTCTCTAGGATTGCAGTGTCAATGATGCAAATCTTATTTCTCATTTTTTCTACAATTGTAGTAATAATGGTGTTACTGCTTGAGAGGCTTATCTGTTTTAGGGATGGGCACAATTTGAACAATGAAGCAAAATTCAGCCCAAATATTGCCCTGTTCATGGTTCAGGAACACAAGTTTGTGACAGGTCCATGATCACAAACTTCCACAAACTTTGAAATCAGTTTGTTTTAAAGGGAATCTTTGGAAGCCGTTCATTTTAAAGGGACTCAGAGTATTTATTTATTTATTTATCTATTTATTTATTTTATGATTTATATCCCGCAAGTGGCTCAGGGCGGCTCACAACATAGAATCTCACATAAATAAGGTTTAAGCATATAAACAGTTAAAATAATTAAAACATTTAAACATTTAAAACATTTAAAACATTAAGGACAGCAGAGGACAGCATTAAGGACAGTTCCTTTAAACCTCTGCTTTCTGTTCCCTACTAAAGCTGCAAAAATAGCTGAGCAGGAGGAGATGTTCCCTGCCACTCAGCTGTCTTGAGCAGTCTCTTTAAACTTCAAAGGGACTGCATGAAAGCTCATCTCTGGAGATCACTGGTAAACCTAAGAAAACACACAGAGGTGCTGGTCACACAGCGTCAAACTGACCCGGTTCTGTCCTGAATATCTTTGTTCTGGATATTATTGATCAGTCTGCCATACTGCAATTCGCATCACTCCAGGGTGAAATTGTTCTCTACCGTCCACATGACAGCACCATACAGCTCTTTTTGTTTTGCTTGTTTGTTTTCCCTGCTATTGTGCACATAAGAGCATAAACACTACCTCCACGCATGCATAGGGATCAAAAAAAGTTTTCCCACAATTCTATGTGCAGTTTTGCGTTTATGCGCATATCGCTAAATGGTAAAAAAAAAAAAAAAAAGGCGACCGTAAACTGAATGTCTGAGGCTCCATTTGCTCCAGGACAGCTTTCAGACATTTGGAAGGTGGTTAATATCGCAGCAGAACTATCCAGATGGAGAAAATGGGTTGCTGCCGTCGCTACAGAAGCAAGGGCTGAGAGCTGCCGGGCCGCCGGACAAGCCCGCCCCCACAGGAGAGTCCAGCGTTGCCTGGCCTTCCCCGGGGCTCTGCAAACTGGTGAAGCACCCGAGGAAGGGGTGGGGAGAAGCCAGGCCAGCAAGGCCAAGTTGCGCCAAGCCATGCCACGCCCAGAGGAGCTGCCGGCCACTGCCAGCCCTCAGCAAGGGAGAGGGCTGCTGGGCATCTCCCCTAAAGAGGAGGGATGGGGCTTGAGGAGGCAGCCACTGGGGAGAGGGCATAGTACTGGAAGGGGGATAAAAAGAGGGGAAGATGGCCAGTGGGAGGTCGATGATGCCAGAGGAGTGCTGCTGGAGCCAGAAGCGGAAAGAGCCTTGCAGCAGAGAGAGAGAGTGTGTGTGGGCTTGCAGCCATGGGCCAGCCAGAGGAGAGACAGGGTGGAGTAACGCGGCCCACCACCCTACCCTGAGACCTCCTGGCCACCCCAGGGTGGGGCCCCGGGGGCCACAGGGTGATGGCAGCCTGAGGGGTGGAACCCCAAAACTAGGTGGGATGTAACAACCAGGAGGCAGATGTTGCTGTCTGATCAGCCACTTTTATTCCGGTAGGAAACAGCAGCGACAACTGATTAAACTGTGCATCTGAACAGGCCCAGACACTCAACCCCAACTGCAAGTTGGTAACCTTAATACTGGCTGGCAGTCTCCATGTGCACTGGTGCCTTTGCAGACTCCCTTACAAGCACCCTCAAAGCTATTCTCAAACATCAAAAATCCTACAGCTATAAATTTGTCTCCATCACTTTTCTAAAATGAGCATCATTAAGCAATTGGCACAACAGGCATACTAAAACTTAGCAAAGTCCACACTTTGAAAAGATGTGGAGTAGCTTTTGAATCTTCCTTTATTTGAACAAACTTTAGCAAGCCGATGATCTTCTGCCCCGGTGCTTTTTAGCAAGGGCTGAACATTGGAGAGCGTAGCCGAACCAGCGCACATCAATAAAAAGGCGCTGAATGCTTAACAATTTTTTAAAACCAATAATAAAAACGTAAAGACGGATCTTCCATCTTGAAGGCGACTGCTGGAAATGAATAAAAAATGCAGTGACGGGGGAATAAAAAAGGAGGGGAGTTAACTAAGCAGAATAGTAAGAAAAAGACTTGAAGAAAGATGATGGGGGGGGGATGAGGATTCCAGCAAAGGGGGGGAGAAAAAACTGAAGAGATGTCAATAGTGACACAAGTGAGAAATGATTATACTTTTAATCGGAATGTGAGCAGAAGAAATTTTTGTATGAATGATAAGACATTTAATGAAAAAGATGACATCTTGGAATCGGGAAGCCATTCTAGGCACACACACACACACAAAGTGGTCCTTTTGAAGGGATTCAATAATGAGACCAGGGGTCATTTCATCAAAAAGAGTTACCGGAGCTCATTAGCATAACTCGTTAGCATAACTCATTTGCAAATGCCAGCTATTGCTGACATCACTGGAAGGTATACTGAATTATATCAGCTCAGCATCTACCTTAAAATGCTTCTTGAATTAAAATTGTCATAATAAAGCCTTACTTCCATCATACTTTTTAAATTACTTTTTCCTAGGTGGTCACAGTGGCACGATCAAGATTTCCATCTGTCAGCTTTAGATGTTTTGGTTCTTTGCCCATTTTTTTTTGTGTGTGGGGGAAATATGAGAAAGTTTGTCAAATCTCAGAGTTCAGCAAAATTCTCACAGGGGGGTTGAACAATGGAGCCCAGAAGCAAGGGTTTTTTTGGGGAGGGAGGGTAAGAAAGAAAGAACACTGGTCCAATCCTTTTGAAACTTGGCGGGTACTTTGGAGAGAGGCACTGGATGCTCTGCTGAAAATTTGGTGCCTCTGTCTCAGAAAACAGCCCCCCCAGCCCCAGATACCCACGGATCAATTCTCTATTATTTCCCATGGGAATAAGTCTCCATAGGCAATCATGAGTTCCCAGCAGACATTTCCCTCCCCCCCCCCGCACCCGCTTTCTGATGACCCTGAGGGGGGAGGGCCTCCAAACCAGGGGATTTCCTGCCCCCACCGGGGGATTGGCAACCCTAATTAAAAGTGAGGGTGGGATTGGAAAAAAAAAATTGTTTGTTGCAGTGCCAAGCCCGGAAACTTGGGGCTATAGTGGAAAGTTCATTGGAGATATGCCCAAAAGTGCCCCAAAGTCATTCATGAGCTGTTCAAAATTTGCAATCAAAATACAACTGAGAAAAGTAAAATCTAAACAAGTGAAATGCAAGACCTTGGAGTCGCTCTGTGAGTCAGTCAGCAGTAGGCTCAAGACTTTTGGAAATTCATTAGCAGATGATACGGTGACAGCTATTGGCCTTTTGGCCAGGATCAGAAAAATCTGTGAAGGGTGAATCTCGATGCTCAAAAACAGTTTACCTCTAAATAACAGGTGTTGGGGATGAAAATACGAGATGACCATCAATCATTTTTATTCCTGCTCATGAGTGCCCAGAGATATCTGGCTAACCACAGTATGAAACAGAACGCTGGACCAGATGTACCATGATCTAATCCAGCAGGGCATTCCTTATGTTCTGAAGTAGTTCTTTGGAGCCCATATCTAAAATTTCAGAGTTCATTGTGCACATTCCTTTGGGGATAATTGATGATAGCAAAAGTCTCTCCTTCGTGGAACATTTCAGCTTGTGTTGCATGTTTTCCCACTATCTCTTGCATTCTTTCTCTCTTTTTTTTTTAAAAAAAACAAATGCCTAGGACAAATTCTTCTTTCTTCTCCGCTTATGATCATGCTTTTGACATACTACTCTTCCTTACCCTCTCCAGTTGGTTTACCTTTTACCCACATTGGTCAGGCAACCTCCTAGAGGTCCAGTTCTCCCAACCAGCATTGTGTCTGGGTCTTCAGGGGATATGGAGGGGGGGAAAATGTTGACCTACACATTAATGTCACTTCCAGATGAAAACCCAGACGTGACATGAGCATGTCAGGCAATGTTCTTGAATCCCTCCAAATCTTTACCATAGAGTTTGGCAAGAATCCCAGAACATCACCTAATGTGCTGATGTCACATGCAGGTGTTCACCCAAAAGTGATGTCAATGCTTGGTGTGACATCATTTTTGCCCCTTGCCCTGCCTCTAAAGTTCCCAGGGAAGCCTGATGATGGACTAGCAAGCCTACTTCCCAGGTCTTATTGCTTCTTTACGACTGTTATTGTATGCACTTTGAGTATGAGAGACTATTGTTGTGGGGAGAGGAAGGGAAGGAGATTGTAAATAGTCCTCCTCCTTCTCCTCCTCCTCCTCCTCCTTCTTCTCCTCTTCCTGTTCCCTTGTCAATGTTGATCTTGAACTTTTGCCACCTCCAAAAGATCTCTTGCTTTGAAAACCACACAGGCTCGTCATAAGTCAGCTGTGACTTGAGAATTATTTTTAACATATTCTCTTTGGGTACCCAGTATTCTGGAGTGATTACAGAGCCAACACACATTCACTTTACAAAAAAAAATCAGGGCCGGATCTGTATCAATGGTTTCAGTTTCAGTCACATGTCGAGCTATGCATACATTGAATGTAACATGAGAATTACTCTACTTATGTATAAACAGGGGTGGAATTCTAGCAGGGGCTCCTTTGCATATTAGGCCACACCACCCCTTATGTAGTCAATCCTCCAAGTTTACAGAAGGTCCTGTACAAAGAGCCTTAGAGGACTGGCTAAACTGGAGGTGTGGCCTAATATGCAAAGGAGCTCCTCCTAGAATTCCACCCCTGGGTATAAACAAAAATAAAGTGTACACGACACATGGATCATGTGTGCATTCACTGTGACTCGTGAACAAGACTTGTGCCATTACGAACAATGGGGGCAGGAGTTCCATCTACGTCAGAAGACGCAAGTCTTTTTTGTAGCAGGAACTCCTTTGCATATTAGGCTACACCCCCCTGATGTAGCCAATCCTCCAAGAGCTTACAGGGTTCATCTTACAGGGCCTACTGTAAGCTCTTGGAGGATTGGCTACGTAAGAGGGGGGTGTAGCCTAATATGCAAAGAAGTTCCTGCTGCAAAAAAAAGCCCTGCAGAAGAGTATAAAAGTTAAGTGATGTAATAGTAAAGAGACTAAAGAAGAGTGTGGGCAGTTCCTAAGTGAACGGCTGTTACCAGGGCTACTGAGAGGCTGATGTGGGAACAAAGGAAATGTGAAAGGAGAAACCCAGAAGCATCAGATCCCTTGTTTTCATGTGAAAACAAGTCAAGAGGCTGAACCAAGATATAGATTTTGAGACTGAACCGAGCTTTTGGATAAATGGGACCCGGGTGTGCTGGTAGCATCCAAGGTCCTACTAGTTGAGAAAAAATGTTACCCTCTAGAACAGCAAGCACAAAAGAGGTTTGGGAGATTCTTTAAGACTGGGGTTGCCATAGGGTTGCCAATCCCCAGTTGGGGACAGGGGATCCCCTGGTTTGGATGCCCTCCCCTTGCTTCAGGGTCATTAGACAGCAGGGGGAGGGGAGGGAAATGTCTGGTGGACACTCTAATATTCCCTATGAAGACTTATTCCCATAGGAAATAATGGATTGATCTGCGGGTATCTGGGGCTCTGGGGGGCTGTTTTTTGAGGTAGAGGCACCAGTTTTTTAGTATAGCATCTAATGCCTCTCCCCAAAATGCCCCCCAAGTTTCAAAATGATTGGACCATGGGGTTCAAATCTATGAGCCCCAAAAGAAGGTGCCCCTTTTCTTCATTATTTCTTAAGGAAGGAAGGCATTTTAAAAGGTGTGCAGTCCCTTTAAATGTGATGGCCAGAACTCCCTTTGGAGTTCAGTTATGTTTGACACAGCCTTGCTCCAGGCTCCACCCCCAAAGTCCCCAGATATTTCTTGAATTGGACTTGGCAACCCTACATTGCCATGTGGGAGATGGAGGAGCAGGGTTGCTAGATCCAGGTTGGGAATCGCCTGGAGATTTGGGGATGGAACCTAGAGAGGACAGGGGCCTCAGTGGAGTACAATGCCGTAGAATCCACCCTCCAAAGCATCCATTTTCTCCAGGGGAACTGATTGTTGTAGTCTAGAGATGAGCTGCAATTCTGATGGATCCCCAGGTCCCACCTGGGAGCTAGCATCCCTAGGCCCAGTTCATGCAGGCTTCTGTTTCCCCACCCATAGCAGGTAAACCCCTGCTTTTCTCCCTGGTCCTCTGACTTCAAGAAACATAGTGAGACAAACAAAATGGCAGAAGGCATCCATGGATTTCCACATATCGCTATGGCCTTGACCCAAAAGTGACATAATATCTTCCCAAGCTCTGTCCTCCCCAGGCACTGATCTCAAACTTTCCTAGCATTTGTCGAGACAGTCCTAGGAATCCTAGGCCAGGGGTGTCAAACATGTGGCTCAGGTGTTGAATCAGGCTCCTGGAGGTCAACTGGCTGTCATCGGCTTCCTTCTGTCAAGCATCGGTATTTTGAATAAACAAGCAATTGTTTGATACAAAGACTTGTTTTATTGATAATCCGTTGTTGCTCAAGGTATGGTACCTTGAGAGTGATACAGAGTTGCATATAGCATAGCGTTTTAAGGGCTACATCAAAGGACATAGAAAATTCACTGAGAATTCACTGCCACAGGAGGTGGTGGCAGCTATAAGCATAGCCAGCTTCAAGAGGGGGTTAAATAAAAATATGGAGCAGAGGTCCATCAGTGGCTATTAGCCACAGTGTGTGTGTGTGTGTGTATAAATTTTTGGCCACTGTGTGATACAGAGTGTTGGACTGGATGGGCCATTGGCGTGATCCAACATGGCTTATCTTATGTTCTTAAAAGATAACCTCAAGACATAACATGTATATGTGAATTGCTACAACTATGCAAAAATACTACCCACTACTATCATGTGGTTGAAACATCCTTTGTTCCCATACATTCCTGCTTATCTTGATAAGCGGTGAATGGGAACTGTTCGGGGGAGGCGCCTCCTTTCTCTCTATCATCAAAGTTACTGCATTCCTACATTTTCTAACCAGAGGTGAGAAAGGAAAAGGAATGTGAGAAAAGTGAGGGGGGAGTAAGCTTTGAAATGCAACTATGGGAAAGGAAAGATTTCAGAACAAAGGAGAGGGGGAAATTAGATTCCAATAACTGCATTGATTTAATACACAGAAATAGCATGCTTGACATACTGCCGCCCTTAAGTTTTTTATGGGGTTTTTTTTGGATTTAATTGGTAGAATTTCTTTATTAATTTTGCTGCTTTTACATTTGAAGCCTCTACCCGCTCGTCATGGCTAGGTGGGAAATGTTTCCATCTAATTAGAAAGTACAGCACCCCTCTTTTTAATTTGGCATCTAGAATTTCTTGAACTTCATGGTGACTCTGATTTCCAATCTGGATAGGTTGTGAAGTTTGTGGTCGAGGGTGCCAAGATGTAGCTCCAGGATCCTGGCGTAATAGGCTACAATGAAAGATAGGATGAATTTTACTAAACATTTTTGGTAGTTCTAATTCCATGGTGACTTTATTGATGACTCTCTTTATTTTGAATGGGCCCAGGAATTTGTAAGCTAAGACATTGGCAAGTTCTTAGTCGATAGGAAAACTGTCTCTCCTACTTTGAAATCCCATACTGGGACATGATTCTTATCATAATGTCTTTTATAAGTGTCCTTAGCCGTTTCGAAGTTTTCCTGTATTACTTTCCATACTTTCCCTAAAGTTCCCCACCAGTGTTCAAAAGGTGAAGGTAATCCCGTGGCATTTCCTCCTGGTAATAATGAGAAAGGTTTCCCTTCATAACCATTCACTAATCTGAAGGGAGAAGTCTTGGTGGAACTGTGGACAGTGTTGTTATATCCATACTCTGCAAATGGCAACAAATCCGCCCAATTGGATTGTTGGTGGTTCACATAGCACCATGAATACTGTTCTAGGAGTGCATTTACCCTCTCCATCTGTTCATCGGTCTGAG
The DNA here is from genome assembly GCF_032191835.1 of Heteronotia binoei. NCBI lineage: Eukaryota > Metazoa > Chordata > Lepidosauria > Squamata > Gekkonidae > Heteronotia > Heteronotia binoei. Next base: position 7,435,992 of record NC_083225.1, on the reverse strand, counting down.
GATAGTACACTGAGCTCAGTCCTTGTTCCATGCCCGTTAATTTACAAAACTCCCGCCAGAAGTTGGCAATGAACTGCGGCCCTCTGTCACTAATAATCTTATCAGGGAAGGAATGTAATTTAACTACATTTTGGAAGAACAGGTAGGCTAGCTTTTTTGCATTAGGCAGCTGCAGGCATGGAATGAAGTGTGCTTGCTTTGAGAAAGTATCCACTACTACCAATATCACGGTTTTCCCTTGAGACATTGGGAGCTCTACAATAAAGTCCATTGAAACTACTGACCACAGCCTCCTGGCAGTTTCTAAAGGTTGTAATCCAGGGGGTTTCCCTCCCCCTTTTCTTGGCCATTACGCACACTGGGCAGGTGGATACATAGCTCGAGATGTCTTTCTTCATATGTGGCACCAAAATTGTCGATTGACCAGGTGTAAGGTTTTCACATACCTAAAGTGCCCTGATATTTTACTACTATGGCAAAACTGTAGCACTTCTTTCCAGAGGATCTCCGGTACATAGAGTTTCCCTTCCCAGTACCAGAACCCTCCTTCTCCCTTGGTAACTCCTGGTTTGGTATCTCCCTCTTTTTCCACCTCAGTGATCAGTCTTTCTCCTCCCCATTTCTCTTCTATGTTGCCTCTTTTTGCTATGGATCTGGTAGTGACTGCCCCCACTAGATGATTGGGTGATATGATAGAGTCAATGACTTCTTCTCTTTGACTGTTGTTTTGAGGAAGTCGAGACAAAGCATCCGCTAAAAAGTTTTTGGATCTGGGGATATGTTTTAAAGTAAAATCAAATTTGGCGAAAAATCCCACCCACTGAATTTGCTTTTCAGTTAGTTTCCAGCATCCCGTAAGTGCCTCTATCCATCTGTCCAACTTTCAAACGGGACTTGGGCTCCCTCTAGCCAAGACCTCCAGGTTTTTAACGCAAAAGTTACCGCAAATGCCTCTTTATCCCACACGGACCAATTCCGCTGTTCCTGGGAATTTTTTTTAGAAATGTATGCACAGGGCCGTAGCCTCCTATCATCATCTGATTGCATTAAAATGGCTCCCACAGCAACATCAGAGGTGTTGCATTGGACCACAAAGGGTCGCAGTTCATCTGGGTGGCTAAGAATAGGTTCACTGGTGAATAATCTTTTCAGTTTATTAAACGCCTCCTGACACTTGGCTGTCCATTCTAGTTTCATGCCTGGTCATTTTGATTCTGGGCCCTTTCCTTTTGTTTTAAGAAGGTCTGACAATGGCAACATGGTGTGCGCAAAACCCTGAATGAAGTTACGGTAAAAATTTGCGATACCGAGGAAAGATTGGAGCTGTCTACGTGTCCTCCGGGGTTCCCAATCTAACACTGCTTGTATCTTGGCAGGGTCCATCGCTAGTCCCTTTCCAGATGCTCTGTATCCCAAATAATCCAGTTCTGTGTTGTGGAACTCACACTTAGACAATTTGGCGTATAGCTTATGTTCATACAGAGTGTTGAGTACTTTACATACTAATTTCACATGAGACTTTAAGTCCTTGGAATAAATAATTATATCATCCAGGTACACCATGACCCCTTTATATAAGTACTCCCTTAGTACTTCATTTATGAAGTTCATAAAAACTCCAGGAGCCCCGTGTAATCCACACGGCATGACTAGGTACTCAAACTGTCCCATGGGAGTATTGAATGCAGTTTTCCACTCATCCCCTTCTTTTATGCACACTCTAAAGTAAGCATCTCACAAGTCCAATTTTGTGAAGATTTTTCCTTCAGACACTGTACTTAATAGGTCCTTAATCAATGGTATGGGGTAGGCATTCGAGGTAGAAATCCCATTGATTCCTCAAAAATCTGTGCAAAGTCTAAGCCTCCCGTCCTTCTTTCTAAATACTGGGGTGGCATGTGGGGCGGTTGCTGGTCTAATGAAACCCCTCTTTAGGTGTTTGTCTAAAAATTTCCTCAGTTCAGTCTTCTCTGCCCACCTCATGGAATACAGTTTCACCTTGGGTAGTTCTTGCCTTGGGATCAGTTCTATATTCCGGTGCGGGGGGGAATTTGTTCACATCTTCTTTGCTAAACACCCCTTTTAAATCCTTATACTCCTTGGGGATGGAGTGTAATTCTTCTACTTTTAAGCATAGTCTTTCATTTCTGGGGGGTGGCTCCATGCCCCAAGTTTTATCCCATCGGTGGCAATTGCATTTAATGTCAGTAAGTCTATGGTTTGGTCTCCCCATTTAATGTCTGGTTCATGCTTCTCCAACCAACCCACTCCTAAAACCACGTCGAAAGATGCTGAAGGAGCAATTACAAAGAGTTCGGTATCCCAGTGGTTTTCTATGCCCACTGGCACTGCTTGAGTTTGATCAACACATGGTTCCCCTTTCATTACTGTTCCATCCATCTGCTCAAATTGTATGGGTTGGGGTAATGGGATCTTGGGAAGACCCAAAGCATCCGCTAACTTGGGGGTAATTATTTCTTTGGTGCATCCTGAATCAATCAGGGCTCGCACATGCACAAATCTCTTTAGCTTCGAGTTTAGTAAAGTCAATGGGACAAAAAATAAAGATCCTGTTATTCTCACCCTCAATGGTGCTTGGCACCTATCAGTGCAGGTCGTTCCCCTATCAGTGCAGGTCGTTCCTGTTTCCCGCCAGTTTGTCCTCCCAGGACATCTCGCTCAGCTCATCGATGATGATAGTTTCTTCGTCCAGTGAAGTAGTGGCTACGGTGCTCCCTTTTGCCAATTCCTTGGGACGACTGGAAGTCTTCTTGGGTGCCGACGCACCGGGCTTCAGAGTAAAGGGGGGGGCTCGAGGCCATTCCGGGCAGTTAGCAGCTAGATGGTTTAGATCCCCACACCGGAAACAACGGTGTGGAGTAGTCGGCTTGGTGGTTCCTCCAGCGGGAGTGGCCTTTTTTCCTTCAGGTTTTGCCCCAGACCGAGACTCACGTCCCCCCTTGCTGCTGCTGTCATTGCAGGGCCACTCTTTTCATGTTAGTTTCTATTTCACCTGCTACTTGCACCTATCCCACCAACGTGGTGGGACGAGCTTGTTGCAGAGCTCTATCCAGCACGCTTGTGTTCAGGCCCCTCTGGAACTGTTCTATTTTCATCAGCTCGTTCCAACCCTGAACTTTGGTTGTGTTTGCCCTAAATTCGGCCGCATACTCACGCACCGATTTCGACCCTTGCTTCATGTCTCGGAGGGCCATCAGCGCTCGAGTTTCCTGTAGTGGGTCTTCATATTGTGTGAGTAGAGCTTGCAGGAAAGTGGCTACTGTATCCAATTCAGGGCATCTGGTCTCGTACAGACTCACATACCATCATTTGGCGGCCCCTTTCAGCTTCGACCCCAGGTAGTCCACTCAACTGAACTCATCAGGAAATGTATACCCCCAATAGTGCATGTAACTACTGGCTTGGATGGAGAAGTACTCCACTTCTTTGGGGTCCCCGTTGAATGTAGCATCTAGCGCCCGTCCTCTACTGTAGTCTTGGGGGACCGGCAGCAGCGCCATCGGTGGTGGCATCGGGGCTGGCATTGGTGGCACAACAGGTTGTCTTCCCAGGGGGCGGTATTGGTACTCACCTCAGGTCAGCGGGTCTCAGCACCTGATCGAGTTGCCTTCTAATTTCTTGTGCCATGAAGGTAGCATTGGCTTGAATCTTGTCCCTCAAGACCCTTGCCATGTCGGCCATCTCATTTCTCACCGTCTGGAGTATTCCTCGCTCATCCAGTTCGACCTCTTCATCTTCCCCTTCAGGGCCAGGTTGTTTAGGAACTTCACCTTCCTCCTCCTCATCAGGTTGGGGTTCTTCTCGCTCTTCACCGCTGACGTGTTGGGTACTTTCATGAGCACTTTCTGGGCCACTCTCCCCGATCATCACCTTTACTCTGTGGGAGTGTCATGTCAGGATGGCCTCTCTCCAAGCTGGTGCCTCTTCCATCAGGGTGGTGGAAGTCCGCGGCTCCCAATTTTGGGGTGTGATGGGAAGTTGCTGCACATGCAGGAGAGATCCTCGCCCCGTGGCCCGCTGAGCATCTAATATGTGCCACGGGGGGGGGGGGGTGTGTCTGTACCTCGATCTCATCCTCTTGGCTCTCGCCTCTTCCTCTCTCCAGAGGGTTCGGGAGTTCACTATTATTTGGAGCTCTCTTCGCCATTCGGTCAGAAAGTTGCCAGTTCAGTTAAATTCCAACAAGGATCACTCTCTGGGGTGACATAGCTTTCACAACATTTTTACGGCAGACTTTTTACGGGGTGGTTTCCCATTTCCTTCCCCAGTCATCTACACTTTCAGCGAGCTGGGTACTCATGTTACTGACCTCAGAAGGATGGAAGCATGAGTCAACATTGAGCTGGCTATTTGAACCCAGCTTCCGCCAGGATTGAACTCAGGTTGTGAGCAGAGGGCTCCGAATGCAGTACTGCAGCTTTACTACTCTGCGTCACAGGGCTCTCATACTTATATACATGCAAAAAGTAGAAAAGACACACATTTTATTTCAGATCTTCAGAAGAGGATTGGGGCAATGGAAACATACATCATGATTCCTGTTTCCCTTTGTCCCTTTGATGCTCTTCAGCAGGGTTTTTTTTTTTAGCAGGAATGCACAGGAATCATGTTCTGGCCAGCTAGATTTCAGGGGGTGTGGCTTAATATGCAACTCAGTTCCTGGTAGGCTTTTTCTACAAAAAAGTCTGTGTGGAACAATGGTGACATCAGGGAGTGTCACCTAATATGCAAAAAAGTCCCTGCTGGGCTTTTTTGACCCCCCCCCCCAAAAAAAGCTCCCTGCTAATAAATCAGTCTTTTTTTAAACTTTTCAAAAAATTATTAAGAAAACTCAGAGATATACAGAAGGAAAAGCAAAATCAGTAAACAAGTAAGTAGATATTCAAAATGCAAGTAACATGTCAAGTATGAAATGAGTTGAAAGAGATTGTGTATACCAAACTATAGAGCAGGGGTGGAAAACCTCTGTCCTGAGGGCTGTATGCGGCTCTCAAGGTCACTTGGTGTGGCCCTTTGAGATTGCCAGGCTGAACCGAGCCATGTGGTAGCCTCTCTGGGGCCTGGCTGGCCAGCGAGGATCATGGGGCCCAGCTGCACTGTGCAGCAGCCTCCCCAAGGCCAGGCAGGGATCACAGGGCCCAGATGTACTGTGCGGCAGCCTCCCTGGGGCCTGTCTGGTCGGCCAGAATTGCTGCGGGGCCTGGAAAAGTTACTGTCACAGTGCAGTTTGCACTTGATTATCCCAGATCATGTGGCCTAATATGCTAATAAGTGCGTGACCTAATATGCTAATATTAGGGGATGTAGTCTGATATGCTACTGAGTTCCTACTGGGCTTTTTCTACAAAAAAGCTCTGGACCTATGCATTTGCCTAGGGCAGCCAGGTGTGTGTGTGTGCGTGTGTGCCAGATTAGGCTGTCCCCACAAGACTTTTCAAATAGAAAAACAATTATTTGCATTAATTTTGCTGGCCTGAATCATTCTCCCTCGGTGGAGCACTGTTTTTTGATAATTGTTTATGGCTTGCAAATGATGTTTTAAATATCCATATGGCCCTTGGCAGAAAAAAAGGTTCCCCACCCCTGCTATAAAGCTTTGCATACTGTAAAACTATTAGGAAAATGTTAAATAACTTAATAGGAGACTCTGAAGTATGTAAAAATAAAAGTGAATTCACTCCATATAGAGCGACACAAAGTATGAGGTTTGATGAGGAGAAAGGGAGGGAAGGAGAGAAAGAAGGAATGAAGAAGGAAAAAAATTATGTGATGATATTATGAAGGGCAGATGAAGCTGGTTGATAGAGAAAGTCAAGGAATGTTTTATAAATGAACAGGCAAACAAGCATCCTTCAAAAAGGAAGTTAATATCTAACAGGGGGAGTTTAGACAAATTAGGTTGACAGTTGGAGGTTAGAAATGAAGAGTGAGTTAGTTTAAACAAGATAGTGAATTAGAGATCTGTGGAGACAAATCTTTGTTAACATCCCTTGACACCTGGTTAATATTTAACTCAGAGTTTTTTTTTTTTCCTGAATAAATTTTGTTCATTTAAAAAGCATTGTTCCTGTCATTTTAGTGCCTTGTCTTTTAGCTCTTAATCTAGACTTCGGTGGATTTATACCCAGGCCTGGATTCTATCCCTTCCAATCCTTTCAGTTGCTGTTGGAAACCTCAGTGCATTGGGGAAGGCAGGAAACTTTGAGAAGGGAAATTCCTGTAGAGTGGTATCTTAAAAGGTAAAGGTAGTTCCCTGTGAAGGCACCAGATGTTTCCGACTCTGGGGTGATGTCACATTATGATGTTTTCTTGGCAGACTTTTTATGGGGTGGTTTGCCATTGCCTTCCCCAGTCATTTACACTTTACCCCCAGCAAGCTGGATACTCATTTGACTGACCTCAGAAGGATGGAAGGCTGAGTCAACCTTGAGCTGGCAACCTGAACCCAGCTTCTGCAGGGATCAAACTCAGGTCATGAGCAGAGAGCTTCGACTGCAGTACTGCAGCTTATCACTCTGCACCACAGGGCTCGTAGAGTGGTATCTAGCCCTCAGGGTATCTGTCCTCCTTCCTAACAGCATTTTTGTTGTTTAAAAAAATCACACATCCCTTGCCCCACTGTACAGAAATTTCCTGTCTTTGGCCAATTTGCATTTATTGAAAATGTTGGCTGATGAGGTCATCTTTATTCCTACAGAAAAGATGGTATAATATAGCATCCTCCAAACTTCCTTCTTTTTTTGTCAGATTCTGAGGGAATGCTGGAGGGGGCACAATTATAAACCTCTCTCCCCAAGTGGGAACCTTTCCTTTCATGGAATATGGGTTCTCCAGTTCAAAGTGGTTTGAACTTATCTATGGACTATCTTTCTCTACTAGCATTGCACTGATTTCCTTTGCCATTTCATTCCTATTCCCCTCTCTCCTTAACCACCTCCCCTCTTTCTTTCTTTCTTTCTTTCTTTCTTTCTTTCTTTCTTTCTTTCTTTCTTTCTTTCTTTCTTTCTTTCTTTCTTTCTTTCTTTCTTTCTTTCCCAGCACTGTTTACGCAGTCACCAGAATATATAATATTCTTTTTGTTCAAGATTTTGGATATGTATTTTGTTCTTATATTTGCCATTGTTTGGCATACAAAGAAATATATGTATATTTTGGTATTTATACTTTCAATAAAGTTTGATTGATTTGAATATATATATATAAACCTCAGAATAAAGAAATAATTATCTACTGAGTAATTCCTAGATATGTTCTGGTGGGTGGCCATGTTGGGCTGAAGCAATAGAACGAAGTTGGTGTCCAGTGGTACCTTTAAGACTAACAAAGGCTGTGATCACACACGCTAAATAATTCAGTTTTAATCCACTTTCAGTGGATATTCAAACTAGATTTTGTCAGTCCGTACAGTAAGATCCATTTGGAAAGTGCACTGAAAATGAATTGAAACCAATACTCCTAAACGGTAGAGTCTTGTGAACAAAAATTCTGCTTTGTGAACTACTGACATTAAAGTTGTGAACTACTGCATAAGTTAGTTTGCTCTGGGGCCGTTTTCCCTGAGCTAAGACAAAAATTTGTGAGCCAGAGGTTAAACAAACCTGTGAGCTAGCTCATACTAACTCAGCTTAGAGGGAACGCAGATTGAAACGACGTTATTTCACATGTGTGATCTCAGGCAGAGTTTAATTTTGGATATAAACTTGCATGCACATAGAAACTTATATCCAGAATTAAACTTTGTTGGTGTTACAGGTGCCACTGGATTAAAAGTTTGTCCTAGAAATGCACTCTTGTCACTTAAACATGACATTGCATATACGCTAGTGACTCCAGAGCACCTTGGCCATTGTGTTTTACCATGCACTTATTTTAAAATATCGCACTGCATGATTTATCACTCAGCTATCCCATTTGATGACTTATTATTTTCTTCTAGTGCAATTGGAGACTTTTTCTCATCCAGAGTACAATAAACATTGTTTACAGAGCCGCAAGCAGCCATGTAAGCAGAATAATGGCCAAAAAAAAAAAAAAAAGATTTACACCTTGAGAGAATGTGAAATATGCCTGCCACTTAAAAGGGTAAAACAATCTTATCTTGAGTGCCTTGGTCAGCATTATGAAGAATATCACTGTAATATACTGTTGTCTACCACTTGTATATTGGGCCCCTGGGGGTACAGGTTCTCATTTATACACACACACAAATTTATGCACACACAAACACACACAAATTAGATACATACAGCAGGGCTTTTTTTATAGCAGGAACTCCTTTGCATATTAGACCACACACCTACAGCCAATGCTCCTAGAGCTCACAGGACTCTTAGTACAGGGTCTACTGTAAGCTCCAGGAGTATTGGCTACATCAGGGGGTGTAGCCTAATATGCAAAGGAGTTCCTGCTACAAAAAAAGCCCTGCATACATATATATACATTAGAGATAGCGAGATGATAGATGATGATGATGATGGTGATGGTGATGGTGATGATGAAGAAGATAGATAGATAGATAGATAGATAGATAGATAGATAGATAGATAGATAGATAGATAGATAGATAGATAGATAGATAGATGATAGATGATAGATGATAGATAGATGATAGATAGATAGATAGATAGATAGATAGATAGATAGATAGATAGATAGATAGATGATAGATAGATAGATAGATAGATAGATAGATAGATAGATAGATAGATAGATAGATAGATAGATAGATGGATGAAAAGCCCAGCAGCAACCTATTTGCATATTAGGCCACACCCTCTGGCATCACCATTGTTCCACACAGGGCTTTTTGCAGAAAAAGTGTGGCAGGAACTCATTTGTATATTAGGCCACACCTCCTGGTGCCAAGCCAGCTGGAACTGTGTTCCTGTGCATTTCTGCTCACAAAAAGTCTTGTGTATATTTATATATGTATATTCTGACTGCAAATTTACTCTCAGATTTTCTGGATATTAATTAAATAAATACATAACTAACCAAACTTCCTCAATACGAAGCTAAATGTATGCTAAAGTTCCAGAGGACCCCAGAAACACACACACATACTAGGTGGAGAATTAGGCTTCCTATGCACCTCAGTTTCTAGACTTTATTCTCACTGAGGTATGCTTGAAAGCATGCAGGCCATCAAAACTCAGAATGCGGAAGTGGCAGGAGTTTAAATAATATTTTGAGTGATTGTGGGTTCAGTCCCCTGCATAGTTTGTTGATCATTTCTCTGAGTAGCTACAGCAGAATGTATCATTTTAAAAAAAGTTCATTCAGAATGTGTCCAATCAAACACTGTGAAGATGTCGTACGGATGGTTTTTAACTAGGGTTGCCAAGTCCAATTCATGAAATATCTGGGGACTTTGGGGGTGGAGCCAGGAGACTTTGGGGGTGGAGCCAGGAGACATTGGGGCGGAGCCAGGAGCAAGGGTGTGTCAAGCATAATTGAACTCCAAAGGGAGTCCTGGCTGTCACATTTCAAGGGACTGCACACCTTTAAAATACCTTCCTTCCATAGGAAATAATGAAGGATAGGGGCACCTTCTTTGGGGGCTCATAGAATTGGACCCCCTCGTCCAATCTTTTTGAAACTTAGGGAGGACATTGGGGAGAGTCACTAGATGCTATACTGAAAATCTGGTGCCTCTACCTCAAAAAACAGGGCCCCCAGAGCCCCAGATACCCGTGGATCAATTCTCCATTATTTTCTATGGGAATAAGCATCCATAGGGAATCAAGAGTTCCCAGCAGACATTTCCCTCCCCCTCCCCTGCTTTCTGATTACCCTGAAGTGGGGGGAGGGCCTCCAAACTGGGGGATCCCCTGCCCCCACCTGGGGATTGGCAACCCTATGTTTAACCCTGGATAGAGTAGCAAAAAAAATTTTTTAGAACAGGAGATTATTAACTTAGATGCTAGTAGATGTTGTCCCTTCAACCGCTCTGTCACTGAGCCATAGGCTCTTCTATTAATGCTGGGCTTCTGTTGTTCGTTCTCTTACCTGAATGTCATGTCGCATTTCCATTCTTTCTGCCATTCTTGGAGGAATCCATTAATAGATCATCAGCCTAATGATAACCAGTAACGATGAATCGCTCTGATGTCATTTGCTTCGTCACAGTTGCCTTCTTTGATTAATTTCATCAGTGCAATGGTCGAAGCTGATCATGTGTTACTCAGAGGGAGGTGATTACTTTTTAAGGAGAAGAATGAGCTTCCATCAAGATTTTATAATCAGATGTTTAATTAGATATCCTGCATTTTCATGCCAAAAACAAAACAAAAACCCTGGAATGGGGGTGGGCTAATCAAGGTGAGCTTTTGGAAGTAAATCCAAACTGGGTGAACCAGGCCTCAGATTCAGCAGGAGGTCACAGGAGCACAGCTCCTGAACCTTTCTGATGGTTCCCCCTCTTCCTCCCCACCTACCTTGTCCATGGAATAATAGATGCAGTTGCATAGCTGCATAACAATCCCTGGATTAGGAGAGTGGGCAGCCAGCCAGCCACCAGGGGCTTTACCACGCCCCCAGCAGCCCTCATTAACCTCTGGAGAAGCCCACACCACCCTTTCTCCACTTCTGATGTGATTTTGGGTGGAGGGCAACTTGCTGGCCTTTTGACTGAGAGGGAGCGGCCCAGGAGGACTTCAGATGAGTGAGGCCTGCTTGGGCGGGCTGGATCTCTAGCCAGCCCAAGCAGGCCTCACTCGCCCGGGGATCTCCTTTCTTGCATTGGGTTGCTTTTGGCTGGGTGGTGGTGGTGACATATGCTAATGAGTTATGCTAATGAGTTCTGCCACCTATTTTTCTACAAAATGACCCCTGGGGTGAACATATCTTAAATTGTTGGATATCTATGAACATATGAAGCTGCCTTATACTGAATCAGACCTTTGGTCCATCAAAGTCAGTACTGTCTACTCAGACTGGCAGTGGCTCTCCAGGGTCTCAAGCTGAGGTTTTTCACGCCTACTTGCCTGGACCCTTTTCAGTTGGAGATGCTGGGGATTCAATCTGGGACCTTCTGCTTACCAAGCAGATGCTCTACCACTGAGCCACCGTCCCTCCCCTAAATACAGAAATGTTTATATTAGCAGTATATGAGCGCTATGGGCTATTTAACCACTTTGTTATCTTGTAAAACTGTGTATAGATTTTTGAGCTGGATGGAGATTGAGATCTTGAAGCAGGGTTTTTTTGTAGCAGGAACTGCTTTGCATATTAGGCCACATACTCCTGATGTAGCCAATCCTCCTGGAGCTTTCAGTAGGCCCTCTAGCGAGAGCCCTGTAAACTCTTGGAGGATTGGCTATATCAGGGAGGTGTGGCCTAATATGCAAAGGAGTTCCTGCTACATAAAAAGCCCTGCCTTGAAGTGTTTACATTGCACTTGAAGCACCTATGCACTTGAAGTATATACAGTGCATAATAGGGTTGCCAATCCCGAGGTAGGAGCAGGGGATCCCCTGGTTTGGAGACCCTCCCCCTGCTTCAGGGTCATCAGAAAGCGAGGGGGGGGGGAAATGTCTGCTGGGAACTCTATTATTCCCTATGGAGATTTATTCCCATAGAAAATCATGGAGAATTGATATGCGGGTATCTGGAACTCTGGGGGGGGCTGTTTTTTGGGGTAGAGGCACCAGATTTTCACTATAGCATCTAGTGCCTCTCCCCAAAATACCCCCCAATTTTCAAAAAGTTTGGACCAGGGGGTCCAATTCTATGAGCCCCCAAAGAAGGTGCCCCTGTCCTTCATTATTTCCTATGGAAGGAAGGAATTGAAAAGGTGTGCCGTCCCTTTAAATATGATTGCCTGAACTCCCTTTGGAGTTCAATGATGCTTGTCACAGCCTTGATCTTGGCTCCACCCCCGAATGTCTCCTGGCTCCACCCCCAAAGTCTCCTGGCTCCACCCCCGAAGTCCCCAGATATTTCTTGAATTGGACTTGGCAACCCTAATGCATAGGTGCTAATTCAAGGAAATCTCAACATTGCCAAAGCAGTTTGGTGTAGTGGCTAAGTGTGTGGACTCTTATCTGGGAGAACTGGGTTTGATTCCCCACTCCTCCACTTGCACCTGCTGGAATGACCTTGGGTCAGCCATAGCTCTTACAGAGTTGTCCTTGAAAAGGCAGCTTTTGTGAGAGCTCTCTTAGCCCCACCTACCTCACAGAGTGTGTGTTGTGGGGGAAGATAAAGGAGATTGTAAGCTGCTCTGAGACTCTGATTCAGAGGGAAGGGTGGGGTATAAATCTACAGTTGTCTTCTCCTCCTCCTCCTCCCTCTAAGTCCAAGGCTTAGAGACTAACTAACCAACAATGCCAAAACACACAACTATCTCAAAGACAGAGACAGTTTCAGGTAGGCATCCTTGTTAGTCTGTAGTTGTAGGAGAACTTGAATTTTTATCTCTCCCTTGGCACTCCTTCTGAAAATATTTCTTCACTGACATTCCCCTCAGGTCTCCCCAGTGATTCTGCTCCAGACATCAAATGTGTCTTGTGTCAACCTACATGATTTTATTTATTGATCTCTGCAACCCTGCACCTCCAGCTATTAAAGGAAGTCCTCAGCAGGTGACATTGCCAGTCACAACGTTTCTTCTATAGGGTTCCTAAGGTGGCAAAATCAGAGCCATCTAGGGTTGCCAATCTCCAGGTGGGGGCAGGGGATCCCCCAGTTTGGAGGCCTTCCCCCCCTTCAGTGTCATCAGAAAGCAGGGGGAGGGGAGGGAAATGTCTGCTGGTAACTCTATTATTCCCTATGGAAATTTATTCCCATAGGAAATAATGGAGAATTGAACTGCAGGTATCTGGTGCTCTGGGGAGACTGTTGTTTGTGGTAGAGGCACCAAACTTTTAGTATAGCAGCCAGTGGCTCTCCAGGAGAGCCAGTTTGGTGTAGTGGTTAAGTGCATGGACTCTTATCTGGGAGAACCGGGTTTGATTCCCCACTCTTCCACTTGCACCTGTTGGAATGGCCTTGGGTTAGCCATAGCTCTTGCAGTGGTTGTCCTTGAAAGGGCAGCTGCTGTGAGAGCCCTCTCCAGCCCCACCCACCTCACAGGGTGGCTGTTGTGGTGGAGGAAGGTAAAGGAGATTGTGAGCCGCTCTGAGACTCTTCGGAGTGGAGAGCGGGATATAAATCCAATATCATCATCATCATCATCATCATCATCATCATCACATTCTGACATGTTAGTGTTTTATTGGTTTCCCACGCTCATGCTACCCAAATCAAAGGTTTTCTGAATGTGTTAATTTTACTATTCTGCTATTGGATTTTAACTTTGTACCACTTTGCATTCTAAACCCCACCAGCTATATGTAACTCTGCTTACTGTACCTCATCTCTTATCTGAAGAAGTGTGCATGCACACGAAAGCTTACATTCTGAATAAAAGTTTGTTGGTCTTAAAGGTACTCCTTGACTCCTGCTTTGTCAGTACTAATGCATCACTTTCAGCAGGTCACCATTTTACAATAAATAGGTATATATGTGTAGGGTCCATGATGTGCAAAGGTATCCCCTTGCTTGCCTGGATCAAAGCCATGTATTTGGGGCACCTATATATTCGGCACCAGGCAGCCTAATCCAGACATAAGTGGTGGCCAGCCGTGGCATAGCTTCCACGCTGCTAGTAGACTTCCTGAGGATTTTGGCATGCTGGAGCGTGGGGAGGGGAGAAGCATAGCTTGCCTTGAGGGAGACGGTTGCCAGTGCAACGCTGCTGGCATAGGCACACAAGGGAGGTGGAGGCAGCCGGAGGGGAAGGCCGGCCTACCCCCCCCCCCCCACCATTGGCCAGTCCTGGTGCATGCGCCGCGGCTCATGACAGTCAGGGATGCGGAGAGGCGGCTCCAGAAAGGCTGATAGCCATCCCCAACCCGCCCCAAACAGAGAACGGAGCCAATGATGGGCAGACCATCAAAGGCAAAGGAGAGACATCCCACCAACACTGGGAGGGAACAGGAGTGAGACTGGGCATGCACACACGAGAAGTCTGGCTTGGTGGCGAGGTGGGGGTGGGGGTAAGACAGGCCCGCATGGGACCACCAAGAAGCCATCAATCCCCTCATACCCTCCCACTGTCAGAGAATCTGCCAATGGCAGGCAGACAAGCAGGAAGTACCAAGTGCAGGAGTTCACTGTCATACTACACACACACACACTTGATCTTAGCCAAAAGGCCGAGACTGAGGCTCTGTCTGGGATTGAGCAGTCCAGCAGCAGACACCCCCCCACCCAGAGACCCCCTGTGCTGCCCTGACGCCCCCTGCCATGTGCACAGAACACCTCCCCCAGGGGCCACAGAACTCTGCGAGTGCCTCAACCACAGAACTCTGAATCCACCTCATCAGCCCCCCCCCCCCTTAGTGCCCTGCGTACAACAGCCCTGTGGGGTCAGGTAGGCTGTCAGCCCGGGCAGGCTTAGAGGCAGCACTCCCCTCCCCTGTACAGCCATGTGGGGGGGCAATGTGGTGGCTCATAGACCGTTCCTCCCCCAAAAACCAAGTCTGCCCACCCTCCCAGGCATTCCCTCGGAGAGGCCACTGATGGGGGGGGGTGCCCAGGGAATGTGCAGCAGATGCCAAGCAGGAGAGAAAACAGAGGGCACAACTCAGACTTTATTTTTCCAGAACAGACTGCAACAGTCTCCTTGGTGTGCACTGGGCAGTCTCGCCATGGGCGGGGCTCCATTCAGAGCAGCGGGAGTGGGGGGGGCGGTGGAGTGACAAAAGTGGAAGCCTCTGTGTTGGAGTCCCATCTGCAAAAAAAAGACAGAGATCAAGAGCACCTGCAGGGGTGGCGGCTGAAAGAGCAGACTGCATTTCAGCTGGGCACTCTCTTAAAGGGACAGTCTCTGACCTACCTCCCCACATTGGGGCAGCTGCGACACACACACACCCTGCCCTTCCAGGGGTTGGGAATGCAGCAGAGGGCAGATCAAGGGAAGGGAGCAGGCGGCAGCACAGAGGAGCAGGGTCAGCAAATGCTCCCTGCCGGATCCCACTGCCTGGTTCAAGTGCCAAAGACGCTTGCACACCAAGTGGTCGAGAGTGAGGGGAGGGGGACAGTAGAACTTACCCAGCCATGGGCAACAGTCCTTGCATGCAGAGCCTCCGGGAGCCGGGAACCTGTGGAGACCTGGAAACAAGAGTAGTTAGCCCCAGGGGGCTCTCTCCCCCTCGCAAGTCAAAGATATTGTCAAAGCAACCGTGTGGTGCAAAACTCATCACCAACGTGCCTGCCTGTCCCTCACTCTAAGTCTGTATGGCCAGTAGCTCACTTGCAGAACTTCCCACCACGCGAACCTGTTCTTAACAACTGAGTAGTGCAAGGCAGAGCAGAAGTATTTCTTGGAGGGGAGGCCGCAATTGGGCACTGGGGAGAGGGCTCGCCAGGCCGAGGCACGAGGGGATTGGTGAGGCAATCACGCCACTCTCTAAGGGGTTTGTAAGCTTCCACAGCAGCGGAGGCAACCTTTGTTTTTGGTTTCAATGAGTGCCTATGGGACATGCCACTATTTTTGCCAGCGTGATGTTGCGCCTCTTGGGGGGGTGTCATGGCCAAACTGCTCAGGAAGCAGCCTAAGTCTCGCCATGCCCCCAACTCCACCCCCTCCTCCGCCTGAACGCCACGCTCACTTCACTTCTGCCCATGCTTGAGCGTAGCCCTCAGATGCCACTGCCCTTGGGCGGAGCAGCGCTCGGGCGGCCCCCTGCCTGTGTAACTCCCCTCCACTGTGGCAGCAGCGGTCGTACGTTGGTGCACCCCCTTCTTGCGCCCATGTAGCAGCTTGTATGCTGCCAAAAGACTTTCTGCCCCCCCCTCTCTGGATTGTGCTGTTAGCCACCAAGTCCAGATTTAGATCAACACTCACAAGAATGAGGGGGGCAAAGGCTCTTAAACAAAATGTGTTTTGCTTTATAAAAAAGAAAAAAAGGATCAAATTAAGTTAGGCAGTATTGTAGACTAAAATAGAAATTACAAAAAGCAAAAATACAATGTGGTAATAAAGCACAAAACTTTTCCATATTGAATCTGCCCACCTAAAGATGAATAAACCTAAAAAGGGGGAAAGAAAAGGAGACATTTGAGCCTGCTTCTAGAGAGAATGGGAAGGGTGTTGTCCCTCATAGCGATGAAGCAGCATACAGGGATGAAACTGATGAGGCAGAGGAAAGAAGTAGAGGTAGAGAAAGCCAGATCTTTGGAGGAGAGAAGGAAGAGGCCAACCATGAGGCTAACACAATGAGACCAACCAGCTACAAAAATTGGGGCTGAGGCATAACTCTTTAGGCATAACTCTTCAGGCATAACACTTTAGCTTCAAATAAGGAGAGAATAGGGTGCTGGCAATGGAAAGTGGGAGCAATAAAAATTCGATCTCTCCTGGGGAAAGCAAGCCTGCAAAGAAATGTTTTGTCTATATTATGGAGAGTTTTCCCCTTTTACAATTAGCATGCCCAGAAGTGTTTCCTTGGGGTGATCTATGGTTAGTTATGTACCATGATGGGGGAATAGCCAGAAATTTCCTGTTCTGTTGTTGAGACATGGAGAAAACTGTTGCAATTGACCCATTAGTTATAGTTTTGGAGATCTGCGTTGTTGTTGTTGTTGTTTTTCCCCAGATCAAATTATCTATGAGGAGGATCCGAAGTCCTTGGAGGAAATAGCTCTCAACTCAGTCCCACTTTGGATGAGTTTTTGTATGGCTGAGACATTGTATGATTGACTTACATTCAGAGGTGGAATTCTAGCAGGAGCTCCTTTGCATATTAGGCTACACATCCCTGATGTAGCTAGTCCTCCAAGAGCTTACAAAAAAAGAGCCTTGTAAGCTCTTGGAGGATTGGCTACATCGGGGCGGGGGGGGGATGGCCTAATATGCAAAGGAGCTCCTGCTAGAATTCCACCCCTGCTTACATTCCTTTTGTCTTCGGCATGACTCAATAAGCTTTGACATCAGTTTAATTCAAGCTCCTTCTATCATTTCCTGGCCCACGCTCAGGTGTACACACGTACCAAAAGGGGGAAGAAACCATGACAAAAATGGGATTCCCCAGGGTAGGGGGTGAACACTTTGGGGCATCACACACTTATTGTTGGGCATGCTAGGAGTGGTGCAGATCTGTTAGTTATGAATTGTGGTCAGAATCCCCCACAACACATGGGGAGAAATGAAAGGGATCTTTTGGATTATCCCTATAGGAAAATGGCATGCATAACAGTCTTTGGTTATTTCAGAATAGGGCTGCCAAGTCTCATTGCCTGATGACACTCCAAGGGATAGCAGGAGAAAAACATTAAGGCCGTTTTCCCACTGACCTTACTCCGGAGCGACGTCCCTCTCCACCGCGCGGATTTCCCACCAACTGCTGCGCACAACCAGGAAGAGCTGCGGCTTTTGCGGCGCAGATGTAAACTGGTTTTTAGTGGTTTACATCTGCGACGCAAAAGGCGCGGCACTTCCTGGTTGTGTGCAGCAGTTGGTGGGAAATCCGCGCAGACGCTGCGTGGTGAAGAGGGACATCGCTCCGGAGTAAGGTCAGTGGGAAAACGGCCAAAAATGAAAAGCTGAAAGTTCTTATCAGAAGCGATAAAGTATAACTCTAGGATGAGGGTAAAAGAGGAGAGCACAAATGTAGGCTTGAAACTCAGCACCAAAAACAAAAAACTCAGATCAAGGCATCCGGCCCCATCACACTTTGGAAAGCATGGAAGTCATGGCAGACTTAACATTTCTGGGATCCAGGATCACTGCAGATGGTGACTGTAGCCATGAAATTAAAATACATTTGCTCCTTGGGCGGACAGCTATGGCGAACCTGGGCAGTATAAGAAAAAGTAGCAACATCACCCTGCCAACAAAAGTCTGTATAGTTAAAGCTATGGTATTTCCAGTAATGATGTATGGCTGTGAGAGCTGGACCATAAAGAAGGCTGAGCACAGAAGAATAGATGCTTTTGAGATGTGGTGCTGGAGAAGAATCTTGAGAGTCCCTTGGACTGCTAGAAGATCAGATCAGTCCATCCTAAGGGAAATCAACCCTGACTGTTCGCTGGAAGGTCAGATGCTGAAGCTGAAGCTGAAGCTCAAATACTTTGGCCACCAAATGAGAAGGGAGGATTCGCTGGAGAAGATGCTGATGGTATGAAAGACAGTAGGCAAAAGAAGAAGGGGATGGCAAAAGTTGAGATGGCTGGACAGCATTACTGATGTAACTAACATGAATTTGAGCAGACTTCGGAGGATGGTGGAGGGCCTAGAGTCGGACTCGACTGTGCGACTGAACAACAAAAAGGAAAAGCTGAATACTCTCTGGTTTTACCATAGACTTCCTAGCAATTTCTAGAGGTACTTTGTGTCCCTTCCATTTTATTTTTACCACAAGTGATGTAGTGCCACAAATAATGCCCCACATAACCCTCCTACTGGGCAACCTCGCTTCAGAGACTGAATGGGATTTGTAATTCATTGTGTGTTTGTATACTGACAATCCTTTCCTTAAAACACTTGCACAGAAAAATGGCCATACTTATTGAATGAATGTAACATTTTTAAGAGCCACTAATCCCTTACCTGATACATATTATGCAATGGGAAGTCCTAATTGCACAGAAACCAACTTGTAATACCTTTTCAGTGGGAAATTGGTGTATCGTCCAAGACTCATCTCCACCAGCCTAATGCGGTTGCTCATAATGCTGACTAGCGCACTATTTAAAGCAATTAAAGATTTCCAGGAGAAGGAAATTAGAGTAAAATAGTTATTTGGCTCGTCATAAATCAAGATTAACCTTCCTGTGTGTTTCAGTGCAATAGCTGAGCTGTCATGAATCTTCAACCGAAGCTCTTGAGATGAACAGTCAGCGGTGTTTATAGACATCTCGGCTTCGGAATACATGGAACACCACGCATTGTTCCCTTGACTTTGAATATCCAAAGCAGACCCCACCCCCCACCGATACGCTTATTATGCTGATCAATAGAAATGTCCCAGAGCTGTATTTTTGCAATGCCTCTGTCTAATTATTTATATTAATAGCAAAACATTATTCCCCGAGAATGGCAATGATTGCATGTATTACTGGCTTCGTCTTTTGAGCTCCTTGACACGATGGTTTTGTTGCCACGCCGGCTTCAGCCTCATTTCCCCGGTGGAATAATTGTTAACTGTCAAGAAACACAATGCCTTTCTAATCATATTCCATCAATGACATGTGCTTTAGATTGTTAAACCGTCTGGGCTGGGGACGAAAATACAGTGGCTAGAATAGAATATTAAAAAACGTGCCTTTTCCCTTCTGTTTCCTTGCATTATTCATAAGTGCAGTACCTTGTCAGCACTTAGAATGTAATCAAACTATAAATGATGTAAGAATATTTTGTGTTCAAACTGCATGTAAGATGTTCCAAAACTACACAATACATTGCCCTGAGTTTTCCTTTTTTAACAAATATTATCATATTTTGGGGGAGGGGACAGTATAAATTCTTGACTGTGCGTGCCGCGTCTTTTGTTAGGGTGAGAAATTCAAAGGCTTCCGCTTTGTTTTCCGATCAAAAGCAATCAGTCAGTTTGGGACGTGTGTGTGTGCGTGTGTGCGTGTGCAAAGATAAAGACTCTATTATTTACCATCTCTCTAATTCCTAGGGTTATTCTTTTGAACGTTGCGGTTTTGGTATCATTTCCAAACTCATGTTGTTACTTGGTAATGTGACAAAGTATTTCCAGGCATTTAGAGATAAATAACATTATGAATAACTACACAGCAGCATGACAAGATTCTTTCTCTCCCCCTCCTCCCCTTGAAAGAACGGAAGGATTATAAAACATGACTTCTGGAGTGTAACAGCTCAGAATTAGAAGTAGCAATAACACAAATCTCAAATCCATCAGAAACTGGTTAGAAGAAAGATTAAACAAGATTAGAAGAAGGGACAAGTGACGCTCCCTTGAGGAACTTCACTCGTCTTACTGAAATTAGGGCCTTTGATTCCCATAGAGCTTTCCACTTTTCATCCAGTGCTTCAGATATCTCTGCAATGTTTTGGATAGCCTAACTGGAAAAAGCTGCATATGCGTCCAAATATGGGTGGTATCTAGTATTTTAAATGAGAATCACAGCTCCACTAAGCACATGGGAAAAGTGCAGAAAAGGGCAACTAGAATGATTAAAGGGTTGGGACACTTTCCCTATGAAGAAAGGTTAAAAAGCTTGGGGCTCTTTAGCTTGGAGAAACGTGGACTGAGGGGTGACATGATCTAGGCTAACAAGGTTATGCATGGGATTGAGAAGGTAGAGAAAGAAGTACTTTTCACCCTTTCCCACAATATGAGAACTCGTGGACACGCAATGAAATTGCTGAGCAGTCAGGTTGGAATGGATAAAAGGAAGTACTTCTTCACTCAAAAGGTGACTAACACATGGAATTCACTGCCACAGGAGGTGGTGGCAGCTGCAAGCATAGCCAGCTTCAAGAGGGGATTGGATAAACATATAGAGCAGAGGTCTATCAGTGTCTATTAGCCCCAGGATATAGATGGAACTCTGTCTGGGGCAGTGATACTTTGTATTCTTGGTGCTTGGGAGGGCACAGTGGGAGAGCTTCTAGTGTCCTGGCCCCACTGGTGGAACTCCTGATGGCACCTGATTTTTTGGCCACTGTGTGACACAGAGTGTTGGACTGGATGGGCCATTGGCCTGATCCAACATGTCTTCTTTTATGCTCTTATAAGAAGAGCTCCACTAGACCAGACCAGTGGTCCATCTAGTCCAGTGTCCTGTCATGTACAGTAGCCAACCCGTTCCTCTGCATGGCCAACGACAGGACATAGAGGCCCAGGCCTTCCCCTGGTGTTGCTTCCTGGCTCTGGGATTCAGAGGCTTAGCGCCCTTGAATGTGGAGGTTCCCCTCAGTCACCATGGCTAGTAGCCATCGATAAGATTTATATTGATAGACTCACTTCTTAAACAAACATGTAAGAGTGAGTAGTGAGGGAAGGCAGCATGGGGTAGCTTGATATCATCCGATCATGGAAGCTAAGCAGGGTCAGCATTTGAATGGGAGACCACCAAGGAAGTTTCTAAAGAGGAAGGCAGTGGCAAACCACCTCTGCTTCTCAGGTTGTGACTTGATGGCACCTGAGGGTTTTTTTGCAGCAGGAACTCCTTTGCATATTAGGCCAGAGGCCACACACCCCTAATGTAGCCAATCCTCCTGGAGCTTACAGGGCTCTTAGTACAGGGCCTACTGTAAGCTTCAGGAGGATTGGCTACATCCGGGGTGTGTGGCCTAATATGCAAAGGAGTTCCTGCTACAAAAAAAAGCACTGAATGACACATATACAAGAGTGAGGGCTGGTTTTGTCCTGCCAAGTCACATATGGTGGGATTTTGAAGGCAAGAAGTGTTGAGAGGTACTTTGCCAGTGCCTGCCTCCATTAAGCAACCCTGGTATTCCTTGGTGGTCTCCCATCCAAATATTGACAAATCCAATCCTGGTTAGTTTGGTGTAGTGGTGAAGTGTGTGGACTCTTATCTGGGGGGACCGGGTTTGATTCCCCACTCCTCCAATTACAGCTGCTGGAATGCCTTGCTATAGCCAGGGCTTTTTTTGAGCAGGAATGCACAGGAACGCAGTTCCAGCTGGCTTGGTGTCAGGGCGTGTGGCCTGATATGCAAATGAGTTCCTGCTGGACTTTTTCTACCAAAAAAACCCCCTGTGTAAAACTATGGTGATGTCAGGGGATGTGGCTTTATATGCAAATTAGTTCCTGCTGGGCTTTCTCTACAAAAAAGCCCTGGCCATAGACATCTCAGATGTTGTCCTTGACAGGGCAGCTGCTGCGAGAGCCCTCTCAGCCCCACCCACCTCACAGGGTGCCTGTTGTGGGGGAGGAAGGGAAAGGAGATTGTGAGCCGCTCTGAGACTCTGATTCAGAAAGAAGGGTGGGGTATAAATCTGCAGTCTTCTTCTTCCTCTTCTTCTTCTCTTCCAGGATCTGATGAGATCAAGCTGGCCTGGGCCACCCAAGTCAAGGCAAGAGTGTAAAAGTGAGCCTATCATCGCTGAGTGACTGAGCCAGCAGCACTCTCTCAGCCAAACTTACTTCCCAGGAGTGTGATGAGGATAAAATGATGGCGCTTGACAAACAGAGGAAGCCATGGAAAAGACCAGGAAAACAAGAACCAAAAAAAAGAGCACGGCAAAAATTACTAGGCAAAAATATGCTTTACTGACAATAAGGATAAATTTATACCATTTTTTCCCCCTGAACAGTCAAGCTGGCTAAATGATGGACAGCTCAATAACTGTGATCACATTGTCTCGAACACACAAGCTCCTATATGTGGGGCATAGACCCAAATGTATTCACAGCATTTTCCGCATCCCACCAGGAGTACAGTCTTTACAGTGGAGATCTACTCCTTTCTAAAAGCTCCCGTGGATGCGCATAGATGGTCTCTTATGTCCCCACCTGTTCCGACAACGGATTGCTAGCTGCCTACAGCCGTTTCACAAGACCTTTGTCAGGTGAACGAGCTAGGGACTCATAGGCATGAAATCTTCCACTCATACATATTGCTTTACTCAGGGGTGGAATTCTAGCAGGAGCTTCTTTGCATATTACCCACTGATGTAGCCAATCCTCCAAGAGCTTACAAGGCTCTTTTTTGTAACCTCTTGGAGGACTGGCTACATCAGGGGTCTGTGGCCTAATATGCAAAGGAGCTCTTGCTAGAAATCTACCCTGGCTCTACTTCATCGTGAGCTTTTTTTGGCTCATGTTCTCCTGATAAAATGGTGGTGGCAGAACAATTCATGTTGCTCTGATGCCATAGGAAGAAGGGCAGGATAAAAATGTACTAGATAGATAACCTACATTCAAAGCCTGTAGTATTCCTGGAGGGTTGGCTTTGTGGTTTGTTTGTTTTTTGAAAAAAAAAACTTATACTCCATCCTTCTCTTAGGTCACAAAGTTTGGGATGGCTCACAACCAATGTTCCCTCTAACCTGCAGAGTCTTATGAGCAAAAATTCTACTTTGTGAGCTCCTGGCATTAAAGTTGTGAGCTACTGCATAAATTAGTGTGCTTTGGGGTCATCCTTCCTGAGCTAAGACAAAAATGTGTGAACTGGAAGCTAAAAATCTGTGAGCCGGCTCACGCTAACTCAGCTTAGAAAGGACACTGATCACAACATCAATAAAAAATCTTTAAGTATGGTTATAGGTATGAACTTACCTATCCTGTCTTATTGCTTATACTTATTGCATTGTCTTATTGCATATACTTTTTGCCTATTGCATATACCCATCCTCCACTGTATTTTAATGTCTTCCTTTTTTTCTAATGGCAAACTATAATGAATGTTATAACCTCTTGAGAAATCATGCCCTCTATTTAAACTAACAAAGCCAGAATGTTACCTAGATTTATAGCACTTTGCACCTTCAACAGTAGTCTGCTTTTTATCACCCTCCAGTGTTGTTTCAGCCCTGCTTTGTCCTAACACTAACAAACACAGATCCCTATTTGTGATTCTTTTAATCTGCCAAAAACATTCCCATGATTCCGCATACCAACTCACTGCCCAAGAATTGCTGCTTGCCATTCCCATTTTGTCTGATGAAGTCTGTTTAAGAGCATACGAAAGCTTACAATCTGAATAAAACTTAGTTGGTCTTAAAGGTGCACTTGTCTACTGCTTTGTTCTATCCTGCTTCAGTTCAACCTTTGGCTTTGGACTGCAGCCAACACACAGGAGATGTTGGGAGACTCTTTATTGGTTCCAGTTGAGCAAGAACACTGGATAGCGAAGAACACTAAGAGACTGTCAGAACTTGTAACTTTATTATTGCTAGCTTAATGTAGAACCAGTATAATTGATGGTTGGCAAGTATGCGTAGAGGGGACCTGAGCGTTGAACCAGACCGACCCCATATTGTAACCTTTCTTAACCTGAAGTGCCTGAGTAGTAGTTGACCCTGCCCCGATGGTATCCAAAGTATTTGGGGGCTGTAGACTGAATAATGTTGTATCTCTGTACTTTCTCACACTGACACCCTTTGAAGCCGAATCGTGTGGCCTTCAGAGTAAGGAGGCAACGTCTTTGCTGATAGCACTGGTGGGAAGACAGATGTGCCTGTAACGGTGTGAATTAAAGCTTTGTGGGTTGTTTGTTTTACTATATAAAACTGGGCCAGTGCTGGCTCTCGCCATCACTGTTATCTTGTACCTTGTATCTAACAGTTCTTAGTTCTCTCTAATAAAATCCTAGCTTGGAAACTAAGTATGGGATCTGCCTGGAGTTCTTAAGTTCTGACATTATAACACCATACAGTGCGACACGTTCTTTACCCACTGGGGTGCGGACTACCCGACCGAAGCCAGCCGAGTGTACCACATTGCGTCCCGACTGAGAGGTCCAGCCCGCAAATGGTACGTCGGGCTGTTCACCGCGAGGAAGCCCGAGCTAGCAACCGTAGCGGGGTTCCTGCACGCCATGCTCCGCCAGTACGGCGACCCGCTCCGCGAGGAGAAAGCCAGCGCAGCCCTCCAGCGCATCGAACAAGGCAACCGATCCATTCGCGAGTATGCCACGGAGTTCCTGGGCTACTGCGCGGCAGTGAGAGGGTGGAACGAGATTATGAAATATACTGCTTTTTGTAACGGGCTGAACCCGAACGTCCTCGACCGCTGCTACAGCCACGGGCGACCCGACACCTTGGTCGGGTGGATTCAGCTAGCCGGAGAGGTCGAGACCAACATCCAGCACGTGGGGCTTCGCCGACAGCAACTGGCGAAGAAGGGGTTGAAATCCACACCCACCAAGGCGGAGGGGCGACGGGCCCCGACAACCTCGACCCCCACCACTGCCCGAAAGTGTTACCGGTGCGGCGACCCGGACCACCTCGCCTCCAACTGCCCAGCCAAAGCGGGGTCCACCCCGCCGACAGCCAGGCCAACCGCATCGGGGCCCAAGAAGAAAAAGAGTAATCGGCCGAAAGAGCCCGGACGGGGCTCCGTCGCCACCACCTTGGCGACTGACGAGGATTTTACCGCCGAACCAGAAACCGTGGAAGAATCGACCGGGGAGTCGGACGACACCGAGTCGGCGGGAAACGACAACGACCTGCTTTAATGGGTGCCGCGAAGCAGGTCCAGCAACAGCCGGCACTCCTCACGGTGAGAGCCACTGGGGGTTTATTGTTTATGGCCGTAACCCTTCTCAACCCGAACCTAAAACGGTTCATGCATGCCCGAGCACTAATCGACTCGGGGTGCAACCGGGACTTAATCACCCCCCGCCTAGTAGAGGCGCTGGGATTAGCCACGTCCCCCCTCCCGCTACCCATGCTTTTCCAGCAGATGGACGGGGGGCCCATGAGGGGAGAGCCATGTAAGCTAGAAACGCAGGCGGTCCCCGTTGGGACCGAAGAGCATTGGGGGATCGAAACTTTTGTAATTGCCCCCTCTTGCTCGTTTGATGTGGTGATGGGCTCGGGTTGGCTCGCCCGCCACCAGCCAGACATAAGGTGGGAGGAGCAGATCGTCCGATTCCCGGACTGGAGGTGCGAACACCACCATTGGCGCCCCGAATGGGGGCCGCATCCGCCTCCCCGGAATGAGCGAGCCTGCCTCACCCTCGAGGAGGTCGCCTCGATCCCCAAAGAATACCGGGACTTAAAACTGGCCTTTAGTGAGAAGGAGGCGGATGAGTTACCACCTCACCGCCCCACGGACTGTGCAATCGAACTGATCCCGGGGCAACAACTACCAAAAGCGAAACTGTACTCCATGGGTTGGGCGGAGAAAGCGGAACTCCGCAAATTTTTGGACAAAAACCTGAAGCGGGGGTTCATACGACCGGCAACAGCCCCCCATGCCGCCCCCGTCCTCTTCAGAAAGAAAAAGGATGGGTCGCTTAGACTTTGCACAGATTTTCGCTCGATAAACGGGATTTCGATGTCTAATGCCTACCCGATCCCATTGATTAAGGACCTATTGAATACTGTGGCCACAGGGAAAATATTCACAAAACTCGACCTCCGAGACGCGTACTTCCGAGTCCGCATCAGGGAGGGGGACGAGTGGAAGACCGCGTTCAATACCCCGCTAGGACAATTTGAGTACTTGGTTATGCCTTTCGGGCTACAGGGGGCCCCTGGGGTATTCATGAACTTTATCAACGAGGTTCTGCGAGAGTTCCTGTTTAAGGGGGTGGTGGTGTACCTTGATGACATCATTATCTATTCGCCAGATCTCAAGTCACATGTACCACTAGTCAGAAAAGTGTTGAGCACCCTGTGCAAGCACAAGTTGTATGCCAAACTATCAAAATGTGAATTTCACAAGACTGAACTAGACTATCTGGGCTTCCGAGTATCGGGGGAAGGGTTGTCAATGGACCCAGCAAAGGTTCAAGCGGTGCTAGACTGGGAGCCCCCACGAACCCGCAAACAGCTCCAAAGTTTTCTCGGGTTCGCAAATTTTTACCGCGACTTCATAAAGGGGTTCGCCACCATCATGTTACCCCTTACGGAGCTCCTTAAAACAAAGGGGAAGGGGGCAGAGGCAAAAAAGCCGGGCGCGCGCCTAACGTGGACGCCCGAGTGTCAAAAAGCCTTTACAGAATTGAAACGCCTCTTCACCTCGGAGCCCGTGTTGGCCCACCCTGACGAGTTAAAACCTTTCGTGGTTCAATGTGATGCTTCCGACGCCGCTGTCGGAGCCATATTAATGCAAAGGGGGGACAACGGGGTTCTGCGCCCCTGCGCCTACATTTCACGAAAGTTCTCGAACGAGCAGAAAAATTGGTCAGTGTGGGACAAGGAGGCTTTTGCAGTCATGTTTGCCTTGAAAACCTGGCGCTCCTGGCTTGAAGGGGCCAGAGTCCCATTTGAAATCTGGACTGACCACAAAAATCTCGAGGCATTGACCGGGCGCCGCAAAATGACTGCAAAACAAATCCGGTGGGCTGGGTTTTTCGCCAAATTCGACTTTGTACTGAAACACATCCCAGGTACCAAGAATTTCTTGGCGGACGCCCTCTCCCGCCTGCCACAGCACGAGAGCCTCCGCGAGGAGGTGGTGGACTCCCTTGTCCCCCCTTCGGCCATCGCGGGGGGGGTCACCACCCGCTCCGGGAAGAGGATCGGCCCCCCGGAGCCGGACCTCTTGTCTCAGCTAGTTACGGAGACTGCTCGGGAAGCAGACCAACCACCGAACCTCCGTAAAAGCGAGGACGGCCTCCTGTTGCACAACGAAAAGATCTATGTGCCCTCCTCCCTCCGCAAGCAGATTTTAGAGCATTGTCATTCCAGCCGCCTGGCGGGCCATTTCGGCTATGTCAAAACCCTTAACCTCATTACCCGACAGTTTTGGTGGCCTAGGCTCAAAAGAGACGTCTCCGAATTCGTCCTCTCATGTCCCACCTGTCTGATGGCTAAACGAAGGGGGGGTAAACCTCCCGGCCACCTAGTGCCCCTCCCAACAGCCACCCGGCCTTGGTCGGTAGTGTCTATGGATTTCATTGTGGAGCTCCCGCCGTCGCAGGGCAAAACTGTTGTTTTGGTAGTGGTCGATACATTCTCCAAACAAGCCCACTTCATCCCCTGCAAGCAGCTCCCCACGGCTAAAAAACTTGCCCAACTTTTCTTTACACACATTGTACGCCTACACTCGTTCCCAGACAAGGTCATTAGCGACCGCGGGACGCAGTTCGTTGCCAACTTCTGGCGGGAGTTTTGCAAACTTGCGGGTATTGAGCAGGGCCTCAGCTCAGCCTACCACCCCCAGTCGGACGGACAGACGGAGAGGGTTAATAGCCTTCTAGAACAGTACCTCCGCTGTTTCATTAACTTCCAACAGTCCAACTGGGTGGACCTACTCCCATTCGCTGAATACGGCTACAACAACAGCCTTCACAGCTCTACTAAAACCTCTCCTTTCCAAATCATAAATGGCTATGAGGGCAAGCCTTTCCCAACGCTTCCCCTCCCTGCCACCCCCTCAGAACCCACATCGTGCCAACAATGGTGGGAAGGCCTTCGGGAGAGCTGGAAGGGAATTCAGGAGAACCTGGAGGAGGCGAAAAAGGCTTACAAAAAACAGTTTGATAAAAAACACTCTCCTGAATGGGAATTGAGAGTGGGAGACACTGTCTTTTTGTCCACAAAAAACCTCCCCCTTCCTCAGCCCTGCCGCAAACTTGCGTTGAAGTTTCTGGGGCCTTTTAGGATCAAACGAGTAATCAATAAGGTGACTGCAGAACTCGAGCTGCCCAAGTCTCTAAGCAAAATCCATCCTGTTTTTCATTGCAGCTTACTCCGGAAAGACCCTGGTGCCACGTCCTTCCATCCCAGGGCTCCGCCGCCCCCTCCGACGACAGTGAGGGGTCAGAGTCACCATGAAGTCCACGAAATCCTGGACTCCAAAGTCAAACGGGGGAAACTGTATTACTTAATCAGGTGGAAGCACTTCCCCCCGAGCTGTGATGAATGGGTCGAATCTCAGAACGTAGCTGCGCCGCAATTGTTAAAAAAGTTTCACCTGCTGTACCCGCACAAGCCCAAGCCGCCACCCCCCGGGGGAGGGCGCTTAGGGGGGGCAGTATGTCAGAACTTGTAACTTTATTATTGCTAGCTTAATGTAGAACCAGTATAATTGATGGTTGGCAAGTATGCGTAGAGGGGACCTGAGCGTTGAACCAGACCGACCCCATATTGTAACCTTTCTTAACCTGAAGTGCCTGAGTAGTAGTTGACCCTGCCCCGATGGTATCCAAAGTATTTGGGGGCTGTAGACTGAATAATGTTGTATCTCTGTACTTTCTCACACTGACACCCTTTGAAGCCGAATCGTGTGGCCTTCAGAGTAAGGAGGCAACGTCTTTGCTGATAGCACTGGTGGGAAGACAGATGTGCCTGTAACGGTGTGAATTAAAGCTTTGTGGGTTGTTTGTTTTACTATATAAAACTGGGCCAGTGCTGGCTCTCGCCATCACTGTTATCTTGTACCTTGTATCTAACAGTTCTTAGTTCTCTCTAATAAAATCCTAGCTTGGAAACTAAGTATGGGATCTGCCTGGAGTTCTTAAGTTCTGACAGAGACATGCAGTGGAATTGTTTTCAGATGGGCTCTTTATTTCACTTTGGTATCTGATGGAGGTTGTTGTTGTTGTTTGCATTTTAGACAGGCAAGCTCTTTAAATCATTGCTGATTTCAGTGGCGGGCAGTGTACTTATTCTGCTCAGATGTCTTAAAGGGCAAGCACAATTGTCTCATTTTTATGAAAGTTTTATCTGTGTTTTGTGAAACCATTTTTTCTGTAGGTTTTGTTGTGTGGTTTTGTTTCTGAGTCACAGAAGATGCTATCTGAACTGTTCATAATGAGCTGCTTTATTTTTTCCTCTGCCCATTTCTATTTTTTTTTTTAAGAAACAGAAGCAGTTTTTTTTCAATATGGTGTATCTATCTACCACAAAACCAAGAGAGAGAACAAGAGCAACAAAAAAAGCAGGAACTGAGAGAAAATGCAACACCATCTGAAACTCTAAATCTTATCCAGATCTGCTCCACATGCAATTTAAAGAGCCCCTCTCAAAGTAATCGCTTTGAAACAATTCCACCTCATTTTTACAACATCTGGGACTGAACTTAAATGCAAACGGGATAACTTTCTTTGTCTGGAAGTGCCCCAAGAGACTGCAACCAAAGCCCACATATAGGCCTCAAAGGAAAAAAATAGTTTTGGGGGGCTCACTTAAAGGAATACATACACATTACATACAACATACACCCCAGCTTTCCCCCCACGACCACCCTAAATATATCAGATAGAAACGGATAGAAGGTGGATACACCATGATGGCCCTGTGGAAATATAATTTTACTAGAACAAAGTTTGAGTATAATGGCACCTTTAAGACCAACAAAGTTTGATTCTAGGTTACTATTTCTGTGTACATGTACACTTCATTAGTGTGCATTTGCACGATAGCATATACCCCAGGTGCTGTTTTGTAGAAAAATAGGTGGTGGATAGGGTTGCCAATCCCCAGGTGGCGGCAGGGGATCCCTCGGTTTGAAGGCCCTCCCCCCGCTTCAGGGTCATCAGAAAGCGGGGGGGAAGGGAGGGAAATGTCTGCTGGGAACTCTGTTATTCCCTATAGAGATTTATCCCCATAGAAAATCATGGAGAATTGATCTGCGGGTATCTGGGGCTCTGATGGGGCTTTTTTTCGGGGTAGAGGCACCAAATTTTCAGTATAGCATCTAGTGCCTCTCCCCAAAATACCCCCCCCCAAGTTTCAAAAAGATTGGACCAGGGGGTCCAATTCTGTGAGCCTCAAAAGAAGGTACCCCTATCCCTCATTATTTCCTATGGAAGGAAGAAAATGAAAAGGTGTGCCGTCCCTTTAAATGGGATGGCCAGAACTTCCTTTGGAGTTCAATGATGCTTGTCACAGCCTTGATCTTGGCTCCACCCCTAATGTCTCCTGGCTCCACCCCCAAAGTCCCCAGATATTTCTTGAATTGGACTTGGCAACCCTAGTGGTGGAGCTCATCCAGAGATTGTTATGCAGCTGCACCTACTATTCAGTGGACATGGTAGGTAGGTGGGGAGGAGGAGGCGAACCCTCAGAAAGGTTCAGGATCTGTGCTCCTGTGAGCATCTGCTGAATTCAAGGCCTGCCTAGAATTATGCTTTGTTGATCTTAAAAAGTGCCACTGGATCCAAACTTTTTCCTATTGCTTCACACCAACATGGCTACTCACCTGAATCTGTAATTTTACCACTATGTCAAGCAGGGCTTTTTGTAGCAGGGATTCCTTGCGTATTAGGCCACACATCCCTGATGTAGCCAGTCCCCCAAGAGTTTATAATAGGCCCTGTACTAAGAGCCCTGTAAACTCTTGGAGGATTGGCTACATCAGGAGTATGTGGCCTAATATGCAAAAGAGCTCCTGCTATAAAAAAAAGCCCTGATGTCAAGTGTCCCTTGTAACCATTTGTGAGAATTACTACCCAGATTGACAGTGTTGGAAAATGCCAGCAATTTGCAGCCAATTTATGGTGACCCCATAGGGCAGGGATGGGGAACCTCTGTCCCGAGGGCCATATGCGACCCTCGAGGTCACTTGGTGTGGCCCTCGGGGATTGCTGGGCCGAACAGAGCCATGTGGCAGCCTCTCTGAGGCCTGGCTGGCCAGCGAGGATCGTGGGGCTCAGCCGCGCTGTGCAACAGCCTCCCTAGGGTCAGGCAGGGATCACAGGGCCCAGGTTAGGGTTGCCAAGTCCAATTCAAGAAATATCTGGGGACTTTGGGGGTGGAGCCAGGAGACATTGGTGGTAGAGCCAGGAGCAAAGGTGTGATAAGCAAAATTGAACTCCAAGGGAGTTCTGGCCATCACATTTAAAGGGACAGCACACCTTTTGAAATGCCTTCCTTCCATAGAAAATAATGAAAGATAGGGGCACCTTCTTTGGGGGCTCGTAGAATTGGACCCCCTGGTCCAATCCTTTTGAAACATGGGGGGTATTTTGGGGAGAGGCACTAGATGCTATACTCAAAATTTGGTGCCTCTACCTCCAAAAACAGCTCCACCAGAGCCCCTGATACCCGCAGATCAATTCCCCATCATTCCCTATGGGAATTGTTCATGGAGGTGCATAATAGCTGTGGGGGTGGGGCTTCCCCAGCCGGCCAGCTGGCTGGGGGAGGGAGGAAGCCTGTAAAACCAGGGGATCCCCCGCTGGGACCTGGGGATTGGGAAGCCTAGCCCAGATGCACTGTGCGGCAGCCTCCCTGGGGCCTGGCTGGCCAGTCAGAATTGCTGCAGAGCCTGGAAAAGTTACTGTCACAGTTCAGTTTGCACTTGATTATCCCAGATGGTGTGGCCTAATATGCTAATGAGTGTGTGACCTAATATGCTAATATTAGGGGATGTGGTCTAATATGCTACTGAGTTCCTGCTGGGCTTTTTCTACAAAAAAGCCCTGGACCTAGGCATTTGCCTAGGGTGGTGGGTTTTGTGTGTGTGTGTGTCAGTTCACCTAGGCATTTGCCTAGGGTGGTGGGTTTTGTGTGTGTCTCCCCACATGACTACAAATAGAAAAAACAATTATTTGTATTAATTTTGCTGGCCTGAATCGTTCTCCCTTGGCAGAGCACTGTTTTTTTAAGTTGATAATTTTTTATGGTCTACGAATGATGTTATAAATATCCACATGGCCCTTGGCAGAAAAAAAGGTTCCCCACCCCTGCCGTAGGGTTTTCAAGGCAGGACATATTCAGAGATGGTTGGCCGTTGCCTGCCTCTGCAGAGCAACTCTTGACTTCCTTGTTGGTCTCCCATCCAAATACTAACCAGGTTAACCCTGCTTAGCTTCTGAGATCTAATGAGATGGGGCTAGCCTTGGCCATCCAGGTCATGCCGCTGCCCAGATTAGGGATGCTAAATTTTAGCAACCAGATGCTTTAGCATAGGAATGAGAGGCGGAGGAAGAACCCCTGCCTCAGGCAATATGGTCTGTGGCAAAATGGTGTGAAACTGAAGGGGGGAAACTGAAGGGGGGAAAAATATTGCTTCCATGTTTCTGGAGTCCACACATTTTCTGGACCACGCATAGTAACAATCAGGGGAGGAATTCTAACAGGAGCTCCTTTGCATATTAGGCCACACACCCCTGACGTAGCCAATCCCCCAAGAGTTTACAAGGCTCTTTTTTGTAAGCTCTTGGAGGATTGGCTACATCAAGGGGTGTGGCCTAATATGCAAAGGAGCTCCTGCTAGAATCCCACCCCTGGTAATAATGCTCTGAACCCTGAAAACCCAGATCTGGGATCCAGATCCTGCGAGGGTACCGATTCTGGATTGGAAAATACCCGCTGCAGCTACGTTTGGAATACCGTGAGTTCTGGGTTCCCAGATCTCAAAAAGGCTCTTTCAGAGCTGGGGAAAGTATGGAGGAGGGCAACCAAGATGATTAGGAAGGGCTGAAGCGTCTGGGACTTTTCAATTTAGAAAAGAGACAACTAAGGGGGCGGCTATGATAGAGGCTTAAAAAATTATGCATGGGATGGAGAGAGTTGACAAAGAGAACTCTTTCTCCCTCTCCCCAAATACTAGACCTCAAGGGCATCCAATAAAACTGACGGGCAGTAGGTTCAGGCCAGAGAAAAGGAAATACTCCTTTACACAGAGAGTGATTAAAAGGTGGAATTCACTGACAGAGGGTTTAGTGATGGCCACAGGAATTAACAGAGTGAAAGGGAGATAAGATAGACTCATGGAGAATAATAGTCATAGAGAATAACTCTAGCAATGGCTATTAGCCATAGTGACTGAGGGGAACCTCCACATTCATGCTTGGAATCCCAGGGCCAGAAGGCAATATCAGCGGAAGGCCTTCGCTTCTGTGCTTTGTGGTTAACCTCCAGAGGAACTGGTTGGCCACTATGTGAGACAGGATGCTGGAAGAGATGGACTGCTGTTCTGATCCAGCAGAGCTCTTCTTATGTTATTATGTAGATGCAGGGAGTAAAGGGTGAGATTTGGGGATGGGAGGGACTTCAGTAGGAGATAATGCCATAGAGTCCACCTTCCAAAGCGGCCATTTTCTCCAGGTGAACTGATCTCTATTGTCTGGAATTCAGTTGTAATCCCAAGAGCTCTCCAGCATGGAAGTTGGCAACCAGAAGATTCTGTCAGTTTGCTTTATTTTTACAGTATTGGCAGAAAGATGAAGTCACATTTAGATATTTTCTTTGCTTTCATATTTGCCATTGCAGTTGCTTTCCTCCCTGGGTGGGCAGCATGAAATATTGCTCTGCCTTCCTTTAAAAATCTGGAAAGGAATAAATGTGAAAGTCAGATACAAATGTGACTTTCTCTACAGGAAGCCTTAAAGTAAAAAAAAAATTGGGCAAATGAGGTGGGCAAAGATTATGGATAATTACAGAATTAGGAGAATAAAACTGGGGGGGTGGGGTATGTCAGACCACATTACAAACTAATTTCAGTTGAGGGAAAAGTACAAATATTTGATTAGATACTGCTGAAGCATACTTGAATCCCAGACGCTACCTTGTATTTCTATTATGTTTGTGGAGAAAGAAAATGTGGTATATTTTAAGCCTTTGAAGGCATTCATCTTATGCAAAATTAAAAGGAAAGCTGAATATGATTGTTGAATAAATGGGGGGGGGAAGCTTTCCATAAGGTTCTTTCTCTTTTTCTTGTTTTCCTCAAAATTGTGCACGAATGGGCAATTTTTTTCCCACACAAAAGAAAGAAAAGAGGCCTTTGTATTTTGTCGAAGGCTAAGTTATGGCAAGCAGGAGATAGCGTGGCAGATTTTGTTCGGATCGTGCTGCCGTGAAGTGCAGGTGGAGGAATCAGTAAGTTGAAATGTTCCTCCATATGAGCGTCCTCTCCTCAGTACAGAAGAAACAAACAAAACCACAAAGCTAGATGGCAGGGAGAGAGCTGGGAGTTCGGGGTTCTGCCTGAATGCTGAGGCTGATGTCCTCAGTGACCGGTTCCTGACCCTGTGGCCTCAGCTCAGAAGATGAAGGGAAAGCCCAGCAGGAACTCATTTGCATAGAAGAAGAAGATGATGATATTGGATTTATATCCCACTCTCCACTCCGAATCTCAGAGTCTCAGAGTGGCTCACAATCTCCTTTATCTTCCTCCCACACAACAGACACCCTGTGAGGTGGGTGGGGCTGAGAGGACTCTCACAGAAGCTACCCTTTCAAGGACAACTCCTACAAGAGCTATGGCTGACCCAAGGCCATTCCAGCAGCTGCAAGTGGAGGAGTGGGGTAGGGAGGCTGAGCCACGCATCTGCGGTGTTTTCCAGGCTCCCAACCTCCAACTGGGGTCAGGGGGGCCAAGCCGCGCATTTACAGCATTTTCCTGCCTCCCTGATGGCCGGCCAGGGTCGGGGAGGCAAGCCACATCCATTTTCGCGCTCCCCAATGTCCGGCTGGGGCCGGGGGGGCTGAACCGTGTATTCATGGGGGGTTTGCGCTCCCTGACATCCGGCCGGGGGTCGGGGGGGCAAGCCGTGCATCCATGGCATTTTTATGCTCCTCGGCGGCCAGCTGGGATTGGGGGAGGGGCTGTCCAAGCCACACATCCGCAGCATTTCCCCGGCTTCCTGCTGGCTGACTGGGCTGAGGGGGTCAAGCTGCGCTGGGCTGCGTCCTCCCAGGGCCTGACTGGCTGCAAGACTTTCAGAACCCAACTGCAGCAGCGGGATTGTTGCTGGCCTCTGTAGAAGAGTCAGCATTGCATTTAAGGTAAGTTTGTTGACGCTCCTCCACCCACCTGTATGAAATCCTTTCTCACTCCGATCCTTCCTTCCTTCCTTCCTTCCTTCCTTCCTTCCTTCCTTCCTTCCTTCCTTCCTTCCTTCCTTCCTTCCTTTCTCTCAAACATATGACATTCATGTTTTACAGCTCTCCGACATCTGATGTTTATTTTATGTGGCTCTTATATTAAGCAAATTCCTGCGCTAAGGTTTCTTTTGGGTCACAGCCAGTGTTCCCTCTAAACTGAATTAGTGTGAGCTAGCTCACTGATTTTTAGCCTCTAGCTCACAGATTTTTGTCCTAGCTCAGGAAGGATGACCCCAAGCACAATAATGTATGCAGTAGCTCACAACTTTAATGTCAGTAGCTCACAAAAGAGAATTTTTGCTCTCAAGGCTGTGCAGCTTAGAGCGAACATTGCCAGCCAGTGCCTCCAAGTGATTGCTAAGATGTCAGCCCCGATGCTCTCTCACATGTGCCTACATGTATACTCTCAGAAAAGAAACGAGGCCACAACTGAATTGCCGGGGTGCCAGCATCCACTGCAAGGAAGGAACAGTTCAATCCTAAACAGATCTATTCAGAATTTTGTTGAACTCGACTCTGTTGTGATTATTTCTAGGAAGGTGAGATTCATGTCCAGTAGCACCTTAGAGACCAACACGATTTTTGGGGTGTAAGCTTTGTGAATCAAAGCTGGGAGGTTTATACCTCAAAAATATTGTTTGTCTCTAAGATGCCAATGGACTTGAGTCGAGCTCTTCTCCTGCAGACCAATACACCTACCCTCTGAAACTATCTTAAAATGGAATTATAGACACAATGAGAATATGGAGAAATTATCTCAGTGGATTGCACTGAAATCTCCTGGAATTTTTGGAAGGACTGTGTAGATGTATATGTTTATATGACACATTTCTAGAGGAACATGGAAATACTGAAGAATTCTATTTCCTAAGAATCTCTCTTTCAAAAAGCAGTTTTCTAGCCCTTATGCCTATAAAGCCATGACCTTAGTAGCCCAGACTATCCTGATCTTATAAACCAGGGGTGGCCAACGGTAGCTCTCCAGATGTTTTTTGCCTACAACTCCCATCAGCCCCAGCCAGCATGGCCAATGGCTGGGGCTGATGGGAGTTGTAGGAAAAAACAGCTGTGTTCCAAGGTTGCCAGGCTGAACCTGGCAACTGGAAATAGGGCTAGGGGTTGGGATATGGGGGAGATGCACCACTGGCACCATCACTGGCATTACTATGTCAGTTCCAGGTACAATCCAAAAGTGACAAAGAGTAACTCTAGGGGTTGCTAGAAACTCTTTGGTTTTACCACAGACTTCCTGATGATCCCTAAAGCTACCCTTTGTTACTTCCTGGTTATACCCAGAAGTGATGTAGTGGCATTGGTGATGCTACTTTTTTAACTCCCCCCCCCCAAAAAAACCTTCCTTAGTAGGTGGCCTGGCAAGCTTACCATGTACAGTAAACACTTTATTTTTTCTTAACAGATGTTGAGCAATTCTCATGTTATATATTCAATACACGAACATCTGAATGTGTGATTTTAATCCCACAATGATCCAGGTACTGGTCACTGGTTTTATTTGCACTGTGAACATGAGTTGGCTCCTTCAGATACAGGGTTGCCAGGTCTGACTCAGGAAATATCTGGGGACTTTTGGAGTAGAGCCAGGGACAGGCTCTGACAAACATCACATTTTAAAGGCCCTCTCTTCACTGGAAATAATGGAGGAGAGGCACCTTCTTTTGGGTCTCATATACTTAGATCCCCAGGTCCAATCTTTCTGAAAACTTTTTTGATGCTATGCTGAAAATTTGGTGCACCTACCTAAAAACAAACAAACAAAAAACAGCCCCTTTGAGCTCCAGATACCCATGAATTGAAAGATGCTATGGTAGAGGTGGCCAAACTTGTTTAACATAACAGCCACATGGAATAAACATCAGATGTTTGAGAGCCTCATGACTTGAATGTCAAATGTTGGAAGGAAGGAAACAGATGGGGGAGGGAGGAAGAGGTGGAAGGAAAGTTCAGGTAGAGGATTAGTTAAGGTAGGAGAACCAGTTATACCTGGACCAGCACAATATTCAGGGGATAGTTCAATGGAGGATTAATGATCCTCCATAATTGTCATCATCACAGTCATCTGTCACTGTCTTACAAAGCCTACATGCCTACAACCCATTAAGCCTCTAATAAAGAAAAAGGACATTTTTCTCCAGCTCTCTTGGTAACCCAAGTTATTTTTCTCCTAGCCAAGCTTAGCTCTGTTATTTAGCTTGGCTCAGGAAGAAAAATGAGGTTGGGGGAGACAAGAAAAGAACCTAGGACTTCAGCTCCCAGGTGAGGAATGAAAGGTATAGTACCATTGGCGGGGTACTCCTCTTCCTCTTAAAATCCTCGTGCTTTACAAAAGGTGTCTGCTACTCTGCTGTTGTCTCATATAGTTTTGTGCTTTAGTGCCAGAAATACACACACTGAACAAGAACTGTTATATTTAAGTACAGAAGCTTTTCCCTACAGATAATTAACACCTTCCCAAAATAAGATGCTTGTATCACGAGGACAGATGAATACTTACAAATAGGCCGGATACACAAAAGTGGAGTGTAATGGAGAAATTAATTTTAAAAAAAACTGCCTTAAGAATTCTGGAGAACTCTAAAGCTTGCTCTCTGTATTGTAACACTTGGTTTTTCCTAATAATTATTATTCTGCTTTCTATGACTGTTCTGTGCCTTCATGTAGTTTTAATCTAAATTCACCAGAAAAAAAGTGGAGACATAAATTATTTGCCTTTTTTTCCTGGAGGAAGGGTCATAAATGGGATGTGGAGTATAAGTGCTGTTATGGATTGCTGTGTTCTGTATTTGCTGTGTTATGTATTCCATCTCACTGGGTTATTATTGCCTGAGCTTGAGACAGGCACTCCTTGCAAACCAGGAGCCTGAAGCATGGAAGAACTGGCCAATCAGGATGCTAGGCATGTAACAACTTGTAACAAAGAGATGCAAGTGAAGGATTCTGGAGTGAGTCAATAGGGCTGATAACAGACGGCCAGTTTGGGGCAGCTTGAAACCACCCCAAAGAGAGCCAGCTGGAAATAGAGTGCCCTGGAGCTTCTGGACAGCACTCAGAAAAGGGGTGGACTGTGGGCACCTGGGGAGCATCTGGAATGCTCACATGTCCCATCTGTGGCTCCTTGGGCACTCTCTGGGTGATTCCCGGCCTTCCAGATGGCTGGGGAGGTGCCTCGGAGGTACCCCAGTGAAAAGGCACCACTTTCAAAGTAGTGCCTTTTCGAGCCGGCTCCCAGCAAGCCGTGGGTGACTTGGGAGCGGGACGGGGACAGGAGGAAGATGTGCTTGTGTGGACGTGCTTTTCTAGTCCACCTGCCTCCCGCCCCACCAGGTGGCTTTAAAAGCCCATCTGTTATCATCCTAGAAGTAACTGTTGCCTGCTAGGGGGGGCATGCTTAACAATGGTCAGAGTGTATCTATTGAGTGAAGTGCCTGTGAGGTTTGTGACTGTTTCTTCTTGCAATAAAATGCTCTTGGTTGATTCAGAGCTGGTTGAACTCCCTTTATGATAACTGTGGTGCTGCTGGGTGGCTTGCTCCCTCCCCTTCTTTCTCTGATGGGCAGCATCCAGAGCATGCAGAGTGCCTTTCCCTCTCACTTACAAGCAGCATACTCCCCTGAACAAATGTTTTAAAAGGGAATGAGGGTTCGCAGGGCCATGAACCACAAACTGGTTCAGTTTATGAATAAATCTCCTAGTTCAGCTTGGTTCATGGCAATGAACCATGAACTGCTTTCTCTCAGTTTGTGCCCATCCCTAGAGACGGCTTTTGGGCATTACTTCTGGATAAAATGGCTGCTTTGGAGAGTGGGCTTTATGGCATTATGGCCTAATGAAGCCCTTCCCTTTCCCAAAACCCATTCTTCACAGGCTCCACCCTCAAATCTCCAAGTATTTTCCAATCTAGATAATAGCAAGCAATAAAATTGTATAATAGCAAGCAATACAACTAGAAGAGTTTTATTGAGCTCCTAGTACATCACCAGGAGCCCCATGGTGCAGAGTGGTAAAGCTGCAGTACTGCAGTGCTAAGCTCAGCTCATGACCTGAGTTCGATCCTGTCGGAAGCTGGTTTCAGGTAGCCGGCTTGAGGTTGACTCAGCCTTCCATCCTTCCGAGGTCAGTAAAATGAGTACCCAGCTTGCTGGGGGGGGGGAGTGTAGATGACTGGGGAAGGCAATGGCAAACCACCCCATAAAAAGTCTGCCGTGAAAACGTTGTGAAAGCAACGGCACCCCAGAGTCAGAAAGAACTGGTGCTTGCACAGGGGACTACCTTTACCTTTTTAGTATATCATCAGGGCTTTTTTTAAACCAGGAATTCACAGAAACACAGTTCCAGTTGGCTTGGCATTGGGGGTGTGGCCTAATATGCAAATGAATTTCTGCTGGGCTTCTTTTGTGGAACATCGCTAAAACTGTAATCCTGTGCATAGTTACTGCATCCTAAACCCTTTGCTTTCCATGGATTGCCGGCAGATTTTCAGCCCCACCACCCTACCCCAAGAAAAGCAGTTGTCTGCTTGCCTCTCAGACTTTCAGGAACTGATAATTTTCATTGGTCAAGGATCCAAACAAACAAAAACACAACCAAAGCATTTGAGACAGTATGGTTTAAACTGAACAAAGAGTTGCTTTTCTTTTTGCTACTGGGAAGGACAAAACCATGTATCCTAGAATGCTAAATATTTGGCCAGTCCCTCCCTAGTACATTTGAAGGGGAGGGGAAGTTATGCATAATTCATAGGCGTGCATAAGCTTGTACCTTTATATATATTTAGCAGTGAAGATTGAATTTCTTAAAGATCCACCCCTACAGTTCGATCCCTCTCTACTCCAGAGGATTCATTCTGAAGACGGTCCATCCATTGCTGTACAACCTTCCAATTATCATTTCTCCTTTGGTTTTCTTTCACCTCTGTCTTCAAGAAGTTCAAGGATTGCATAGCTGTTCAGGGTAGGGAAACAGAAATATAGTGTGTGCGTCATCTGAAATCTGGAGGCGCTCCATTTGATTAAATATGAATAACTTTTGTTTCAGGTGGGTAGTCATGTTGGCCTGAAGCAGCAGAACCGGGGTGAAATTCTAGCAGGAGTTCCTTTGCATATTAGGCCACACACCCCTGATGTAGCCAATCCTCCAAGAGCTTACAAAAAAAGAGCCTTGTAATCACTTGGAGGATTGGCTACATCAGGGGTGTGTGGCCTAATATGCCAAAGAGGTCCTGCTAGAATTCCACCCCCGAGTAGAATAGGGTTGCCAGGTCCTCCAAGGCTACCTATTGCACCATAGAGTTTTTCCTCACAAAATGCTAGAGCATCCAGGAAAGCCATAGAGTTTTCCCATAAATGCCTAGAGTGGCCGACGCATTGGCAACCTCCCGTGCGGTGAACCCCTGCCTGGCCTGGGGGCCTGGCAGCCCTAGAGCAGAACAATGTTTGTCTGAAGCAGCAGAACCATGG
Source organism: Heteronotia binoei (assembly GCF_032191835.1). Classification (NCBI taxonomy): domain Eukaryota; kingdom Metazoa; phylum Chordata; class Lepidosauria; order Squamata; family Gekkonidae; genus Heteronotia; species Heteronotia binoei. The sequence goes on along the minus strand of NC_083225.1, from coordinate 7,395,060 downwards.
CACCTTTAAGACCAGCAAAGCTTTATTTAAGATATGAGCTTTCATGTGCACACAGAAGTGTGTATATACACAAAAGCTTATACCTTGAATAAAATGTTGTTGGTGTTGTCAGCTTCTTCATTGCTCGTACGGCCCTCATCAGTAGAGAAGACTTCCAGGGTTGGAAACCAGGCTGGATGTTTTAGGAGAAATCAGAATTCTCAAGGGAGGCAGTTCCTGAACACACCACTGTCCTTTTGGGGAAACCTGAATGGCTGAGGTACTCTCTTTCTGGCGTGCCTGTCTGGCTCTCTTTGGTTTTCCCTCAAACAGATCCTTACACTCTCCCCTTCATCCCCCTTTTATTTCCCTCCAAGTTCCCTGGTCTTTTCTACTGAGCCAATGGTAGGGTTGCCAAGTCCAATTCAAGAAATATCTGGGGACTTTGGGGGTGGAACCAGGAGACTTTGGGGGTGGAGCCAGGAGACAGCAGGGTGGAGCCAGGAACAAGAGTATGACAAGCATAATTGAACTCCAAGGGAGTTCTGGCCATCACATTTAAAGGAACCGCACACCTTTTTAAATGTCTTCCTTCCATAGGAAATAATGAAGGATAGGGGCACCTTCTTTTGGGGCTCATAGAATGGGACCCTCTGGTTCAAGCGTTTTGAAACTTGGGAGATACTTTGGGGAGAGTCACTAGATACTATACTGAAAATTTGGTGCCTCTACCTCAAAAAACAGCTCCCCCAGAGCCCCAGAAACCTCCAGATCAATTCCCCATTATACCCTATGAGAATCAATCTCCACATAGAGAATAATGCTCAGCAGACGTGTCTCCCCCCCCCCCCCCATTTCTGGCGACTCTGAAGGGGATTGGCCTTTCTACTCACGAGTTGCTGCCAACTTCTTCAAAGTAACACAGACACACCATCCCAAGAGGAAGCCTTTCAATCAGCAACTGAAGCCTCCGGAGGTAGAAACGCACATGGTCCTTCGGGGGCAGAGCTCCCCCCCCCCGCCAGCCAGACTCCCCGAGGAGACGCCACCCAGCAGCCAGAGAGGATGCAAGGTCTACAAGTCCCAGCATTCACCTCACGAGGGGAGGCCGGACTGGAGCAAATAGCAGGCCAGCGGTGGGTGGGTCTTTGCAACCCAGAGGAAGGGAGAAGCCTGAAGCCAGGCAGGGAAAGAGACACTGCGCCATTCCACCCCCCACCCCTGCTATCAGATTTTTAGAGAGCGGGGGATTAGGCTGTTAATTCAGGGGTCCCCCAGCAGGGCGGGGGGGTTGGGAAGCCTAGACAATGGGCCTGCTAGGTAATTGATTACATATGAGGGACACCTGCCTTACTCCTCTGAGAAGTTCACTTCCACCCGGTCAGCCTGGGAGGTTGCAGTTTCAGCTGGTTGGAACAGGTTCCAGCTGTCTCCCCTGTAACCCTTCCTACCTTGCTTGACCCTTCTCTGACCCTGCTCAATGATGAGAATGTCACTTCTCTTGGCCCTTCTTCACTCACCCCTATTGGTTCCCCTCCTCCAGTCTCTTCTTGAGATGCCCTGAGATTCCCTTGTCTTAACAGACTTCCCCCAGTTCTGGGTGCTCCCTCCCTCCCTCTCTGACAGGGGGGAGTGCCCAAAGTCCGGACCCAAGCCTACGGGATCCATACAGTGTTAAAGGTTTCACTGGAACTCGAGCTCTATTCCAATAGTTTTGGTGGGTTTTTTACAGTACCAAGTTTAAATTGTCCATTAAGTTAAATATTTGATGTGACTCCAGTCAAAATTGGACCACCCAATGTTAACTGAGTTGCCTGTCTCTAGAAAGCATCTAGCATTCTGTGGCTTAGTGGCCCTTCTTATATTAAATATCTAAGTATGTGTGAAAAGGTTCTAGGGGTCTTAGTGGGCCATATGCTGAACATGAGCCAACAGTGATGCGGTGGCTAAAAAGGCAAATGCAATTTGGGGCTGTATCAACAGAAGTATAGTGTCCAGATCACATGAAGTGATGGTATCGCTTTACTCTGCTCTGGTAAGACATCACCTGGAGTATTGTGTTCAGTTTGGGGAACCATATTTTAAGAAGGATATAGACAACCTGAAATGAGTCTGGAGGAGGACAATGAAGATGGTGAGAGGGATGGAGATGAAGTCCTACGAGGATTGGTTGAATGAGCTGAGTATGTTTAGCCTGGAAAGGAGGCAGCTAAAAGGTAATATGACCACCATCTTCAAGTACTTGAAGGATTGTCATATAGAGGATGGTGTGGAATTGTTTTCTGTGGCCCCAGAAGGCAGGACTAGAACCAACAGATTGAAATTAAATCAAAAGAGTTTCCAGCTCAACATTAGGAAGAAGTTCCTGACCGTTAGAGCAATTCCTCAGTGGAACAGGCTTCCTTGGGAGGTGGTGGGCTCTTCTTCCTTGGATGTTTTTAAACAGAAGCTAGATGGCCATCTGACAGCAATGCGGATCCTGTGAATTTAGTGGGAAGTATTTGTGAATACCCTGCATTGCGCAGGGAGTTGGACTAGATGATTCTGGGGGTCCCAACTCTATGATGCTATGATTCTAAGCCTGACTATGGTCATTATTGTCTGCTGAGATTGTCAACAGCTCTCCAGGGTCTCAGGCAGGGGTACTTCATGTCACCTACTATCTGGTCCATTTAACTGGCGATGCTTGGGATTTAACTGTATGTCAAACAAGTGCTCTGCCACTGAGACCACAAGATTTGCAGAAAATATAACTGAGATACAATGGCTTTCATTTGTGCAAGGACTGTTATGCATGGGGAAACCTTCTACGGTATCCAAACTATAGATCAGTACAGAGCTTCTTTCTGTTTCATAGCTCTAGTGTGGGTGACTTTGTTTTTAGTTTTTTAGAAATGCTTCTGAGTAAATACAGGATGTGCATGGCTTAAATCCTTAAGAAATGCTTGAACAAAATATATATTCCATTAAAAAAAAAGCCCAAGAACAGCAAGTCTTCTTTGACTCTTCTGTGTCTAAATAAATAAAAGGATGCAGAGCCATGGTTTTGACCTTGGTCTCACCCTGGGATTGAATTTTCCCCTCACCTTGAGTTTTATTAGTATACTCACTGTGGACTCCATTTATTCACAGCAAATACTGAGCAGGGGGGAAATGAATTTGTTTCGATCAAGATTTGGCTGTCAGGATGTTTTCCTCAATAAACTCGGATTTCAGGCTTCAGCGAGGTTTGGGTAAGAAGGCCGTTTGCTACTTTGAAACACTTGAGAAACAATTTTATTCAGCAGCACCCAATGAAATGGATTGGCGGTCGATCCAGGGCAGGAGAAACATTCTTCTTCACAACCCACATCACTAATTTATAGAATTCATTGCCAGAACATCCATTTGTAGGCTCTTGCTAAGATAGTGTGAACAAGGGAATTAGGCAGATTCAGGGATTTATTAATAGCTATTTGACTAAATCAGGGATGTCAAATGTGCGGCCTGTGGGCCTGATCCATCCCCCACAGGGCTCCAATCAGGCCCATCAGGAAATGGCCATTCTCTGCTTCCTTCTTTCTCTCATCTTCCTTCAGTTGCCATTTTTGTGTTTTGTGGTAGAGCCAAACAAAGCAGCCTCTGTGTCATGGGTGCTGGGGACCCTTCAGAGGAAGTTGAGTCTGATGAGGAAACTGTGCCCCTGCCACCTGCACCAGTGCCCCTGCCTCCTGCTGGAGAAGATCCCAGCCCCCCTGCCTCGCCCTCTCGGGTGGCTCGTGTGCGTGACCGCCTCCGGCAGGACCTCAGGGATCGGAGGAGGGCGGCACGCTCACAAGCAAGACGCTCCCTGAGCCCTGAGTTCTGAGAGGATTCTGGCCCTTCTAAGAGCAAGGATGCTTGAGTGGTAACAGGATCCTGGCTGCCTCCCTGAGCCAGCAATTAGCCCAAACGGGCAACAGCCAGCAGAGGGCTATATAGCTGTGGGCTTTGGGAGGAAGCTTTGTGGAAGCAACTAGTCATCTCCCTGACATTCTAGCATCCACTCCGGCTTGACTTTGGTTCCTGACTCCATGACTTTGGCTTTGGACTTCTGGACTCCCTGACCTCGGCTTCTGGACCTCAGACCTGCGATACTTCTACAGTGATTCGGATTTGGCGCCTCGGACCCTCCTGCTTACTGGCTACAGACCTCGGACTGCCTCTGGACTTTGCCTGACCCGGCCCCAGCCGTGACACTCTGGCTCTTTCCCTCTTCCCCCTCCCTCTTCTCCAAAGGAAGAGGGAGGAGCCTCAGCCAATGGAGGAGCTTGGCTCTGTAGCTCTGCTGTGCAGCTGAGAGAGCCTAGCACAGCTAGAGCCATGTCAATCAAAGCTAGAGCTGCACCAGGATCTCCTAAAGTTTATATCTCTACTACCTAGCATTGTATTTTATTACATACATGGCCAGGAGTGACAAAGTCTCATTTATGTCACATCTGGCCCTCATAACAAATGAATTTGATATCCATGGAATTGTTGACATCACATCCCAATGGTGGGGGTTTGGGAGGCCACTGGCAGATCATGATCCTGTCTTGAGGAAATTTCTCCATCCACTAATATTTCAAGAATTCCAGTGGGCTTTGCTTAATCATTCCTCTAGCAGCACAACAGTGACTTCCCATGCTGTTAGTTGTGCGTTATGAGCATCAAAATTGATTCAATAGACCCAGTTGCATAGAACTTTCCCAACTAGGGTTGCCAATCTCCAGTTGGGACCCAAAGATGTTCTGGAATTGATATTGATCTCCTGACCACAGTGATGTTCCCCTGAAATAAACTGTTTCTTTGGAGGGTGGATTCTATGGCATTATACCCCACTGAGATCAATCCCCTACTCAAAAACCTAAACTCCCTAGTTGTACCTCCAGATCTCCACCTATCTATGCTGGCCTACTGCAAAGACCGTCTTTTCTGATGTCTAGGCACAGGCTACTCCAATTATATCAGATCATGGAAGCTAAGCAGGTCATCCCTAGTTAGTACTTGGAATGGAAGGTCACCAAAGAAGCCTAAGGTTGCTACACAGAGGCAGGCAATGGCAAACTACCTCTGAACATCTCTTGCCTTGGAAACCCTACAAGGTTGCCATAAGTCGGCTATGATTTGATGGTACTTTCCATCACCGCAAAGCATATTCCTTGGCCAGATCTGGGGTGGGGCGCATGCTGAGATCACTTCCGGACATTGCTCTGGTCACCAGTTCAAAACATCTGGCAGGCTTAGAGTGGCCATACAAACAGGCTCAATGCTCGGGGTTCCTGTGCTCCAGGCCGGATCCTGCTCCTCTGCCCCCCAACAGTATATTCGCATGGGCTTTGTGCGCATTCCTCGATAACATCACTGATGATATCACTGTCATGCCCCCCCCCCAACTTCGCTGAGCCTTCTCGAGTCTCAGGAGGCCTTGGCAAAGTCCAGAAGGCACCGGGCGTGCTCAGAGCCGGACTCTGAGTGCACTTGCTGCCACATCCCTAACTTCGCTGAGGCCTCCTGAGCCTCGGGAATGATATTGGATATTGGATTTATATCCCGCCCTCCACTCTGAAGAGTCTCAGAGTGGCTCACAATCTCCTTTACCTTCCTCCCCCACAACAAACAACCTATGAGGTGGGTGGGGCTGGAGAGGGCTCTCCCAGCAGCTGCCCTTTCAAGGACAACCTCTGCCAGAGCTATGGCTGACCCAAGGCCATTCCAGCAGGTGCAAGTGGAAGAGTGGGGAATCAAACCCGGTTCTCCCAGATAAGAGTCCACACACTTAACCACTACACCAAACTGGCTCTTGGAGACGTCATAAGTCATGCTGAATCATGCTGGATCAGGCCAGTGATCCATCCAGTCCAACACTCTGTCACACAGTGGCCAACCCCCCCAAAAAACAAATGCCAGCAGATGCAGGGCATGAGGAGAGAAGGCGCTTCATAGTGTTCCTAGGCCATGTGGTGCCCTAGGCAGCCATCTACTTTGCCTGCTCCCACGCACCAGCCCTGAATACAAAGAGCAGTCAGGTGGGAAAGACTCACAGGGTCGTTGGCTTTGTCCAAAGATTTCTGTCAAGCCTCACACAACGCAACAGTGCAGGATTGGACCTTGAGTACTCATGGCAGGTAAGTGGGTGTGAATGGAGGCGTAAGTCTTTAAATAAACCATTTCATCTCCTTTTTAAAAAATGAAGTCAAGTTCTACTTGTCACGACCACATAATACACGATAATCCAAAGAGTCCTTTCGCGCAATGAAAAAAAAAAGGACTGCAAAACTCATTAAATATGGTACATGAATTTAGATAAATCCTCTCAGTGACAGGCTTATTGTAAGCGTTTGGGGGCAGGAGTGATGGAAGTCTATAGGAATTGTTCAGAGGCAATTAAGTCATGCCTGCATGAATAATGAGAATATTGGTGTAACTGTGGGTAATTTGTTAAAACTGCATGTGTAAGTATTGCTATTCACCTGTCACATGGGCTGCGTTAGAGTTACGCGATTTATCCATGCATCAGAAGACAGTTTCGGATATTTTTTTGGTAGGTCTTATCTGCACATCCGCTGTGCCCACTACAGTTTTAGGTCTACACACCTCAAAGGTGGAATAGATGACTTAGAGGAAGACTTTCACAAATAACATCATCTTTCATCAGGAACTTGAGAGTCAAACTAAGCAAGTGGATCAGGGAGGTGCCTGGTTAGATCCCCTGTGTGTTTTTAGGGGTAAACTGCAGCTTCATAGGCCCTTGATTCAGATTTGGCCTAATATATGGAAAGATTGCCCTGTAAACTACCTTACATTTCCAGCAGTCCATAGTGTCATGTCCAGGAGTCATCTTCTCTTCAACTTGTTTCTGATGAAGAAGCTTTGGCTCTTGAAATCTTACACCCTGAAACTCTTGTTGGTCTCCACAATGTGACCAGACTCAAATCTAACTGTTCTACTGCAGCTCCCCCCTCCCCTCTGAAACCATATGGGAGGAAGTAGACTCAAAGAATCATAGAGTTGGAAGGGACGACCAGGGTTATCTAGTCCAAACACTTGCACAATGCAGGAAATTCACAAATATCTCCCCCTAAATTCTCAGGATCAACATTGCTGTCAGATGTCCATCTAGGGTTGCCAAGTCCCCTGGGGCATCTGGCGGGAGACTTTTTTCCATGTACCATAGAGTTTTCCCTCTCAAATTGCAAGAGCATCCGGGGAAACCACAAAGCTTTCCCGGAAATGCCTAGAGCGGTCGCCGCGCACCATTGCTGGCACGATGTTGTCACTTCCAGGTGACATCACGCCAGCAATGTCAGGTGAGGTTCCCCCCGCTGGCCTAATATGGGGCAGTGGGTTGGGAACCTCCAGGGTGGGAGAATCCCCTCCCGGCCCAGGGGCTTGGCAGCCCTATGTCCATCTAGCCTCTGTTTAAAAACCTCCAAGGAAGGCGAGCCCACCATCTCCAGAGGAAGCCTGTTTTACTAAGGAAACCCTCCAGCTGACAGGAAGTTCTTCCTAATGCTTAGTTGAAAACTCTTGTGGTGATTTAATTTCAAACCTAACTTGGGCCTACTAAGTTATGAATGAAATTGATCCACCTGACTGATAACTCAAGAGACATTGTGAGAGCTGCCAAGAAAGATGCATGGAGGAATCCCACTGTTCACACAGTGGTGTCAGCTAAATTAGGATTGCCAATCTCCTGGAATTACAATTGATCCCTAGAATACAGACATCAGCTACCCTGGTGCAAATGGCAGCTTTGGAGGGCAGACTCTATTGTACATCATAGAGTCCAGGAAAAATCCCTCCCCAGATTTCCAAAAATCTTCAGGGATTTCTCAACCTGCTGACAACTCTAGCCATTTACATACAGTGACTGACATCACCATACTGAAAATAGAGTAAAGGATCAAGCAAAACACTGAAGAGGTGTTATCAAGAGGATGACACAGCTGGCTGTTGTTGATGTGCATGGAAGTTCTTTTTGGCAGCTTCTGGTCATAGTCTCCCCAGGACATGATTGGGTAACATTTGGATGACTATCAGTGTGAAATAATTTCATACCTACCTCTGTCGCTTCTGGGATAATGTCTCTGATTGAGGAAAAAAGATATAAAAGGTTCAAAGGGAAGCACAGTTGGTGCTGTCTTTCTCGCTCTCCATTCTCTTCTTTAATAGCTGTCTCGGTTCCTTCTGTTCTTCAACAGTTGCCTTTCATGTTTTCTCAGCAGCAATTTCCTCCTCTTTTCTCATTCACCCTCCGTCCCTCTTTAACTATGGTTTAGTCCCTTTTCTGTTTCATGACCTTTCTTCTTTTTAAATCAGAGCTATTGGACTCCTGGACAGGTTGCTATGGCTTGTGGGAAATTCAAGGTCATCCATGGTGCACTCTTAAGCAGAGTTACAGCCTTGTAGGCCCATTGACATCAAGAGACTTGGAAAGGTATAACTTCACAGGATGGCACTGTTCATGAGATTTGATTTAATTTAATTTATTATATTGATATCCTGCACTCCTCACCAAAGCAGGCTCAGAGCGACTGAACTCAGTTGAATTCAGTTTTCAAGATCACTTGCATTCAATTTTCATTAGATGGGTTAGAGGGAAATAGGAGTTAGAGGCAGGGCTTTTTTTGTAGCAGGAACTCCTTTGCATATTAGGCCACACACCCCTGAGGTAGTCAATCCTCCAAGAGTTTACAATAGGCCCTGTAAGAAGAGCCCTGTGAGCTCTTGGAGAATTGGCTACATCAGGGTGTGTGGCCTAATGTACAAAAGAGCTCGTGCTACAAAAAAAGCCCTGGTTAGAGGGAAATAGGAGTTAGAGGGAAATAGTACATATTGGCTGCTTACAGATGGGTGGTTAAACCCACCCCAGGGACAGGAGGCAGGCAGATCTAAAAAGCACATCTATATAAGCACATCTGAACCATCTAAGTCAGGGGTGTTGAACTCATTTGTTATGAGGGCCAGATATGACATAAGTCGGCCCCCTCCCAGCCAGACTGGCAATGCCAGTTACAGGCTGGGGGCCGTGTTTGCCCTCCCGGAAGGAGGGTAGGCTGGCGTCGGCTCCCGGCCATACGGGGTCTGAAAGGAGGCGTGGCGTCGGGGCTATAAAGCCCCGGCCCCACCCTGGCCCACGCAGTTCGTTTGCGGCTCTCGCCCACCAGCCCTATGCAGTACAGGTTTTTACCGGTCGCCTTATTAGGGGCCAGGTAGGAATTTTTTTTCATTTTCACTGAATTGCCCTATGTGAATTTGTTTTTTGCCTACCTTGTACTACTCGGTAGTGTAGGATGTTGGGGGAGGGGTTGTTAGTTTGGTCGCTGGGCAGGATGAGGTATGGGCCACAGTGTTTTCAGGGGAGCACCGATGGCTCTGCACCAGTTGGTGCTGGTGGTCTGTACAAACTGCAGATGGGCTTTACGGCTCAATGCTGGGAGTGCAGATCACGACAAAGCCTCACTGAGCGGATCCTTCCAGAGGGTTGGATACCGGCCTAAGTGGAGGTGGAGTTTGGGTCTGGCTGCTCAGCACCAGCCAGATGATATTCGGCTTGTGCTGGGGACAGGGTGGCTTGCCCTCCCAGGACAAGGCGGGGTCCGGGGTTTGACCCCAGGGCTTGTCCTGTTAGGCCTAGACCTCTTGCCATTCTAGTTCGTTCAAGTTATGTTTAATAAAGCGGCCTGGTTTTTATCCAACACTGTGTCAGCTTCTTCATTCCGACTGGGGGGGGGGGGGCGGGCAAATGAGACCTTGTCGGGCCAGGCCAAGTGTGTCATAAAATGTAATGCCAGGTAGGGGAGATATAAGCCTCTTATTTGTCTTTTTGACTGTTCACAGTATCCATAAAACTCACCTCCAATACCACATTTCATATGAATCAACTCCCTTCTTGTCAGTTTTCTTCATTGTCCTGCTTTCACACGTATACATAGTAATGGGGAATATTGTGGCATGAATTATTTTGGGCTTGGCCAACAGTAGCACATCCTTACAGTCAGGGCTTTTGTTGGTAGAAAAAGCCCAGCAGGAACTCGTTTGCATATTAGAAGAAGAAGAAGAAGATATTGGATTTATATCCCGCCCTCCACTCCGAAGAGTCTCAGAGCGGCTCACAATCTCCTTTCCCTTCCTTCCCCACAACAGACATCCTGTGAGGTGGGTGGGGCTGAGAGGGCTCTCACAGCAGCTGCCCTTTCAAGGACAACCTCTGCCAGAGCTATGGCTGACCCAAGGCCATTCCAGCAGGTGCAAGTGGAGGAGTGGGGAATCAAACCCGCTTCTCCCAGATAAGAGTCCACACACTTAACCACTACACCAAACGGGCTCTCCCACACCCCCTATTGTCACCATTGTCTCACACAGGACTTTTTTGTAGAAATAGCCCAGCAGACACTCATTTGCATATTATGCCACACCCCCTGACACCAAACCAGCCGGGACTGCATTCCTCTGAGTTCCTGCTCAAAAAAAGCCCTGATACAGTTAAGGTTTCCACCTATTGCAAAACCTATCTGCCCCCCCCCCTCATCTTCAGCTGTTTTTCTTATTCATTTACTTCATTTATACATAATCTTTCTTCCCAATGTGGACCCAAAGCAGGTTATATCATTCTCCTCTCTCCTCCATTTTATCCATTTTACAACTAGGGTTGCCAATTCCTGACAGTTATAGCTGTGCATTTTGCTGGTACTATTTTCTTTGTTTATTTTTTTGCAGGGGTTTTTTTTGGTAGCAGGAACTCCTTTGCATATTAGGCCACACAACCCTGATGTATCCAATCCTCCAAGAGCTTACAGGGCTCTTAGTACAGGGCCTACTGTAAGCTCCAGGAGGATTGATTACATCAGGGAGGTGTGGCCTAGTATGCAAAGGAGTTCCTGCTACAAAGAAGCATTATTAACCATTTCTAGTTTGTTAAAAACTTCCACTTACTTATGGCTAAAAAACAATATTTTGCTACTGCCTGAGTGACAGACTTCTTAGTATCTTCCAATAAGTATTTTAGTAGCACAGCATCTGCAAATTTCAGATAATTATCCAGAGGTTTAAATGTAGAAAGTGGTTTCGGCGACCCAATATAGAGAAACCCTGCAGACGAGCTCCTGCGGGACGTTCTCTAATCTGGACAGCAGAAGGGTCCATCCCACTGGTGGACCTGATTCTTGGACTCTGGGAAGGGTCCGAGAGGGCCGACAGCTTGAGGGCACGATTGGGATTTTCAGCAGCAGCTGATTCCTGTGTCCGCTCTCGCCGTGAGCCTCACTGTCCCGGTCGCCATCTTCAATGGCATTGGGGTTGAACACCGGCTTCTTTCTTCTTTCCTAACTTTGGATTCTGCACTCTGCATAACTTAGCTGGATTTTGATCATCAAGCAATAGACTGTAAGTCACTTCTCTTTATTTGCTTTAAAATTTGGAGGATTGGATTGGGAGAAGCGCCAAAGAGTTGGAAAACCGGAAAAGAACGGAGGTAGAGGCAAGGGTGGAGGAGAAGATGGGGAGAGGAATCACCCGCCTTCCTTCTTTTTTCATCCTCAAAGGCCTCTAAAAGACTATGCCTAAGCCCTGGAACTTTTTCTTTATTGTGCCGGTAATGTCCTTTCAGCTCACATTGGTGCTAATATAAAGAAACCCTCAGTTGATCTAGATTGAACAGAACTGAGCTTCAAAAAGGAAAAAAGAGTTCTTGTCATTTAGCGGTGGCTGTCTTCTGGTGCCATTATCGGGTGGTGAAGCCTGTCCCCCGTAGGGGTGTTGAAAAGTTAAAATAGACTTTGAATAAAACTTTGCTGTTCTTAAGGTTGTAGAGGATCCAGAAGAACTTTGTTTGGTTGATGGGAGAAAGATGTGTATTCCAAGTGAAACTTTGGTGCTGTTAACTACATACTGAGTGAAATGTGATTTGACACTGCGTTACAAGAAGGAGCTACTCTCTTCCCTACAATAAAGAGCTAGTTATAACTTTTGTTTCTTCAGCCCTACTGACCCTTCACCTCTTCACATTTTGCTGGATTACAAAAATTGTGGTTGGAATATATGGTCCTATGGTTTTTTGGTTCTTTTTTTTTTGTCTTCTTTTCACTTTTCATGGATTTTTGTATCTCTTCCTGTGGGATATAAAGAATTGGATGACTTATAATTACTTGGCTGAAGTTTAATATTTTTTTTCTTTTTTTGCTTCTATTTTTGTCTCTTTTGCTGGATTACAAAGATAATTCTTCAACCTTGGTGTTGGGATCTGCTTTTTTCTTTCCTTTTTGGTGTGTGGTGTTTTGGCTTCCATTTTTTCGCTTTTTTACTTTTCAATTTTTTCTGCTTGTGGATTACAGTGGTTTCGAAAGAAGAGAATCTACTAATTGAATAACTTTGGAAGTTTGATCTTGGCTTATTTGAAATGGGTTTCTATGGGACAGACTAGATTGAACTCTGAAGCAATTTCATAAGGTGCTGTCATTGTGAGCTTAACTTCAGCTTTGTCGTTGCTAACAGCTGAACATTTGTTGATGATGGAGGATTCTGTTTAACTTTCTGTTTATCATTATTTGAGTTTCCCTCCAGATTATTAACATAAGCTAGAAGGTGGTGTTCCTAAACAAATTAGTGTATTTTCAAAACATTGGTCTTAGCTAACAGAAAAGGTGCTGGATACAAACAAGTCTATGGTGCTCCAAATTAGGAATTTGGCAATATACTGGAAGAAATATTAGAGCAAGAAAGTAGGAGAGCAGGAGAAATGGCAGCTAGACTAAAAGACGAAATGGCAGCTGGCCAAATAAAAAGAGAAAGAGAGAACAGAGAAGGCAGAGCTTTGACCCCATTACCTAGCCTCCCACCTGGCACAGCAAAGCTTACTGGTGCAACTGTGCAAGGAGATATGAAAGAAATGCAGAATGCCCTATAGACAGCAATTGCACAACTGACTGATAAGGTAGACAATACAGGAGAACAAATGACAGAAATTAAACAAGAACTTCAAGAGAATAGAAAACAAACAGCAGAAACCAACAAAGCATTGAGGGCTCTAGATGCCCAAGTGGTGGACAATAAGCAAAAGGTAGAACAGTTGGAAAAAGTGCAGAAAATATATGACACCTGAGTCATTCAGTTGGAAATGGATAAAGCAGCCTATATGTTGAGATTTCAAAATGTACCAGAGGACAGATCTGAAGACTTACAGAAAATCCTTAGCAAAGCCCTTGCAGAGGTTTTGCAGGTGACTCCAGAGAAAATACAAAAAGAGTTTGACTATGTTAAGTGGGTCTCATCAAGCTTCACCAGGAGGAATGAATTACCCAGCAAAATCCATTTGAAACTTACAAAAAAGGGAACTAGAGACAATATCTTGAGACAAACAAGAGACAAGCCGGTGGTAATAGCAGGAAATACGGTAAAAATCTTGAAAACGGTGCCGTGGCCAGTTAGACAGAAGAGAAGAGAATATCTAGATTTCACAAGCTTTTTAAGAGAAAGAGAAGTACCTTATACATGGCTAATGCCAGAGGGCCTGCTTTTTACTAAAGATATAGGATTAACTCTATCTTTAAAGCTGAAAATTTCTTGGAGAAATGCGGGGAAAAGGAAGGGAGAAGGAAAGAAGATGATGAAAAAGAAATATCAGACGAAGAAGAGGCAAGTTGAGCAAACAAATACCAAACACAGTTGCAGAACAAAAAAGAAATGAGAAATGGCAGGATTTGAACATATCTCTAATGGGAAGAACAGCTGCGATAAAAATGCATATCTTGCCAAGACTCCTATTTTTATTTAAAACCATTCCGATTCTCTTAACTAATGTATTTTTTCAAGAACTAAATAAAATAATTTCAGCATACATCTGGAGAAAGAAAAACCAAGAATCAAGCTCTGGGCCTACCAGATTGGCAACTATACTACAAAGCCGGAGTTCTGTCTTGGGTGAGAGACTGGGCACTTCTGAAGGACAAGAGACAATTAATACTAGAAGACCATGATCTTACGCTGGGCTGGCATTCGTATTTATGGTATCTAGAAGGACATTCTTATTTTAAGAATCATTGGTTTCGGAAATCCTTGTATCATACATGGACATGGTTAAAACCGAAGATTTATCGAAAAATTCCAAGATGGTGTCACCAGCTGAAGCGTTTACACCACCAAATCTTATAAGACCAAACCAGAATTATATATATGAAGAACTGTTTAAATAAGATACCCATTTAAAATCTAAAGAAGAACTAGAAAGTATGGCTATTGGTGGCTCTGTATAATATGAGATGTAAAAGGAAGATACAAATGATCCTAAGGGACCCTTCACATCTGGGCCATTTGCTATTTGAGATCTTACCGTCAGGTAGACGATATAGAGTGTTGAAGGCTAGGACAAACAGATTTAAGGACAGTTTCTATCCAAGTGCTGTGGTTAGGTTAAATGCAGGGTTATGAAGGATTATCTGCTTTAGATGTATTTAAATGGTTTTAATGGTTTTATGAATGTTTATCTGTTTTAGATGTATTTAAATGGTTTTAAATGGTTTAAATGGTTTAAATGGTTTTAGATGTATTTAAATGGTATGAATATGAATATGTGTGTTTGATGTGTTGGTATGTTTGTGGAAGAGCACCTCATTTCGTTGCTCTCTTTTTGTGGAGAACAATGACAATAAATTTATCTATCTATCTATCTATCTATCTATCTATCTATCTATCTATCTATCTATCTATCTATCTATCTATCTATCTATCTATCAAAATGAGTTGGTGGTTAAGATTACCAATAGAATCTAGATATGCTAAAGACAAATTAATAGGCTTTAATGCAGAACAGTATCCATTTAATAAAATCTTCTTGAGACCTCAGGAGAAATTGAAAGCATTGGGAGGAGTTTTATATATGGTTAGACTCTTAAGATATACTGATGTGAACTTTTACTTTACTTCAATTTTTCTGTCATATATACTATCCAAAATAGAAATATAACTTGAAAAAGAGAGGGTTCAAAGGAGGACTTACAATCTATATATTATGGTGATAAAAATATTTTGTATTATTGACTTATTGCTATGAAGAATGCTTTATAACTGTATTATTAGCTGTACTAATGTTTTTTGCTACTCCCATCTTCCTCTGATCCCCTTGTTTCTACTCAAAACATTCATTAAAACTTTTGAAAAATAAATAAATGTAGAGAGTAATGGAAATATTCTGATGTTTCCAAATATCTAAAAAAAGATGTGTTGTCTATATGCCACAAGTTCAAATGTTGAGAAGGTTGTAAGGGCCTCGATCCGCCGGATTGCTGGAGACAGGCGCTTCCCTCTCTGGTGATGTAATATAAGCCATTTAGCAAAGAGTAAAGACATGGGGGTGAGGTCCAATTTTCATTGATCATCAGTCTTCAGGAGACAAGAAAATAATTTAATAATGCATAAACATCCTCAAAGATCATTGCATATTCTGAAGACAGATGAGTAACAACTTCTTCCCCAAAGCCTGAATAACTGAACAGGCCCAAAGCATATGTTTAAGGCAAAAATCCTGTAAGCTACAGCACCAAATATTAGGGCACCCCCCCTTAGTCCTTTACTAAAAAGATGCTGTAGTGTTCAGTATAGCCTAAACATAATTTTTGATGAATAGGTTGCAGCTTAAGATCCCTAGAAACAAAGGATATGAAATGTAGGGCCATGTCTCATTGCTTTGGCAAAATAGGGCAAAGTAGCTCCTTATTCCATTCATTTATGAGACTTTGCATATCTTATCTATTGACTGGCATCAAATATTCATAAACAAATATTGTAGGCTTCATTGTCTGCATTGATTCAGTGAGAGTTTGCGAGAGTCAGGGAGATTCTGAAACAGTTAGTGCCGCAGGGCCGTTGCAGTTGTAAATATTGCCATTGTTGTAAATATTGCCATTCGACAGAGTTTGACAGGTCATTTAAACCTCAGCCGAGAAAACAACAACCAAAAAGCCCTTGTAAACATTATCTATTAATTAGCCCAAAGTAAAAATCCCCTTGTCTGTCCAAGTCTTCTGTAGAAAAGATCCTCCCCCCCAAAAAAAATTTCACTTCTGGATGGCCCATAACCAGGGCTTTGTTTGTAGAAAAAGCTGAGCAGGAACTTATTTGTATATTAGGTCACACCCCCTGACATCGCCATTAGTTCATACAGCTGAGAAAACAACAACAAAAACGCTTCGTAGTCATTATCTATTAATTGGTCCAAAGTAAAAATCGCCTTGACTGTCCAAGTCTTCCATAGAAAAGATTTCTTCCCAAATTTCAAATCTGGATGGCCCATAATCTAAAACAGTGGAAGCCAAACTTGGTTAATGTAAGAGCCACACAGAATAAATATCAGATGTTTGAGAGCCACAAGACCTGAACATCAGATATTTGAGAGCTGAAAGACATGAATATCAGATGTTTGAGAGCTGCAAGGAAGGAAGGAAAGCAAATAGATGGGGAGAGAGAGGTGGAAAGAAAGCAACTTTAACTTTAAATGGATTATCCAACCCACCAGCTGGCTTGACTTGGATAAGTGAGTTAAAGAGAAAAATGCCTTCTCCAAGATGGCTGGCAGGGCAGTGGGGGCTTTGAGAGCCACAGTTTGGCCACCCCTATTCTAAGATAACCAGAGCTGGTCACTGCTGTAGTGCAGTAGGTGGGTGAAAAGCCTGATCCAAGACCAGTCTTCCCCTATGTAAAGTACAGAGTCTTTCTAAGGAAGAGGTTCCCCGAGTTTGCTGAGGCTGTTTTATGGTTGCCAACTAGTGGGGCCTAAAATTCTCTTGGCATTTGAAATTCTCTTAGCATTTGATCTCCAAACTACCTTGTAGAAAAAGCCCAGCAGGAACTTCTTTGCCTATTAGACCAAACACCCTGATGCCACGCCAGCCGGAATTGCATTCCCGTGCATTCCTGCTTTTAAAAAGCCCGGCCTATAGTGTTAATTTGGCATGTGAAAATGGACCAACGCAATATCGCTGCGACATTATACGGTATCATTTTCTGACTGCAAAAACTGCAGGACAAGCCGGATCTATTTTAGCATTAATAGACCCTGAGATGCCTACAAAGTAGTCCACAATATATAGTCCAACTGATAGGACCAATCCAAGTCATTAGTACAAGTGAGCAGATGTGCCTGAACATCTAAAGCACTTATTTATTTAACCCATTTGTACTGAACCTTTCTCATCCATGAGCACCATTCTCTCCTCCCTTCCATCCGCACAACAATCTTGTGAGGACCGTTAAGCTGAGACAGCGCAATTAGCCCAAGGTCACCCAGCTTGCTTCCAAGGCACTGGTAGGGATTTGAACTTGAGTCTCCCAGATAGTAGTCCAGCATTCTTAACCACTGCACCACACCGGATCTACATATTTTTATTTATTTATGTTAATTTCTAGTCTGCAGGCTCAGGGTGGATCACAACAGACTTAAACAATAACAGACTTAAACAATAACAGTAAGCAATAAAATTAGAAATAAACATTAAAAACAATTAAGCAATTAAAGCAACAAAAATTACTCCATTTCAGGCGGAAGACAACTAATCAGGCCATAGTGCAAACAGAGCTGGAACCAATGATATCTCAATAGGCCCGATAGATTCTGGAATGCTGTGAGAGATAAGCCAGACTCAATGTACTATGGACATCTGCTGCCTCACTCAAAAATCTGGTGGAACAGCTCCAGTTTACAGGCCCTACGAAAAGATAGTAAATCGGATAGGGCTCTAATCTCTAACAGAAGCATGTTCCACCAGGCCAGAGCCAGGCCAGAAAAAGCCCTGGCAAGATGTCCTTCGGGCCAGGGGTAACCAGCAAATAGTGATTAGCTGAACATAAGCCCTTCAGGGCAAATATGGGGAGAGGCGGTCCCTCAGATATGTCGATCTCAGGCCATGCAGGGCTTTAAATGTCAGTTCCAAAACCTTGAAGCAAATCCAGTATTCAATAGGTAGCCAGTGCAATCGGCACAATGCTGGCCGTATGCTTGCCTGGAAAGGCAATGCAGTTAGCAATTGTGTCGTTGCATTTTGCACCAGCTGGAGTTTCCGGATCAGCCCCAAGGGCAAGCCCACGTAGACCGAGTTACAGTAATCCAACCTGGAAGTGACCATTACATGAGTCACTGTAGCCAAGTCCTGAGGGGAGAGATAGGGTGCGTTTGCCTTTAATCAAATCTTCCATAATGCGGGAAGCAGCGAATTCATCATCTGTTCACATTAAATCATATCTAGCCGATCTCTGTGCCAAAGAAAGTCAGCCAATGAATATGCTGAGTCATAGAAAGAATCCAGCATGCCCATACAGTCTGCCGTATCAAATAATTAAGTCAGTCTATATTATAATACCAGCCATTATCTAAGTACATAAGAACCTTAGTAGCTTTGTAGTAGACTCAGAGCAAGTACTTCAGGAGGTGCAATTTCTATACGGGTTTGTTTCCCATGTACTTGCTCAATAAAGCTTTTCCTCTGTGTATGGTTTTGGTTGGAATTAGGCTTGCCAATCCCCAGGTCCCAGCAGAGGTTCTTTTGCTTTCTCAGTGTCAGAACTTGTAACTTTCTTTGCCTATTGTTAGCCAAACTGACTCCATATTGTAACCTAACTCTAACCCAGAATATATAGCCTAAGCAATTAACATAAGTGCCTTGCAAATATTCCAAATACTCTGTGCTCACTGAAGGGTAACAGATAGGCTCTGGTCAACATCCACAGGTGCCCTTTGAAGCCGGGCCATTTGGCCTTCGAAATGGGAGAGCATCCTCCCTCCTGATAACAAAGCTGGGAAAGGAGATGCTTGTCTGTAACCCGTGTGAATAATCGTTTTATTATACTTTTGCTGAGGGCATAAAATTTAACCAAATGCCGGGCTCGGCATTACTGTTATCTCGTAGCTCTAGCACTGCAGTTCTCTAATAAAGATTCTATACTTTGCAACAAGTCTTGGAATCGTCTGAAGTTCGTTCCAGTTCTGACACTCAGTCTCCTTCTCGCCCCCCAGGCAGCTGACCAGCGGGGGAAGCTCCACCCCCAAAGCTACCATGTGCCTTTCTCCTTCAAAACGCTAGGAGAAAGTTTGCAAAGGCTTCCTTTTTGGATGGTGTGTCTGTGTCTTTAAGGCTGAATGGGGGTGTGGTGACCAGGCAGAACAACATGGCTGCTCCCAGGAGCTGTGAAAGCAGCCCAGACCCTCGGTTTGCTGGACAAGCTTTTCAGAGGTCGTTTGCATAGTAAAGGATAAGCTTGAAACCTTTGGTTTACCTGTGTTATTGGAAGTTCAGCAGCTCGTGAGTAAATTGCCCCAGTGAGACCATATGAGTGTAGGATTGCAAACTGTTTTATTTTTGCTTCTGTGTGTGTGTGAGAGAGAGAGAGAGAGGAAGAGTGAGAGAGAGAGAGTGAGTGAGAGAGAGAGTGAGATATGATTTGCAACTGCTTGGGTTGCAACTGCTTGGAAATGAGGCTCTAATCTCTAACAGAAGCATGTTCCACCAGGCCAGAGCCAGGCCAGAAAAAGCCTTGGCAAGATGTCCTTCGGGCCACGGGTAACCAGCAAATAGTGATTAGCTGAACATAAGCCCTTCCCATATTTGCCCTGAAGGGCTTATGTTCAGCTAATCACTATTTGCTGGTTACCCCTGGCCCGAAGGACATCTTGCCTGGTGGAACATGCTTCTGTTAGAGATTAGAGCCTTCATTTCCAACTGCAACTGCTTGGAAATGAAGACTGTATTCAGGGGAACTGTACTGCTGTGTTTTTATTTATTTATTTTAGGGAAAGTCTCCTGGCTCCACCCCCAAAGTCCCTAGATATTATCTGAGTTATACTTGGCAACCCTAGTTGGAATTCAGTCAGAACTACCCGTGCCCAGAGGAAGTCTGAAAAGGTGCAGCCATTACATTTTTCACTGGAACAGAAAATAGTCATGTGACACCTTTAAGACTGATTCATCATGGTCTAAAGCAGGGGTGGCCAACAGTAGCTCTCTAGATGCTTTTGCCTATAACGCCCATCAGCCCCAGCCATTGGCCATGCTGACTGGGGCTGATGGGAGTTGTAAGCAAAAAAACATCTGGAGATCTACCGTTGGCCACCCCTGGTCTAAAGCTATTGCAGAAGAGGGCCCATTTCATCCAACAGGTTCAAGATGCTACAGTCCACAAAAGCTTATGGTGCAATAAATCTATTAGTTCGGAAGGTGCCACAAACCTCCTTTTGTTGTGTGAAATATGTATTGTAAAAGCCACAAACCATCTGTTTTGCAAAGGCTGGAGAAATGCAGCAAGAAAATGGATTATGCCCAGTCTGTTTTTATAGCATTGATCAAGGGTGGAATTCTAGCAGGAGCTCCTTTGCATATTAGACCACACACCCCTGATGTAGCCAATCCTCCAAGAGCTTACAAAAAAGAGCCTAGTAAGCTCTTGGAGGATTGGCTACATCAGGGTGTGTGGTCTAATATGCAAAGGAGCTCCTGCTAGAATTCCACCTCTGGCATTGATATTTACAACTATAGAGCAGTGTTTCCCAAATTTCTGATGGTGATAAAATGCTCCCCCCTGAAATAAAATTGGGCATCCACTTCACAGGTTTAGGAGAATAAAAAAGGTCTCAGAAGAGCTCAGTCTTGTGTTTCTGTGTATGAACCTCTCTTCTGAGCTATCTCCCAACAATAACGGATGCCTCACCTCAATTCTATAAAGTATGAAATTAATGTTTATAACAAAATCCTTGTTCTTCATCATCATCATCATCATCATCATCATCATCATCATCATCATCATCATCATCATCATCATTATTATTATTATTATTATTATTATTATTATTGCATTTGATTAATCGCCCAGACTCGACTATTGCCAGGCTCAGGGCGATGTGTGTAAAAAACCACACACATATAAAATCAATTACATTAAAATGTACAGACCCTGATAGCCTTCATCCCTAATCATAGCCTTCATCTTTGTTGCCTTCCCTAAAGCTAGTTTCCTTCCACAATGAGCCTGAGGCAAGTACTGACCATGACTTGTGCAGAGTTGCAATAAGCAACCTCTTCTCAGATTAACTCTGCAGTCGCTGACATGTGAATAACTGAATTATTCAATTGTACCCAATGTAGGGACACAGCAGAATTACAAACTGCTTGGTAATTTCAGCTAGAAGGTACGATATGAATGAAGGATCATCAGAGAGGAGGTCTTAGAACTGATGGACAAATTAAAAATCAACAGATCACTGGACCCAGATGGCATGCACCCAAGAATTCTGAAATAGATTAAATTAGATTGTTGATTATTAGCTAAACCGAGAAAAATTTTGAATTGTGGCGAATTAATTAGGGAAGAATATTTATTGGGAGGGTTTTTATAATTAAGGAGCTTTTAGAATTAAATTAAGGAAATTTTAGCTAATGATTGTGGGAAGATTTAGGGCAGGCTCTTAGTTAAATAGCTTTTAGATTGATTGGCAGATTAGTTTTTATAGATAGATCGGCTGGGAGGAGGAGGGTGGAGGAGAGGGTGGCGTTAACATCCTATCGGTTTAGGTGGTCATTAACAGGAGATGATTGGCCTGGGGATTCCAGTACTCCTGGGGAGGGGAAGGTATGACGGTGGGACTAGGCAGAATTATAAGGGAAGGAGACCGAGACATAACAGTGCTTGTCCTCCTTCCAGCCTATGTCCCATCCCAACGGTGTCAGGTAGTAGGGCTGGGTTAAATCACTCGCCTCTGTCACTGGTGTTATGCAATGCCAGGTCCATTAATAATAAGACCTCTATCCTTCGGGAATTCCTGTCTGAACAGGATATGGACCTGGCATGCGTGACCAAGACCTGGGTGCAGGAGGGGGAGACTGTAGCTCTCTCCCAGATGACCCCCCCGGGATACTCGGTCTTTCACCAGTCCCAGACTAGCGGGCGGGGGGGGGGGGGGAGGAGTGGCACTATTCATATGAGAGGCTTACTCCTTTAGGGCTCTCCTGGCCCCAAAGATTCCAGGCATTGAATGTGCCGGCCTGATGTGGGATGTTGGAGAGGGGTTGGCAATCTGGCTGGTGTACCGACCGCCTAACGCACCGGCTGGCGCCTAACCATCCCTGGTGGAGGCCGCGGCGGGCTGGGCGTTGGAGTGCCCAAGGCTATTGGTCTTGGGTGACTTCAATGTTCACACCGACGACATGGCCTCCAGCCAGGCGATGGACCTGGTGTCATCCATGGCAACACTAGGACTCTCCCAGGTTGTTACAACAACCACTCATCAGGCGGGACACATGTTAGACCTGTTCTTCGCGGCGGAAATATCAGTGAACGATATTGCAATGGAAGCAGTGCCATGGTCAGATCACTTTGCCCTCAAGGCTCGTATGGATGTGTCATCCCAAAACTGTCTAGGCGGAGAGCGTATTTTAGCTCGCCCACGGAGCTTGATGGACCCGGAACGGTTCCTAACGGCCCTGCGGGATACCTGGCCCACTGGCGATTCCCTGGATGACCTGGTAAAGTCCTGGAACAATGGACTCTCCAGAGCCACCGAGATGATCGCACCTAGGCGCCTTCTGCACCCCCGCCTGAAGCCGTCGCCCTGGTTTGACCAGGAGCTGCGTCAATTAAAGCGGGGACTCAGACGACTGGAGAGGCAATGGCAGCGTACTCGAGACGAAGTGATCCGAACATCTTATAGAGAGAGTTTGAAGGCCTATGAGATGGCAATCAAATCCGCAAAGAAAGCGTACTTTACGGCCAAGATTGCGTCCGCAACTCCGCGCCCGGCACAATTGTTCGATATAATTCGAGGACTTACAACGCTGCTGCAAGGCAGACCAAATTCTATTGAATTGGAAATAGGCTGTGAGGCTTTTGCAAAAATTTTTGTGGATAAAATCGCGTCACTCTGCCTCGACCTCCCTGCCAGTTTTCAGCCTGTCTTCAGATTTTACTCTGGATGGCTTTAGCCCCCTCAGCCTGGAGGAAGTTGACAGGATTCTCTTATCTGCATACCCAACAACTTGTAAATTGGACCCATGCCCCTCCTGGCTTATTAAATCTTGCCAGAGGGACTTCAGATATCCTGTACGGGATATCATAAATAGATCCCTGACGGAAGGGCATTTTCCAACGCCTCTCAAAGAGGCAGTGGTCCATCCCCTCCTAAAAAAAACATCTTTAGACCCGGCCCAATTTGCACACTACCGGCCGGTTTCAAATTTGCCCTTTTTGGGCAAACTTATTGAGAGGGCAGTGGCGATGCAGTTACAGACTTTCCTGGAAGACGCTTCCGTCCTTGACCCATTTCAGTCCGGCTTTCACCCGGGCCATGGGACGGAGACAGTGTTGGTTGCCCTGGTAGATGACCTTCAACGGCATCTGGATCGGGGTGGCTCGGCAGTGCTGATGTTGTTAGAACTATCGGCTGCGTTTGATACGGTCGACCATCGGTAACTGACTTGCTGCCTTGCCGACGTGGGGATTCAGGGGTTGGCCTTACAGTGGCTTTCCTCTTTCCTGGAAGGTCGGGGACAAAGGGTTGCGATTGGGGGGGAGCTATCCCGGAGGCGCGCACTTGATTGTGGTGTGTCCCAAGGGGCAGTTCTCTCCCTGATGTTATTTAACATCTTTATGCGACCCCTTGCCCAGATTGCCCGAAGGTATGGGCTGGGGTGTCACCAGTATGCTGATGACACCCAGCTCTATCTGCTTATGGACGACCGACTGGTCTGCGCCCCAGAAAATTTGGATCGGGCATTACAGCTCGTGGCTGAGTGGCTCAGACTGAGTGGACTGAGGCTAAATCCTGCAAAGACAGAGGTCCTTTGCTTGGGTCGTCGGGGACCGGGGAGGGAAATCTCCCTGCCAGTTTTTGACGGTGCGCCGCTGATGGCGGCAGACAGGGTCAATAGCCTGGGGGTACTATTGGAGCCTTCTTTAAAGATGGAGGCTCAGATAGCAGCCACTGCCAAGTCTGC
Organism: Heteronotia binoei; assembly: GCF_032191835.1. Lineage (NCBI taxonomy): Eukaryota > Metazoa > Chordata > Lepidosauria > Squamata > Gekkonidae > Heteronotia > Heteronotia binoei. The sequence goes on along the minus strand of NC_083225.1, from coordinate 7,371,112 downwards.
GTTTTTTCATCTTAGGCGGGCAAGGCAGTTGGCTCCCTTTCTGGATCGCGACGACCTAGCAACAGTGATCCATGCTGTTGGTCACCTCGAGGTTGGACTACTGCAATGCCCTCTACATGGGGCTGCCCCTGTGTCGAACTCGGAAATTGCAGCTGGTGCAGAACGCCGCGGCCCGGCTGTTACTGGGCCTCCCAAGATGGGGGCACATACGGCCGGGTCTTCGGGCTCTGCACTGGCTTCCAGTAATGTACCGAGTTCGATACAAGGTGCTGGTCATTACCTTTAAAGCCCTATATGGCCTGGGACCTGCCTACCTGAGGGACCGTCTCTCCCCACATGTTCCCCAGAGAGTACTGAGATCGGGAACCCAAAACCTTCGTTATCCCCAGGCCAAAAGAAGCCCGCCTAAAATCCACCAGGGATAGGGCCTTCTCTGTTATGGCCCCTATATGGTGGAATCAGCTGCTGGAGGAGGTGAGGGCCCTGCAGGACCTTGTTCAGTTCCGCAGGGCCTGTAAGACAACTCTCTTCTGGCTAGCCCACACCTAACTGATGAAAAACGAAACGTAGCTTGCCAGACTCCTGTTATATATTTTGCTGTGATATTTAATGTTTCTAAGGTTTTAAATGTTTTAAATATTTTAAATGCTTATATATTTAAATGTCAGTCTAATTTTATGTTTAACTCTTTGTTGTAAGCTGCCCTGAGCCACTTGTGGGAAGGGCGGGATATAAATCCTAAATAAATAAATAAATGAAAAAAATAAAAATAGCTCAAATGTGATCTGACAAAGATATGCAGTCTATCACTAAAATCTGCCTCCATTTCCAGGGACTGGAAAGTAGCTGATATATCCTCCATCTTTTAAAATGGTTCCAGAGGATATCCAGGAAATTACAGACCATGCAGGAAATTACAAACCATTGATACCAGGTAGGTTGGTGGAATCTGTTATTATAGAATTAGTAGGCGCATTTATGAACAAAAGCTATTGAGGAAGAATCAGCATGGGTTCTGTAAGGAAAATCTTGTCTTATTAAACATTTTGAGTTCTTTGAGGGGGTGAACAAACATGTGGACAAGGGTGACCGAGTAGATGTTTTACTTAGACTTCTGGAAAGCCTTCAATAAAGTTCTTCAAAAACTCCTAAGTAAACTCAGCAGTCATAGAATAAGAGGACAAGTCCTCTTGTCAATTAAAAACTGATTAATTAATAGGGAACAGAGAGTGAGTATGAATGGCAGTTTTCACAGTGGAAGGTGGTAAGCAGTGGTGTACCTCAGAGTTCAGCACTAGACTCGTGCTTTTTAACTTGTTCATTAATGATTTGGAGTTGGGAGTAAGTAGGGAAGTGGCTAAGTTTGCGAATTACACAGTCGTTCAGGGTGGTGAGAACCAGGTAGAGTTGCCAAGTCCCCCCTCCCCTGACTTCAGCAGGGGACTTGTGACATCATCGTGCCGGCAATGTCATGCGCCGTCCACTCTAGGCATTTCTGGGAAAACTCTATGGTTTTTCCGGACGCTCTAGCATTGTACCATAGAGTTTTTCCTTCCAAATTGCTAGACCATCAGGGAAAACCATAGAATTTATTGTACCATAAAGATTTCCCTCCCAAATTGCTAGACTGTCCAGGAAAACCATAGAGTTTTCCCAGAAACGCCTAGAGCGACCGGCATGTGACATGACGGTGTGATGATGTCACTCATGAGTGTTGTTATCATGCCAGTGATGTCAGATGTTATAGAATTGGGAAAGTTGCAGAAAAGGGCCACTAAAATGATTAAGAGGATGGAACACCTTCCTTATGGAGAAAGGTTAAAGAGGTTAGGGCTCCTTAGCTTGGAGAAATGACAACTGAGGGGTGACATGATAGAGGGTTACAAAATTATGCATGGGATAGATAAGATAGAGAAAGTAGACAGAGAAAGTCTCCCTTTCTCACAACACAATAACTTGTCAGTACTCAATGAAATTAATGAGCAAAAGGTTTAGAACAGATAAAATGAAGTAGTTTGTTCCCCAAAGAGTAATTAACATATGCTACAGGAAGAGGTGGTGACCACAAGCGTCGTCAGCTTCAAGATGGGATTGGCTAAACATATAGAACAGAGGTCCATGCGTGGCTATCAGCCACAAGGTGTAGATGGAACACTATGTTTGAGGCAGTGATGCTCTGTATTCCTGGTGCTAGAGGGGCGCCTGAAGTTCTAGGTCTGCTGGTGAACCTCCTAATGGCACCTGGGTTTTTAACCCCTATTTAACACAAGAGTGTTGGGCTGAATGGGTCATTGGCCTGATCCAACATGGCTCTCTTATGTTCTCATGAGAATGTATGGATAACATTCATACATAGCCCTAGGAACCCAAATAAAATTAATTTCAGCTCAGCCATTTAGTAGCCAAGCCTTTTGATCTGAAATGCGTAAACATCATGAATATACATGAACTTGCACATGCTAATAGATCCTCCTGACTGTAGTGTTGTAGAAATGTCATGCCTTTCAAGGGGATTCACACATTTATTTACAAATTACCAAGAGCATGCTAATTAAATATAAAACAGTCAAGTGTACATGCATATGTAAATCAGACCCAAGAGGACAATCAGTAGAAGATCCCAGGATAACATTCTTTAATAAGATCATGTAAAAGGGCACCTTCCCATTACACAGCAACCTTGAATGGAGGCAGTGGAAAGTCACAGCTGACTTATGGTGACCCCACTGAGTTTTCAAGGTAAGAGGCAAACAGGTGATTTGCCATTACCTGCCTCTGCATAGCAACCCTGGACTTTCTTGGTGATCTCCCATCTCAGCACTGTCTAGGGCCGATCTCGCTTAGCCTCTGAGATCTGATGAGATCAGGCTAGCCTCAGCCATCCAGGCTGTGCATATACATACATTGGGAACACTTTTCCAATGAAGAAGGATTAAAGTGCCTGGGACTCTTTACCTTGGAGAAATGTTGACTGAGGGGTGACATGATAGAGGCTTTCATGATTATGCATGGGATAGAGAAGGTAGAGAAAGAAGTACTTTTCTCCCTTTCTCACAATACAAGAACTCATAGGCACTCAATGAAATTGCTGAGCAGTTGGGTTAGAACGGATAAAAGGAAGTACTTCTTCACCCAAAGAATTCACACATAGAATTCACTGCCGCAGGAGATGATGATGGCTACAAGCACAGACAGCTTCAAGAGGGGATTGCCTAAACATATAGAGCAGAGGTCCACCAGTGGCTATTAGCCGCAGGGTAGAGATGGAGGGAGGAGGAAGGGGAGATGGGGGGGAGTGGAGTGGGCTCCTTCTTGGGTATCCTGCCCCTCCAGGGAAAGTGTATGCGCAATACATAGCCTCTCCTTTCCCGGTGTAGTGAACGCCGCGTGGTCAATGTTCGGCTATGCCTGGCAGATGGTCACTGCAATGGCCTCTCCTGCATTACTGCATCCGTGGCAACACCTTCCCGCTGGTCCCCCCTGTTTCTCACAGAGTTTGCCATGTCATGATGTGACCGAATGTCTGGCGGTATAACCGGATGGGCAGGCTGGGCTCACCACTTGCGTAGTGCAGACGGCCAAGTCCTCCTCACAGACAAGGCATCCATACTGAACCGGTGGTCGGAGTATTTTCAGGTTCTCTTCAGTGCCAACCGCGTAGTTCAAGATTCAGCAATCCACCTCACCCCACTTCAACCAATGAAAACAGAGTTGGATGAGATCCCCACCCTAGAAGAGACTGTTAAAGCCATCAAGCAACTGAAAAGTGGCAAGGCAGCGGGAGTTGATGGAATCCCACCAGAGATCTGGAAGCATGGGGGCACAGCACTACATAGCACACTTCACAAAGTACTTGTCACCTGCTGGGAACAAGGCAAACTACCACAGGACTTTTGTGATGCAATCATCATCACTCTACACAAGAACAAAGGGGAAAAGTCAGACTGCTCCAACTACCGGGGGATAACCCTGCTCTCCATCGCAGGCAAAATCCTTGCCAGAATACTCCTGAAAAGACTGGTGCCCACCATTGCAGAAGAACTTCTCCCAGAGAGCCAGTGCGGCTTCAGAGCTAACAGGAGCACCACTGACATGGTATTTGTTCTCAGGCAGCTCCAAGAGAAATGCAGGGAACAGAACAAGGGTCTATATGTGACTTTTGTCGACCTTACCAAAGCTTTCGATACCGTTAGCAGGAAAGGCCTGTGGCAAATCTTGGAACGTTTAGGATGTCCCCCAAGGTTCCTCAGCATGATCATCCAGCTACATGAAGACCAGCGAGGCCAAGTCAGACACTGCAACGACCTCTCGGAGCCCTTCCCGATAGGCACAGGTGTAAAGCAAGGCTGCATTCTCGCGCCAACTCTCTTTACGATCTTCTTTAGCGTGATGCTTCAAAGAGCCACAGTAGATCTAGATGATGACGATGGTGTCTACATCTGCTATCGCACCGATGGCAGCCTGTTCAACCTGCGGCGACTAAAGGCTCACTCCAAGACAATGGAAAAACTACTGTTTGCTGATGATGCTGCACTCGTCTCCCACTCGGTATCAGCTCTGCAGCATATGACGTCCTGCTTTGCAGAGGCTGCCAAGCTATTCGGCCTAGAAGTTAGTCTGAAGAAGACAGAAGTTCTCCACCAGCCTGCACCCCAGGAAGATTATCACCCTCCCTGCATCACTGTGGGTGAATCAGTTCTGAAGACAGTCCAGCAGTTCAGCTACCTGGGGTGCATCATCTCCTCAGATGCCAAGATCGACAAGGAGACTGACAACCAGCTGGCAAAGGCAAACCGTGCATTTGGCCGACTGCACAAAAGAGTGTGGAGCAACAAGCATCTGAAAAGAGGCACAAAGATCAATGTTTACAAAGCGGTTGTGATGACAACCCTCATCTACGGCTCCGAATCGTGGGTTTTATACCGTCATCACCTGCGACTCCTTGAGCGCTTTCATCAGCGCTGCCTTCGCACCATCCTCAACATCCACTGGAGTGACTTTGTGACCAACACTGAAGTCCTCACGAAGGCGGAGGTTACAAGCATCGAGGCACTGCTGTTGAAGATGCAGCTGCGCTGGAGGGGCAGATTTCTAGGATGGAAAACCACCGCCTTCCCAAGATTGCCCTGTATGGCGAACTCTCCACCGGCCATCGAAATAGAGGGGCACCAAAGAAGAGGTACAAGGACTCCTTGAAGAAATCCCTTGGCACCTGTCGCATCAACCATCACCAGTGGTCTGACCTAGCCTCAGATCGCAAAGCATGGAGGCACACCATCCACCAGGCTGTCTCTTCCTTTGAGAACGCACGCAGAGCTGGTCTTGAGGACAAAAGGAGATTGAGGAAGAATCGCACTGCTACAGCACCAACCCCAAATCAGATTTTTCCCTGCAGCCACTGTGGCCGGATCTGCCTGTCCCGCATTGGTCTTGTCAGCCACCAGCGAGCCTGCAGCAGACGTGGACTACTGCACCCTTCTTAAATCTTCGTTCGCGAAGTCAAGCCGAGAGAGAGAGAGAGAGATGGAACTCTGTCTGGGGCACTGATGCTTTATTCTTAGTGCTTGGGGGGCAGCAGTGGGAGGACTTCTAGTGTCCTGGCCCCACTGATGTACCTCCTGAATGCATTTTTTTTTTGGCCACTGTTTGACAGTGTTGGATAGGATGGGCTACTGGCCTGATGCAACATGGCTTCTCTTATGTTTCCATGTTCTTATGAGGGATCAGGTCAAACACAGTGATCTCACCCCTGGGATTAAAACCTGGGTCTCCTAAACCTCATCTGAAATTCTATATTTTATGTCACTTTGAGTCTTTATATGCATTTATATTGCGTGCACAAGGCTAATGTAAAATTAGAATAATTAAATAATTATGGTAAATTTATGATGAGATTGGTGATCTAATTTCTCTTCTGTTGGACTGGGTAAAAATCATATCACTAACCAATGAGCAAATATACATCTCCAACAGTGGAAGGAGAGCCAGATTTATCATTATTGATGATTACTTGTGTTCCTATTTAAAAAGCTAGGTCAAAAAGGCAATATCTTTGATGGGTTACTCATTCTTTGTACTATATTTGAGACAAGAGAGATATTTTCAGGGTCATCAAGAAACTTGCTTTTTGTTCTTTAGAAGAAGACAAGGTCTTCCACCTCCTCTGTCAGATAAGTTGGTTTATATCAAGGTACCCCTATATTACTGAAAACATAAATATGATGTGTCTCCACCCGTTTGTAGAAATGGATAGCTTTACCATTATCTGAAGCTATCTGTTTTAGTAGGTGACAAGATTATAATTCATATCTGGAGCTGATGTAGAAAGATGGCTGTCTGGAAAGGCAGATAAAGGACTTATCAACCTCATTGGAAGGTAAGAGAAGGTTGAGTGACATACAAGAATTTATTACCAGGAAAACTGCAACAGATACAAAATTCAAAGAAGAAAGTACTGTAATGTGGAAGAGAAAGAAGAGGGTGGACATGTTAACCATACCACATTTTTGCTGTTGTTGCTGTCAGTCTCACAGTTGAGTCCGACTCATTGCGACTCCATGGACAAAGTCACACCAAGCCCTCCTGTCTTCCACCATCCTCCGAAGTCTGCTCAAATTCATGTTAGTTACATCAGTAACACTGTCCAACCATCTCATCTTTTGCCGTCCCCTTCTTCTTTTGCCTTCTGTCTTTCCCGGCATCAGGGTCCTTTCCAGTGAGTGCTCCCTTCTCATTTGGTGGCCAAAGTATTTGAGCTTCCCCATTTACTTCAGCAGAAAGATGCACCAGATCTATTTTTATAATCCTTGGCTGATAACAGACCTGCATTTTAGGGGTGGATGGGAGGTGTTCCAAATTGGGATGGCTCAAAAAGAGCCGTCCTGAAGCCTCCACATGCTCCACCTCAAGCAGTCCCCATCCCGTCCATGGGGCGACATGGGCATGTTTAGACAGCCATCACGCACCATTCCTAAACCCATACATTTTCAGTAGTCACATGCATGCATGCACACTTATGTGCATATGTGCTCATGCGCTTGCATATGTGTGCATGTGCACATGTGCTCATGCGCACTGAGGAGTTTTAATTTTTTAAAAAACAGATGCGACGTGGGGTGGCTTGGTAGTTTCACACCAAGGCGCCTCACTTGCGCCCTTCCACTTCCAGACACCAAGGAGGCGACTGGCATGCGGCTCAAAAATCTTCCACTTTGGAAGTGGTAGCTTTTTTAGTCACACTGCATAGGCTGGAGGACGGGATGAGCACGGGACAAGAACGGGCGGCAGATGTTTGTTTGTGGAAGGATTTTTTGCGTCAATTTCAGAGTCAATTTCAGCTCAAATTGCCAGTCTGTAATCACCCCTTGTGTCTCATCATTGTAGTTAATTTGGCCCAATTGTTTTTGTGTTTAGCACCAGGGGCTGTATTTATTTATAGCCCGCCCTTTCCCACGAAGGGCTCAGGGTGGATTCCAACAAGCTAAACCATTAAAACCAACAATAAAACATCAAAATTGTTAAAACAATTGAACCAATACGTTAAGTCAATCATTTAAGATGGCATGGATGGTATAGGCGCTTGCGTAATTATCGTGGGCAGCCTAAGATGTCCTAAGATGTCAACAGTATTGGCCCCAAATGAAGTGGCAGTCACTGCTGGGAGGCCAGTCGGATGGTGTAGTAGGGTGAGGACGTCTGCTTGCCTCAACCATAAACCTGTACCAATGTTGTACCAATGGCAGAAGGTGTATCTGAAACACCTTCCGATATGTTAAGATGTGGTGTGGAGAGCCATGTGACCACTGAATTCTGTGATTATTGATTGTAAGCAGAGATAAAGTTGCCTGCTCTGGGTTGGGAATTTGAGGGGTTGGTTTTGGAGGTGGAGCCTTCAGGAGTGGAATTTTAGGAAGGGAAGAGAGTTCGATGGGGTATAATGTCATTAAGTCCTTCCAAAGCAGACATTTTCCCCAGGAGAGCTAATCTCTGTTGCCTGGAGATCAGTTGTAAGCCCTGGGGAGCTCCAAATACCAGCTGCAGGCCAGCAACCCTAGAAAGAGATAAACTTTTTGGTCCATCCTCCACCACTTGAAAGGTGCCATCTAAGTACTGCTGCTTACCATTTTCAGTATGGAACATAATGGCTTTATTTGATAGAATTATAGTGTGTATACTCTGGTTTTTCTCCCTAAAATAATGAAACAATCTGAACTCAAGCAATTCAGATTTTATGCTCAGAAAAACAGCATTCTGAGGAAATGCCTGTTTTCTCTTATTTTGCACACTATATTGTTTTATATTTGTGAGTTAAAATAGGGTTCCCAACGTCCAGGCGGAGCCTGGAGTTAATCACAGCAGATCTGCTGTAGATCGACAGAGATCACTTCCTGTGGAAAAAAATGACTGCTTTGAAGGATGGGAATAAGAAGAGGAAGAAGAAGAAGAAGAGGAGGAAGAAAAAGATGATGATGAAGAAGATGATGATGATATTGGATTTATATTCCACCCTCCACTCCAAATATCAGAGTTTCAGAGTGGCTCACAATCTCCTTTACCTTCCTCTTCCACAACAGACACCCTGTGAGGTGGGTGGGGCTGAAAGAGCTCTCCCAGAAGGCTGCCCATTCAAGGACAACTCCTGTGATAGCTATGGCTAACCCAAAGCCATTCCAGCAGGTGCATGTGGAGGAGTGGGGAATCAAACCCACTTCTCCCAGATAAGAGTCTGCACATTTAACTACTACACCAAACTGACTCTTAAATGCTAATGAAAGTTGAGCTTCTCCAGAAGCTAAGATCTGGACCTAATGTCACATTCTGTGCATTCCCCCACTCCCTTTTACCTCTAAAGAATTATATTTAGGATTGCCAGCTATGTGTTGGGAAATACCTGGAGATTGTGGGGTGGGGCCTGGTGAGGGGGTGGACCTCAGTGAGGTACAACACCATGGAGACCACATTCCAAAGCATCCATTTACTCCAGGGGAAGTGATCTCTATCATCCAGAGATTGGTTGTAATAGCACGGGTTCACCATACCCATCCTGGAGGCTGGCCATCATAACTGCAGTGTGCCGAGAGCCAGTTTGGTGTAGTGGTCAAGTGTGTGGATTCTTATCTGGGAGAACTGGGTTTGATTCCCCACTCCTCCACTTACAGCTGCTGGGATGGCCTTGGGTCAGCCGTAGCTCTCGTATCTGGGAGAACCGGGTTTGATTCCCCACTCCTCCACTTGCAGCTGCTGGAATGGCCTTGGGTCAGCCAGAGCTCTCTTATCTGGGAGAACCAGGTTTGATTCCCCACTCCTCCACTTGCAGCTGCTGGAATGGCCTTGGGTCAGCCAGAGCTCTCATATCTGGGAGAACCGAGTTTGATTTCCCACTCCTCCACTTACAGCTGCTGGGATGGCCTTGGGTCAGCCAGAGCTCTCGTATCTGGGAGAACTGGGTTTGATTCCCCACTCCTCCACTTGCAGCTGCTGGAATGGCCTTGGGTCAGCCATAGCTCTCTTATCTGGGAGAAGCGGGTTTGATTCCCCACTCCTCCTCTTGCAGCTGCTGGAATGGCCTTGGGTCAGCCAGAGCTCTCTTATCTGGGAGAACCAGGTTTGATTCCCCACTCCTCCACTTGCAGCTGCTGGAATGGCCTTGGGTCAGCCAGAGCTCTCGTATCTGGGAGAACCGGGTTTGATTCCCCACTCCTCCACTTGCAGCTGCTGGAATGGCCTTGGGTCAGCCAGAGCTCTCTTATCTGGGAGAACCGGGTTTGATTCCCCACTCCTCCACTTGCAGCTGCTGGAATGGCCTTGGGTCAGCCAGAGCTCTCATATCTGGGAGAACCGGGTTTGATTCCCCACTCCTCCACTTGCAGCTGCTGGAATGGCCTTGGGTCAGCCAGAGCTCTCGTAGGAGCTGTCCTTGAAAGGGCAGCTGCTGCAAGAGCTCTTTCAGCCCCACCTACCTCACAGGATGTCTGTTGTGGGGGGGGGGGAAGGGTAAAGGAGATTGTGACCGCTCTGAGATTCAGAGAGAAGGGTGGGATATAAATCTGCAGTCTTCTTCTTCTCTGGCCGATAACACAGGTGGAGAAAGGAGAAACTGCCCAAACTTTTACACCTTTTCTTTCTAGCAAATCCTTTGCTGTCAATCCACACATATCATGACAATGACAACATCCCTTATGGGTAAAAGGAATATAATTACCGCTTCCCTATACTTTTGCAACGTCGCATGCATGAGTCTTTCAACCTACATGTATAGATAAGCGTCTAAAAGGCAAATGATACATTAAGTAAGAGATAATGTCTGCTGAAAGGTTAATGATGATAATTATAGAAATAAAGTGAGTTGAGGCAGAACACCTCAATTCCGGGAAACTTGGAATAGCAATTCAATTAATTGCCCTGCTTCTGGTAGAAGAAAAAGAAGAAGAAATCCTGCTATATTCTATCTGTATTGAAGGATAAGTAGGTAAGTAGCTCAGAAAGGAAAGAATATCAAGGCAATTTAGGTATTTAGGCAAATAGAAAGAGGGCAGTGTCTCGTGTCAAACTGCAAAAATCCTAAGACAGTGAAATAATGATCTATCCACAGAGGAAATATCTCATTCGACAAGGTATAAAGGCTGCAAAAGGACAGAGAAGCCATGTTCTAAACCAGGGGTGTCAAACATGTGGCCCAGGGCCGAATCAGGCCCCCAGAGAGCTCCTATCAGGACCCCAGGCAACTGGCTCTTGTCTCCTTCCTTCTGCCTCTCTCTTGCTTCCTTCTGCATCTCAGCTTGCTTCGCCAGGCTTGCTCAATCGCACAGGAGCTACAGAGCAAAGCCTCTGTTTTCTCCATTGGTTGAAGCTCCTCCCCCTCCTGGTCCCCTAGGGAAGAAGGAAAGAGCCAGAGCTTCCACTGCCTAGTTCCCTGGATCCCATGGGAGAAATACAAAAAAGCACCTTGAAGACCAACAGGTGCTAATGTTTTAAGCATGTTGTATTAAGGTGTTTTTTTTTTTTTTTAAATCTTAGTGTTTGCCTGTGTCCTTTAAAAAGTGTATATCTCTGCTGCCTAATCTTAAATAGGTACACGCCTGGCCTGGCCTGACGTAGCCCAGCCCGGCCTAACAAGGTCTCCTTTATGTCAGATCCGGCCCTCATAACAAATGAGTTTGACACCCCTATTCTAAACATATGTATAATCTGTGTACGGTGTACACTCGATTATTCCTTGTATGTGTGTTAAGCGGGTAATGTATGTTCAGATAATTACAGGGCTTTTTTTTCCAATCAGGAGCGTACAGAAATACAGTTCCAGCTGTCTTGGTCTCAGGGGGTGTGGCCTAATAAGCAAATGAGTCCCTGCTGGGCTTTTTCTACAAAAAAAGCCCCTGGATAAACGTGTAATGCAAATCCCATGTTCAGATAGGTTCTGGCCCCCTAGTTTCACTCATAAAGTGAACATAAACATGTATGCACGCACATGCAGAATGTATATGTGTTCACTTTAACATGGGGACTGAGCTGCTGTTAAAGATCTTTTTTTATATATAGGATACAGGCCAATTGTATGCATCTCTTGCAAGCAGTGTTCCCACTAAGCTGAGTTCGTGTGAGCTAGCTCACAATTTTTTTAGCCTCCAGCTGTCACATTGTTGCCTTAGCTCAGGAATAATGGCCCCAGAGCACCTCGTTTCTGCAGTCGCTCACAACTTGAATGCCAGATAGATCCCAGTAGGCAGCCGTGTTGGTCTGAAGCAATAGAACAAAGCAGTAGAGAAGTGCACCTTTAAGACCAACTAAGTTTTGTTCAGAATGTAAGCTTTCGTATGCTCTTAAGCAGATTTCATCAGACAAGTGGGAATGGAAGCAAAAATTCTTAATATCAGTGGGCAGTGTGGAATCATGGGAATGTTTTTAGCAGATTAAAAGAATCACAAATAGGGATCTGTGTTTGTTGAAAAAACACTGGAGTGGAGGGTGATGAAAAGCAGACTGCTGTCGTAGGTGCGAAGTGCCATAAATCTAGGTAACATTCTGGCCTTGTTAGTTTAAACAGAGGGCTTGAGAAACCATGCCCTCTGTTTAAACTAACCAGGCCAGAATGTTACCTAGATTTAAAAGGAGTATTGCTCGCCAATGGGGTTGCCAGTTCTGGGTTGGGAAATACCTGGAGATTTGGAAGGCGGAGCTTGAGGAAGGTGGGGTTTGTTGAAGGGAGGTTACTATAATAAGGTATAACACCAAAGAGCCCACCTTCCAAAGTGTCCATTTTCTACAGGTGAACTGATCTCTGTTGCCTGCAGATTGGTTGTAATAGCAGGAGATCTCCAGCAGAGATTTATTAACAGTTAGGCCATTTAGGCACTGGCCTCTGGGCCCCCATGCCTTTAGGGGCCCCGGGATGGCTTTCCCCCCTGGTATCCCCCTGTTTGCAGCCCTCCCAGCCTGCACATGCAGCCAGCAACTGAGCTGCTCTTTGCCCGATTTGCCTGGTGTGGCTGATGCTGGCATTGTCACCAAGTTTGCCTCTCTGGCTCTCCCCTACAGTTTTGTCAAAGGGGCTTTTGGGAAGGTGTCTGCAGTGGGGGTCACAGGCAGCAGGGTGGCCGCTCCAACTCCGATAATTTGCAAGGGGTGCCCTGAGATTTTGACTGCCTAAGGCCCTCCACAGGGTTTAATTCGGCCTTGATCTCCAGCCATCACTGGGAGACCTCCAACCATCACTCACAAGTTGTATGTTGACATTGATTTTATTATTATTAGTTTATTTTTTTATATTGCACCCATTCCCCCGTTGGAGGCTCAGAGTGGAGTACAGCAAATAGAAATAAAATCACAATAAAATCATAATAAAACCAATTACAACATTCATCAAAGTGCAGCAAGATGATTCAGCAAGATGACATGACAGCAAGGCGGCATAGCACAAAATGATACGGCAATACAGCATCACAGTACAGTAGTGCAGTAGAGCAGCAGAACAGTAGAGGGAAGGCTAACCAATCAATCAATAGATGCCCGCTGCCTCATCCAAAGACCTGGCGGAACAGCTCCGTTTTGCAGGCCCTGCAAAAGGCCAGCAAGCCAGGTAGGGCCCGGATCTCCTTAGGGAGCTGATTCCACCAGGTCAGAGCCAAGACCGAGAAAGTCCCGGCCCTGGTAGAGGCAAGACGGGCATCTCTTGGGCCAGGGAGAGTATATTTGAGAGTATAGTAGCACAGTGCACACATGCACGCACGCACACACATAATGAAGGCCCAATGTTTACTTAAATGAAAAGCAGCCTGCATTTGCAATCACCGCCAGCCAGAAGAGCCAAATTTACTTCCATCTATGATACAATGTCTGTATCTCAGGAAAAAAAAAATCATAGCTCACCTGTCTCTCTGGCTGTTACTGTCTCAAGGCAGCAACCATCTGCCAACCACAAGGTTCACCAGGAGGGGCCTTGCCCAGTTTTCTGAAACATAGGCAGGTGCCACATTGGGGAACAGTGCCCAGAAGAGAGCCACAGGTGGCATGTTAAAGAGCTGCTTATGCCTTCTAGGGTTGCCAGCCTCCTTGTGGGGTCTGGAGATCTCCTGCTTTTACAACTGATCTCCAGCTGGCAGAGTTCAGCGCCCCTGAAGAAAATGGCTGCTTTGGAGAGTGGACTCTATGGCATTGTACCATGCTGAGACCCCTCCCCTCCCCTTCCCAAACCCTCCCCTCTCCCAGATCCACCCCCAAAGTCTCCACGTATTTTCCAACACAGACCAGGCAACTCTATTATTTACCAACAGTCTTCCCTCTAAGCTGAGTTAGTATGAGCTAGCTCACAGTTTTTTAGTCTCCGACACACACATTTTCGTCTTAGCTCAGGAAAATGTGTGAGTCGGAGTGTGGCGGAGATCTTGTGACGAGGAGTCCAGAACTTCTTATAGAGCATTTATGAAAGCCTATGAGAAGGCACTGAAGTCCACGAAGAAGGAATTCTGTGCGGCCCCCATTGCATCTGCAAAGTCACACCCAGCCCAGTTATTTAGGACAATTCCATCATTGACTACAGTGCCTACGGGCAATTCAAAAATTAGAGAATTGGATACAGGCTGTGAGGCTTTTGCAACCTATTTTTCAGATAAGATCTCGACTCTCCGCCACAACCTCCCGGCCACGATTGATACAGTACAGGAACTGGAAGCCCATTGCCCGTCTTCGGGTCCTATATTGGACCGCTTCAGCCATTTTAATAGGGAAGATGTGGACAGGATCTTGACTGCAGCGAAGCCGACCACTTGTCCACTGGACCCATGCCCATCCTGGCTTATTAAGGCAGGGGGCGAGGGTATCCAGGGCTCATTAGCCGATATTATCAATCTATCCTTGGAAACAGGGACCTTCCCGGCCAAACTTAAAGAGGCAGTGGTCCGTCTGCTTCTGAAAAAGCCAGCTTTGGACCTGATGGTGCTGGCCAATTAGCACCCAGTTTCGAATTTACCATTCCTGGGTAAGGTTATTGAGAAAGCGGTAGCAGAGTAGTTTCAAGCATTCCTGGAGAATACCTTTTCCCTTGACCTCTTCCAGTCTGGCTTCCGTCCTGGTCATGGGATGGAGACGGCTTTGGTCACCCTCACAGATGATCTTAGATGGCACCTGGACCAAGGCGGGTCAGTGCTGCTGTTGTTAGATCTCTCAGCAGCGTTTGACATGGTCGATTATGATCTAATGACCCACCGCCTTGCTGACATTGAAGTTCAAAGGGTAGCCTTGAAGTGGCTCTCTTCCTTTCTCCGCAGCCGGGGACAAAGGGTGGCGATTGGTGAGCTTGCCCCTGAGACTAATCCGGAAACTCCAATGGGTGCAAGGTGTGGTGGCGTGACTTCTGCCTGGCCCCATCCTGGTAGAAACAGCTGCCGGTGGAGATACGGGCCCTACCGGATTTGTTACCCTTCCGTAAAATGGAGCCTGTAAAATGGAGCTGTTCCGCCAGGTGTTTGGCTGAGGCAGGCGGATGCCCCTGGGTTACTGCCTATATCATCTGTACTCCTCCCCCACAGTGATCTGAACAGTGATCTGAACTGCCATATGGGGACCACTAATTTACCCCAAACTGTATTATCAGCCTGCCACTTTGTTACACTATACTATATTGTGTGTTATGTTAATTGTATTTACTGGCTTTTACTGGCTTTTATTGATTTATCTTGGTTTTACTGTATTGCATTTATTGCATTATGTGTTGATTTTATATGTATGTGATCCACCCTGAGCCAGCTTGGGATAGAGCGGAATATAAATGAACCAAATACATAAATGAAAGATGGCCCCAGAGCAAACTAAGTTATGCAGTAGCCAAATCAGCTGCTCACAACTTGAATGCCAGTAGCTCACAACGTAGAATTTTTGCTCACAAGACTTCATAGTTTAGAGGGAACATTGGTCACCAAGTGAGTATAACTGGCTTTATTCAATGAACCTTTTCTGCTCAAAACCACATTGGTAGAACAACCCTAGGCAAGCCTGCTCAGAACTCAGTCCCACACATCTGGCCAGCACCAACTGCACTAGTTATCAGTTGAGTACCAGATCTGTTTCAAGGTTTTAGTATTGACTTTTAAAGCTTTACATGGCCTGAGACTGACATACTTACAGGACCGCATCTCCCCATATATGCCCCGGAGATCACTACAATCTGGCACACATCTGCTGACCATCCCTGGCCTGAAGGATGTCAGTCTTGCCTTAACGAGGGCCAAGACCTTTTCAGCCTTGGCCGCAGCCTGGTGGAATCAGCTCCCCTTGGAGATCTGGGCCCTCACTGAACTATCACCTTTTTGTAGGGCCTGTAAAATGGAGCTATTCCACAAGACCTTTAGTTGAGGCAGCGGACGTCCTACTCTATCGTGCATTCCTTCCATCGGTTGGCCCTATGCTGTGGTACCATCTTTGCTGTAATATTAAGTTACCTTTTTACTGTGCCAGTGTAGGAATGAAGACTCTCGACACGTGTATTAAGGAAGTGAGGAAAGCTTGCTTGCTCTCTGCAAGTCCTCATTTTATTTATACATCTCTAGCTGATGCTAATAATCAGGCAGTTAATGAAACAGGAAGCATGCATGAGGTTATGTCTTCATAGCCTCCAAGATTCGATACAGCCAGCAATTTATCAAGAATACATGTGTCAGCAAAAGGAAGCCAGAATATGAGTGTAAGATGTCTGCGCCCTTTTAGCCTTTCAGACACAATGTGGGCGGCTCAGGCTGATATGCCAAATGCGTGATCCACCCACACTTCTGTCTTCAGGCTTTGTGGGGTCTGGGGGCTCAAGTGCGTGAGCCCCACATGCCAGATTCTTAATCTATATAACATGTATCCAACTGAGCCACCACCTGTAACTGTTTGTGATCATATTATATTGTTTTATTGATATGATATGTTTTAATTGTTATTTATACTGTTTTATAATGATGTTATCCTCCCTGAGCCCTTTCTGAGATAGGGCAGAATATAAATGCGATAGATAGATAGATAGATAGATAGATAGATAGATAGATAGATAGATAGATAGATAGATAGATAGATAGATAGATAGATAGATAGATAGATAGATAGAGTTCAATTAGGCTTCCTTCGAGGAAAGGGTTGTAATCCAAAATGGTTTTCCTTATAGAAAAGTGGTTGATGACGGAGAAAAATGGGTTACAGACCACATTTCCTTCCCCTAACTCAAAATGACAGCTCCCGGATGCTTCTCTGTTTAAATTTAGAATTCCCCTCATTCATCTGCATGTATCATGTACCTGGCCCTTTAAAAAGAAGGGCTTTGATAGAGTTCACCTCCATGTAGAATTGTAGTCAGATGAAAATGGAGCACAGCCTGCAGAAGCATTTAGAAAAGAGAGTAATCTTGTTGTCACTCCGTATTCGGAAGATAATGCAGGTGAGGAGCAGGGTAAAGAGGTGAAGGGTATCCGAGGGGCTGTCCCTTGCATGCATTTCATTTGGATGATGAATGGACAGCCTGCTTCGTGCTTCAGGATGCCTGGAAAATTCATCTTCAACCGTTGTTATTTGCTCTATGGGCAGCTGGAGACAAGGTCAGAACAAAGTCATTCTCTTTGAGGGAGTACAGCATGTACGTGGCGATTTTGGCTTGATTTGATGTGGCATAGCCGGGCCTCATTTTGGGCAGGAGCTCACAGGAGCAGTGCTCCAGAACCTCTAATTATATTCTGCTCTTTCTTTCTTAAAGGTAAAGGTAGTCTCCTGTGCAAGCACCAGTCATTTTCAACTCTGGGGTGACGTTGCTTTCACAACGTTTTCATGGTAGACTTTTTATGGGGTGGTTTGCCATTGCCTTCCCCAGTCATCTACACTTTCCCCCCCCAGCAAGCTGGGGACTCATTTTACTGACCTTGGAAGGATGGAAGGCTGAGTCAACCTCGAGCCGGCTACCTGAACCAGCTTTTGCTGGGATCAAACTCAGGTCATGAGCAGAGGGCTCCGACTGCAGTACTGCAGCTTTTCCACTCTGCGCCATGGGGCTCTCCTTTCTTTCTTACCTCCCCCTCTAAAAAAAAAAATACTCGCTTCTGGGCTCCATCATTCAAACCCCCTGTGAGAATCTTGGTGAACTCTAAAATTTGACAAACTTTCTAAGATTTTTTTCCCTACAAAACAATGGGAAAATGACCAAAACATACCAAGCAGACAGGTGGAAATCTTCATCCTGCCACCGTGGCCACATAGGATAAAGTAATTGAAAAAGTATGATGGGAGTAATGTTTTATGATGACAATTCTAATTCGAGAAGCATTTTAAGGTAGATGCTGAGCTGATATAATTTAGGACACCTTCCGGCGACATCAGGGGTGTGTGGCATATGCAAATGAGTTGTGCAAATAAGTTGTGCTGGTGAACTCCAGTACCTCTTTTTCTACGCAATGACTCCTGGGCGTTGCTGTATGTGGAAAATCCAGAAAGCAGTTTTTAAACTATATTTTGAGATGTATAATATTGTATGCATTGTACTAAATCCATAAAATCAGTAATTCAATAACCTTTAAAAGGCTAACAGGTGAGGACATTTTTACTTTGGGCAGCTGTCCCTTGACTTATTTTTTTTCCCCACATGGTTCATCTTATTACACATCCTGATCTGGTTTCATTGTATATATTTATTTTTATCTGTATTTTACATATTTATATCTTTATATTATTTTCCCCCTGCTTTTCCCCAACAAACCTGCAACATCTTTAAAAAAAATAAATCAAACCAATGAAATCAAACAAAACACCACATTCAAAGGAACAGCAGCCACACCCTTTTCAAAACTTAGCCATTTATAGAAAAAAGCCTTCTTTCAATGCTTGCCATTATATAAATTCCAAAACTGCAGAAAAGTGGAATTCTTCCAAACCAATGTATTTACTAAAAGGAAAACTCTAACCTACTTTTTAGTTTTGTTTTAAAAGTTTTATTGGTTTCAAGGAATTGGGGATAGGGAATAGGAAGGGATAGGAAATAAGATTACAAATTAGTTTTAGTCTGCATAAAAAAATACTTTCAAAGAATACTAGTCTACATCTACAATACTTTCTTAAAATACATAAATTGCCACATATTATTATCTCTAAATGATGCATAATCAACATTTTAATATTTTATATTGTAAATCTTTTTGTTAAAATATCTATTGAGATTGACAATTCCAATAAAGGCAATCTTGTAATACAGAGTACAGGAGATATAAATTCACAGCAGATAATCTTGAGTGTCTAGCCAGGCATAAAATTTCATTGAATATTTTCTTACTTCTTCCTTAGATTTCCCAGCCAGCAGCTGGGATAAAAAGTCCAGCTCTGCTGTTTCCAGAATTTTTCCCACCAAATCCATTCTCGTGGGGATTTCCTGAGATTTCCATTTCTGCACCAAGTGAGTCCTGGTTGCTGTGTTGAAATGTGCCAACAAATGTCTCATTTCTTTGGAATAGTCCTCAGGAAATATATTCAATAAAAATAGTTCTGGTTTGAATTGAATCTGTGTCTTCATAATCTTCTGTAGTAATTTGTGAACCATTTTCCAATAGTCCTTCACCATCTCACACGTCCACCAGATATGATAAAAAGAACCAACCTGTTTAGTACATTTCCAACATTTGTTAGACATATTAGTATAGATCTTACACAATTTCTGTGGAGTCAAGTACCATCTATAAGACATCTTATACAAGTTTTCTTTAAAAGTTACTGACCTAGTTAATTTAACATTGAACTTCCACAATTTCTCCTGTTCTTCTAATGTAATGTTATGACCCAAATTTTTCGCCCACTGGACCATACAATCTTTTACAACTTTGTCTTGTGTCTTCATCTGTAGTAGATATGCATATAATTTAGAGATTAGTTTTTCTTGAGGGCCTAGATTTTGTCAAATGGGTATTGTTCTGTGTTAAAGCCTGTCATCTTATCTTTGACATACTTAGATTCAACTTGCATTCTCAACCACCAATTCATTTTAATGCCCATTAAGGGTAAGTTCAAATCATGCCATTTTTCCAAATCTTTTTTAATTTCTTTAAGTAGTTTATCATAATTGTCTATTTTTAAACTGCTGCACTTATTTGAGATAAGTACACCTAGATATTTGATTCTTTTCTCATACAAACTTCCTGATTTTTGTTGAAGAAATTGGATTTATTCCATCATCATATTTTTTGTCAAAATTTTTGTTTTGTGGTAATTGATCTTGAGTCCTACCCAGTAACCAAATTGAGTGATCTTGTTTATAAGACAGTCTATTGGTTGCTCTAATATATAAACTAGGTCATCTGCAAAAGCTCTCAATTTGTATTGTTCACCTTTTTATCACCGCACCTTTGATACTTGTGTCTTCTCTTATCTGATTATTCAATATCTCTAGAGGTAGAATAAAAAGTAATGGTGACAGTGGACAGCCTTGTCTTGTACCCTTTTGAATATTAATTGCTTCTGTTAATTCACCGTTCACTGTCACGCTTGCTCTTTGAAAAGAGTATATTGCTTCTACTGCTCTCAAAAAAATTTTCACCACATTCCCTACCTTTCAGTTGCTGTAACCTAAATTACCAACGAACATTATCAAAGGCCTTCTCAGCATCTAAGCAGATTAGTGCCAGTTGTTTCTCTGGATGAGTTTCATAGTATTCCAAGATATTACAAACTATTTTGACATTATCTTTCAAGTATCTTCTAAGAAGGAATCCAGCCTGGTCTTGATGTATTGTAGACTGTAGAACTTTCTTCAAACGTTGTGCCAATTTTGAAGCAAAGATTTTATAATCCACATTTAAGAAAGAGATTGGACGATAATTTTTAATATCTTTCAAATCCACATCTTCTTTTGGAATTAAGTATATTGTAGTTTCTTGCCATGAAGCTAGTATTTGGCCTCCCTCTTGAATCTTATCAAGGAGACACTTAAATGGTAACAGTAAAGGCTCCTCATAGGCTTTGTAGAATTCCGCAGGCAGTCCATCTGGGCCTGGGGCTTTGCCATTCTTTTGGGATGCCATTATGTCTCCAAGTTCTCTTATTGTTATTGGTTCATTTAAATTTTTTTGCTGTTCCTCTGTAAATTTGTTAAGATTATTTTGGTTAATGTAATCTTCTAAATCTGTTTTATGAACTTGCTTATCTTCATATAATTTTTTAGAGAACTTTTCCACGATTTGACATATCTCTTTGAGCTTTCTCTTTATTATTCTCATCTTTCAAGACCAATATTATTCTTTTGGCCTTCTCTTTTCTCATCCTATAGGCCAAGCACCTTCCAGGCTTATTGGCATGCTCAAAATTTTTTTGTCTGGTATGCCTCAATTTTATCTCCATCTCCTCCATGAGTAACAAGTTCAATTGGTGTTGTATTTCTTTCACCTTATTTTGGAACTCATGTCTTGTCAGTTTTTTTTTTTATTCTTTTCAGCTTCTCCAGCTTGTGACATTAGTTTTTGAAAGTTTTCAGTTCTTTCTTTCTTTTTCTTGATGCTATATCTAATTGCAAGGCCCCTAAAGTATGCTTTAGCAGTATCCCAAACTACTTGCATCTTTACATCTTGCGTTATGTTCTGTTTGAAAAAAGATTCCATTTCAACCTTAGATTCTTTGAGAAAGTCTTTACCTTTCAGAATTGAGGTGTTTAACCTCCATGATCTTCTCATTCGCGTACCTTTGAACTTTATCATTACAGGGCTATGGTTTGAGATACTCTTGTTTGAATTTCTGTCTCAACTAAATCTTTGACCAGATTTGCAGAAAGCCAGCACTTATCAATTCTTGACCACGTTTGGTGACTAGGAGAGTAATAGGTAAAGTCTTTAGAATTTGGGTATCTTGTTCTCCATATGTCAACCAAATCCAATTCTTCTGCTAGTTTCCAAAAACTTATTGGCAATTGAAGACTTTTGTTTTTAATCTGTTTATGCATTTTTGTTGTCCATTTGTCTATCAGAGACTGCATTAAAATCTCCTATTAAACAATATTCCACATATTCCAAATTTGATAGTTTAAGATGTAAGTCTTGAAAAAAATTCTCTTGTTGATCATTTGGGGCATAAAAATTTGCCAGTAGAATTTTTTTATTGTCCATTGTAATTTCCACTAATGAATTCTTCCATCTTCAGAGGTGTACTGCAGTTGTGGGTTGAATTTATCCTTAATATATATTGCCACTCCTCTTTTCTTTTTATTCATGTCTGTTGCTGTAATTAAGCTACCAAGTTTCTTATTTTACAAAAGATGTTGGTCTTTAGTTAAAATATGAGTTTCTTGCAAACAAATTATGTCAATTTCCAATTTTGTCAAATATCTGAAAGTCTTCCTCCTTTTAGCGGGAGAGTTAAGTCCATTCACATTAATAGAAACTATTAAAGCCGTTATGGATTTTTCTTATCACTATCTTTTTTATCTTTTTTAATCTGCTGTCTTGTCAGATAGCTCCGTGGTTCACTTGGATTCTCTTCACCAGAGCTTTCTTCCTCCTCTTCATCATCCTTCTTTTCCTTGCCTTCTTTTTCCTTCACTCTATCCAGAAAATTCTGAGCTTTGAGAATGGAGTTTATCCTGTACCTATTCTCCTGGTAAGTAAAAAGAAGACCTTCCGGCATCAGCCATGTATAGGGTATTTCTCTTTCTCTCAGGAAATCTGTTAAAGCTTAGTATTCTCTCCTCTTTTGTCTCACTGGCCAAGGTACCTCTCTTAAAATTTTTACCATATTTCCAGCTATCATCATAGGTTTATCCCTTGCTTGCTTCAAAATATCATCTCTGGTCCTCTTTCTTGTAAGCTTTAAGTAGACTTCGCTGGATAGTTTGTTCCATCTTGTAAAACTTGATGGCAATTGTCTAACTTGATCAAACTCTTATTCCATCCTTTGAGGAGTCACCTGTAGAATTTCAGCCAAGGCTTCACTTAATATTTTCTGCAAATCTTCAGTTTTCTCTTCTGGTATGTTTTGAAACCTCAGCATATAGGTAGCACTATCTATTTCCAACTGCAAGAGTCTAGAATCCTGTATGTTCTATTCTTTTCCCAGTTGTTCCATCCTTTGTGTATTATCTGTCACCTGGGCATCTAATACTTTTAAGGCTTTATTGGTCTCTGTTGTCTGTTTGCTGTTCTCCAAAAGCTCTTGTTTGATCATCTGCCATCTATTATCTACTTTACTAGTCAACTGTGCTATGGCAGTCAGTAAAGTATTTTGCATCTCTTTCATATCTCCCTGCATGGTCATAAACTTCCCTGGCCCAGATGTGGAGCTGGGTGAAGGTATTAGTGGTTTTCCTTCTTGATTTTCTTCCCCCCCCCCCCCATTTCTTTAAAACCAATTGCAGCTTTATTTTCCATTCTTATTAAAATAAATACACTCACAGCCACCAGGTTTGTATGATGCCTCTTCAGAGTTTGTTTTGGAACTCAGTTTTCTTGTTTATAAGAGATAAACTAATCTCTGCCAGTCAATGCTGTTATTATGGAATGGTTTTAAAAGCAAAACAGCCTTCTAGCTTCTATCAACAATTTGTCATACCCAAAACCATAGCAAAACTAATGATAAACAAATACTTTTTAGTAAAACACGCTTAATACCACTTAGCCAAAACAGTTCAATTCACTACAGCAAAAACAATTCACTATAGCAAGTCCTCTGGCAATGATAGTTCAATTGAAAACCAAGTCACTACAGGATCTTCCAA
The DNA here is from genome assembly GCF_032191835.1 of Heteronotia binoei. NCBI lineage: Eukaryota > Metazoa > Chordata > Lepidosauria > Squamata > Gekkonidae > Heteronotia > Heteronotia binoei. Next base: position 7,347,915 of record NC_083225.1, on the reverse strand, counting down.
CTGCTTCAAGGTGAACATTTGTAATCCAGGGCTGAATGCCCTATTTGTAATCCAAAAATAAGATCAAAAATTAAAAATTAAACAAATAACCCAGGAGAAAAATAAAAAACACAAGTTGTACCAGGCACTCCCAAAGGAAAAAAAAATAGTAAAAATAAGGAAGACTTCAAATTTGATAAGCAAAGAGATGAAGAGTGAAAAAATAAATCCAAAGCCAAAAATATTCAAATCATATAAAAAATATTCAAACCATGAATAAAAGAAAAAAAAAAGATAAAAGCAAAATTAAAGGGTTATATCCATAACATCCAGCAGCAAAGAATTATAATCCACTTTAGAAACTGGCACAAATATTCTTCTTTCAACCAAGAATCCTGTTTTGTTTTATGGGTCAATATACAATGCCTACTAGAATTTAAAAGTCAAGTCGGAGTTCATATAAATTTGTTCAGAGCACTTCAGTCTAAGCTTCAAATTGCTTCTTAAGCCAGCTGTCCTTCACATCCATATATGCTTACAAACAACTTTCCCAAAGTCAGATCTTTTTCCCCAGAAGGAAGTTTAAAACAAATCAATTAAACTCAGTCATCAAGTCTCTTCTATGTTTAAGAATTGGTGTGATTCTTCTCATGCAGGTATAGGCATCACCAGGATAGGCAGAAACTTTTAGAAGCCTTGAAAGAAAAGGAGAGAGAGTCCCCCCCTTCTCTATCTTTTGCCTCTACTTGAATTCTGCTTCAGCCCCAGTTCTCCATTTTCCTGCTTGTCAGAAACAATGCCTTAGAGATCAGCAAAAAGAAGAAAGAACACTTACAGTCATAATAGTAGAGATGCAGCTTGTCTTGCTACTGCAGAATTGCTTAAGTCAGAAAAGGGAAAGGAAGAAGCTGGCAATCAAACCTCAAGCCATTTAAAAATGACGATCGGAACAGCGAGGCTTGGAGCAAGCTGGGATCCTGGGGGCAGCCGCCTCTGCTGTCACCCCCATTCAACTGCTCGAGCTCCCTGCCTTCCAGGGCCCTTCCTGGGTCCCAGAGTCGAGTCACCCCTCGTGGGGGACCCCTCAACAGTCCGATTAAGAAGCGGCTCTAGACACACCAGTTCGAGCTGCTCCTAAAGACACGTCTTTAGAAGATGTTAATCCCCACATTACTACATGTGTTGTGAATTTCTTAGTAGAAGCCTATAAAAATAAATCTAGGCATACTTCTGTATTTTAATGCTGGGTATCTACTTTTGATTAGTATTACTGGCTGCCATTTTAATTGATTGCTTCATGTATTGTTCTTCCTATACTTCAGGCCTTTGTACCTACTTTTGATTGTGAATCATGATTGCTTTTATGCCAGTAAAGGTCTGAACTGAACTGAATTCTTCCAAACATATTGATTGTACTTAAATTACATCAATAGGTTCATGAGATGATACTCTCTATTGTCACATCTCTCAAACCTAGTTTTCTTAATGTTAGATTGCTCCAATATGTAACTCTTATTCTGTATTCTAGCTGATTTACGCTCAAAAATCTTGCACAACTTTTATGAGATCAATAAAATTTATTTTTAAAAATTAAAAAGAAAATTGGTTGGAAAGCTTTTTCCAAGACAATAGATATCTGGACAAAGCTGTGACTGTTACGATATCATGGAAGTCATTGTTTCATGCTTGGGTAAAGTGTTATTTAGTTACAGCTAACTTATGACGGCCTTGTAGGACTTTCAAGGCAAGTCACTAAAAGAGATGGTTTGCCACTGCCTGTCTCTACATAGCAACCCTTAAATTCCTTGATGGTCTCCTATCCAAATACTAGATCTGACAAAATTGGGTTAGCCTAGGCCAGCCAGGTCAGGGCTGTTGATTCCTTGGATCCCCGCAAATTGGAAGCAACTTGATGACACCAAACACCCACCCACCTTTCTGTCTGTCTATCTGCACATCTTCAACACATAAGCCGAAGAGCGTCATGCAAGGCCAATTTGCTTAAGGAACACAGCCAGCCCCTGAGGCATTGGTAGTGGAAACTCTGCTACTCCTCTGCTTGATCTTGGTAAGTCTGGGCAAGTGCAGCCATTGTTTTTCTCCCTATCAGTTGGGTGTAGTGGTTAAGTGCACAGACTCTTATGTGGGAGAACCAGGTTTGATTCCCCACTCCTCCACTTGCACCTGGTGGAATGGCCTTGGGTCAGCCGTAGCCCTCGCAGGAGTTGGCCTTGAAAGGCAGCTGCTGTAATATGCAAATGAGTTCCTGTTGGGCTTCTTCTGCAAAAATGTCCCGTGTGAAATGATGGTGATGCCAGGGGGTGTGGCCTGATATGCAAATGAGTTTCTGCTGGGCTGTTTCTGCAAAAAAGCCCTACCTATTCCTCATCTCCCTGGCCATTTGTTTACCAACTGACATGGCAAACTCAGCGGTTTTCACCCAAAGCAGTTCATAATGCAAATCATCAAGAACAAATTAATCCACGATAAAGATGAATAAAACAACTTGCTAATATTCCCTAGATTAAGAACGCAGCTGGTGCACACAACCAGTTCCGAGACTATTTTATTTGTTTAGTAACAATTTCTTATCCACCTTTCTCCCAGTAAGGCTCAAGGAGGACTATAATAATACATTAAAATTAAAAAAAAAACCAGAATTGATACTTAGTATTAAAACCATACAGCTAAAACTGCTGAATCAGTACAGTATAGTTGAAAGAGCGCAAGCGTGCAGTCCAAATCAAGCCTACTTAGAAGCATATCCCATTTTTTTCAGTGGGACATTCCCGTCCTCAGGATTGTAGCCGAAGTCCTATAAAAAATCAAACCAGCTGCAAGAATGCTATTTCAGGGTAAGGCCTGGGCTTTTTTTTGTAGCAGGAACTCCTTTGCATATTAGGCCACACCTCCAAAGTATCCAATCCTCTTGAAGCTTACAGTAGGCCCTGTACTAAGAATCCTGTAAGGTCTTGGAGAATTGGCTACATCTGTGGGGTGTGGCCTAATATGCAAAGGAATTCCTGCTACAAAACAAGCCCTGGCAAGGCCTAACCTAAATAACTCTGGTAAATACAGCCTTCAATGGGACTGTTCTGACAGACCAGATCCTTTTCTTTTGCCTAGCACCAAATGCCATAACTTTAGTTTTTTGGTAATTAATTTTTAATTCTTTCTCTTGACAAAAATCTGCAAACTTCTTGAGTGCTCTCCTAAGGCCAAGATTTGGCACAACCTAGCCATGCCTCCCTGCCAGATTTAATGTGTGTGTGATTTAATGTACATCTGTCTGTCACTATATCCCGCTGGCACCTACCTTGTTTTAGGATGGGCTGGGACCAGATTAAATTACTGGAGACTTCCTGGTAGCAAGCCTGTAAAACATATGTGGTTGCATTTCCCTGCTGTCTGAATGGCTGGGCATACACCGTACCCACCCTACACCCACCTAGTCTATGCATGAGCATTCTGAATGTTCCTATTGCACGTGCATGTCCCTTGCCTCTCTCGGCAGTAAGGCGGGGGCTGTGTGAATGCTATGGCACAGATTAAAGAGAGTTGGCTTTTCCAGAGCTGGGATACTGCTGCACCAAATCTCTAGTGTGATCTCACCCATTGTCTGGGAGAGCAATCTTCTGAGGGGGACCAGTTATAGCTACCAGTCTATAGTGTGTGGTCACTGATACCACCTACCTGTAAAATGGAAAACGTCAAGAAGCCTTGTACTGTTGATCTAAGTTGACAGCTCTGGGTTGGGAAATACATGGAGATTTTGGGGGCGGAGCTTGAGATAGTCTTGGGGAGAAGAAGGATCTTCATTGGGGTCCAATGCCATACTGTCCACCTTCCAGAGTGGCAATTTTCTCTAGGTGAACTGATCTCTGTTTCCTGGAGATAAACTGTAATCCCAGGAGATCTCTAGTCACAACCTTGAGGTTGGCATCCTTAATAGCAAGACGTATTTGGCCAGTCACATGCCCTGGGTCTAACCCACCTCACAAAGTTTTGTTGGGAAGATAAAATGGAGAAGGGGACAATGTTGTAAACCACTTTGGGTGACCATGAAGAAGAAGATGAAGAAGATATTGGATTTATATCCTGCCCTCCACTCCGAAAAATCTCAGAGCGGCTCACAATCTCCTTTACCTTCCTCCCCCACAACAGGCACCCTGTGAGGTGGGTGGGGCTGGAGAGGGCTCTCACAGCAGCTGCCCTTTCAAGTACAACCTCTGCCAGAGCTATGGCTGACCCAAGGCCATTCCAGCAGGTGCAAGTGGAGGAGTGGGGAATCAAACCCGATTCTCCCAGATAAGAGTCGGCACACTTAACCACTACAGCAAACTGGCTCTCAATGTGGAACAGTGGCTCTAGCAGCAAGGGGTATTGGGCAAGTGGGAGGGCTTCTAGTGTCCTGGTCCCACTGATGGACCTCCTGATGGCACCTGGGTTTTTTGGCCACTGCATGACACAGAATGTTAGACTGGATGGGCCATTGGCCTGATCCAACATGGCTTCTCTTATGTTCTTAAGTCTCAATGAAAAAGGTGGCTGGATCTGATCCATATATTTTCCCCTGTCTAGTCGCACCAGTGTTGCAAACTAACAGAGTGAATGGACACTGCCACACTAGGCACAGTTATCCCCCTTTACATCCATTGTATACAATGAGCTTCAAAGAGTATAAATGTGTTTAGGTTTGCACAGTTAATCGCCTTATATGAAGTCAGATAACGTCAAGGAAGCCCCAAGCCCCATCAATATCTTAGAGTTATCCCAGAATACTAAATGAGTGAATTCCCCATAACAGAAGCCCTCTGGTGGGATGGATACTCTCTGTATGCAAATCCAGAAAAGGCAGATAATAGGGAAAGTGTGGACAGTCTATTTGGCTTTTTATTTCTGAGACATGTTTTCTAAGCCCAGTTAATTGGTACCCGCTTTGGGCTTTGCAAGACGTCTGCTAAGGTTAACCACTCAGGTTAAGTCTCTTCATTGCAGATTCTATAATGTTATCAAAACATGCCTATCATACGTCAATGACAGAAATGCACAGCTTTGCGCCAGTTAAAGTGTGCCTTGGTATTCTTCCAACAGCATGGCTACCTTGCAAAATGCTCTCCTTCAGTTTCTTGCTGAGTTGGCTTGAACCAGAGAAGCAGAAAGCAGGGCAAAATTTCCATGCGTCGTAAGCAGGTTTTTTTAGGGCAAAAAAGAGAAACACAAGGATACATCTTCAAGAAGACCACTCATGTAGATTACATACTGCTTAAAGTAATTATTCACACCATTAGGAGAGTTTAATGGTCCCTTACTACTCCATGGAAGCAATTTTACTCCATAGGAGCAATTTTAGGAATATTTCCCAGGGAAGTATATGCCTCAAAAATAAGGTGTTTGGCTCTGGTTTGGGCAGTTCTTGGAGATTTAAGAACATAAGAGAAGCCATTTTGGATCAGGCCAATGGCCCATCCAGTCCAACATTCTGTGTCACACAGTGGCAAAAAAAAAAAGTGGCATCAGGCAGTGGTGTGGGGAGGGGGGGGGGCGGGGAGGGGGGGGGTCGCCCCAGGTCTGGGGGGCCCCTTGGCAATGCCAAGGGGCCCCTCAGAAGCCGGCTGCACTCGCCGCCTTCCCTGCCCGCGCGCGGGGCCCGGCGACGGTGGCGGAGGCCGGAGAAGCGGCGGAGAGGCCGGCGCTGGTCGCTGGAGGGCCTCCAGCGACCAGTGCCGGCCTCTCTGACGCTTCCCCCGGCTCCGCGACCGCCGCAGGGCCCCGCGCGCGGGCCTCCAGTGCAGGCGGAGGCCGGGGAGGGCGTCGGAGAAGCCGGTGCTGGTCGCTGGAGGCCCTCCAGCGGCCTCGCCGCCTCGCCGCCACCGACTCGCCCTCGCCAGACTCGCTGCCGCCGGACTCTCCACCGCCCTGGAAGCAGGTAAGGAGGGCAGGCAGGGAGGGAGGGTGCCGAAAGCGGGGGGGGGGGGGCGGCTGGCAGGAGGGGGGCGGCCTTCCTTCCTTCCTTCCTTCCCTCCCTCCTTCCTTCCTTTCTTCCTCCCTCCTTCCTCCCTCCCTCCCTCCCTCCTTCCTTTCTTCCTTCCTTCCCTCCCTCCCTCCTCCCTCCCTTCCCTCCCTCCCTCCTTCCTTTCTTGCTTCCTTCCCTCTTCCCTCCTCCCTTCCTCTCCCTCCTTCCTCCCTCCCTCCTTCCTTCTTCCTTCTTCCCTCCTTCCTCCCTCCTCCCTTCCTCCCTCCCTCCCTCCTCCTTCCTTTCTTCCTTCCTTCCTTCCCTCCCTCCTCCCTTCCTTCTCTCCCTCCCTCCTTCCTCCCTCCCCCCTTCCTTTCTTCCTTCCCCCTCCTTCCCTCCCTCCCTCCTCCTTCCTTCCTTCCCTCCCTCCCTCCTTCCTTCCTTCCCTCCTTCCCTCCCTCCCTCCCTCCCTCCTTCCTTCCTCCCTCCCTCCTTCCTTCCCTCCCTCCTCCCTTCCTTTCCTCCCTCCCTCCTTCCTTCCTTCCCTCCCTCCCTCCTTCCTTTCTTCCTTCCTCCCTCCCTCCTTCCCTCCTTCCTTCCTTCCCTCCCTCCTTCCTTCCCTCCTTTCTTCCTTCCCTCCTTCCCTCCTCCCTTCTTTCCCTCCCTCCTTCCTTTCTTCCTTCCTTCCCTCCTTCCCTCCTCCCTTCCTTCCCTCCCTCCCTCCTCCTTCCTTCCTTCCTTCTTCCTTCCTTCCTTCCTTCCCTCCTTCCCTCCTCCCTTCCTTCCCTCCCTCCCTCCTCCCTTCCTTCCCTCCCTCCCTCCTTCCCTCCTTCCTTCCCTCCCTCCCTCCTTCCTTCCCTCCTTCCTTCCCTCCTTCCCTCCTCCCTTCCTTCCCTCCCTCCTTCCTTTCTTCCTTCCTTCCCTCCTCCCTTCCTCCTTCCCTCCCTCCCTCCCTCCCTCCCTCCCTCCTCCTCCTTCCTTCCTTCCTTCCCTCCCTCCCTCCCTCCTCCCTTCCTTCCCTCCCTCCCTCCTCCCTCCCTCCCTTCCTTCCTTCCTTCCTTCCGGGGCTCTCAAATATCCGATGTTCATGTCTTGTGGCTCTCAAACATCTGACCTTTATTCTGTGTTGCTCTTTTGTTAAGCAACTCTGGCCACCCCTGGAGTAGACAATACTGACTTTGGTGGGCCCAAGCACTGATTCAGTGTAAGGGAGCTTTGTGTTTGTGTCTTCTGGTGCAATTTTGATCTCAGATCCTGTATTTACTTCATCAGTATATGGGATAAGGCACATTCTCAACTGTGCTGCATAATGCAGCCTATTTATTTTGTCCTGTTTGCTCTGTTGGCTCTATCTGTGCCACCTTCATCACTTTCGGGGTGTGGATCCCCCTGTGGTGTGGGCTCCCGACTCCCTCCGCCGGCTGTTTCTGATAGCCCTGCACCCCCTCTTTCATTTGATATGTGTCCCGTGTGGGTGCCACCCTCCCGCCGGGAGATGCCGCAAAATGAGCCCCCTTGAGGCTTATGGCGGCAGGGCTCGGGGAAGCGAGCTAGACTGCTGTTCTTTTGAGGGGTTATAGAGTGTTTCGAGTCCGTCCCTGTGGCATTGGTCCCATCGTTGTGGGACCCAGGGAGGCGGCGCAGCGGCCCGCTGAAGCAGCCTGTCGGTCACTTCCGGGTTCCTGTCCTGCATCTTGACCTGTGTTATTAGTGACAGGCTGCTTCGGTGGGTCGCTGCGCCGCCCCCCTGGGTCCCACAACGATGGACCGATGCCACAGGGATGGGCTCGAAACACTCTATAACCCCTCAAAAGAGCAGCAGTCTAGCTCGCTTCCCCCATGCCCCTGCCGCCATAAGCCCAAGGGGGCTCATTTTGCGGCATCTCCCGGCGGGAGGGTGGCACCCGCATGGGACACATATCAAATGAAAGAGGGGGCGCAGGGCTATCAGAAACAGCGGCGGAGGGAGTCGGGAGCCCACCCCACTGGGGGATCCACACTCCGAAAGTGATGAAGGTGGCGCAGATAGAGCCAACAGAGCAAACAGGACAAAATAAATAGGCTGCATTATGCAGCACAGTTGAGAAAGTGCCTTATCCCATATACTGATGAAGTATATACAGGATTTGAGAACAAAATTGTTTCCGGTGGTGATATTTGGGGGATTTTTGGGGACGTCACAGGAAGTGCTGTGAAGTCACTTCCTGTTTCCGGCAGTGGCATTTGGGGGAAATGATGTCATTTGGGGGAAGTGATGCCACAGGAAGTGATGTCACTTCCTGCTTCCGGCAGGTGGCGCGGGGGAAAATGATTTCACAGGAAGTGATGTCACTTCCCGTTTCCGGCAGGTGGCGCGGGGGAAAATGATGTCACAAGAAGTGATGTCACTTCCTGTTTCCGGCGGTGGCATGACGTCACCGGAAGTGACGTCACTTCCTGTTTCCGGCGGCATGCACACACGAAAGCCCTAGCTACGCCCCTGCCATCAGGAGGTCCATCAGGACACTTGAAGACCTCCCATCATTGCCCCTGCAAGCACCAAGAATATAGAGCATCACTGTCCCTGACAGAGAGTTCCATCAATACCCTGTGGCTAATAGCAACTGATGGGCCTCTGCTCCAGATGTTTATCCAGGGGTTGTTTTGTAGATAAATAGGTGGAGGAGCTCATCCAGGGATTGTTTTGCAGCTGCACCTACTATTCAATGGACAAGGTATGTAGGTGGGGAGGGGGGTGTCAGAAAGGTTTAAGAGCTGCACTCCTCTGAGCTCCCGCTGAATTCAAGGTCTGTGTTTATCCAATCCCCTCTTGAAGCTGGCTATCCTTGTAGCTGCCACCACCTCCTGTGGCAATAAATTCCATGTGTTAATCACCCTTTGGGTGAAGAAATACTTCCTTTTATCCATTCTAATCTGACCACTCACCGATTTCATGGAGTGTCCACGAATTCTTGTATTGTGCAAAAGGAAGAAAAGTACTTCTTTCTCCACCTTCTCTTTCCCATGGATTGGAGTCTGGAAAAGATGGAATTTGGGCAGAAGAGGGAACTCGGGAAATTTTGAAAGGCTAACCGTGTTGATCTATAGTAAAACCAAGTCTGAGTCCCAAATTGGCCATCTAGTTTCAGCCTAGAAGTCAGATATCTATTATCACCAGGAGACAGTATCACATTACATTACCCGTATCATAATTCACAACATATACAAATACAACCTTACACTGTTGTATCAGTTCAAGAGCTGCCACCAGATTTTGCCTAAAATGAAACATTGGGGTGAATTTCTTAGTCATAAAATCCAAGCACTTTTAAAGAGATGGGAGAAAAATACTTTTAATAAGAGTAGTCAAATGTGGAAAGGGGTGGTGATTTATATATTACAACAGTGCAATCCTATGCAGAGTCACACTCTTGTAAGTCAATTGAATTAAATGGCCTCAGAAGGGTGTTAACTCCGAATGGGCAAGAACCAGGAAAATGTGGTTCATGGTGTGCCCAGTCTGCAAACCACGAACCATCATGAACATTCAGGAGCTAAATGAGCAAGTTTGGTTGGGGAGGTTTGTGTCCCAGAAAAAAACTCCTTTAGCATGCTTGAGACCCCAGACTTGCAGGGGATCTCTGGCTGACTCTTCTTTCCAAGTTTGGTGTCAATTCGATTTACAGGGTCTAATTTATGAACCTCCCCACCCCCCGCCCAAAGAACATGCTCCCAGAAAAGTGCTTTCTGGGGAAATGGCAAAAAAGAGAAGAATTTTCTCTAGTGTTGTAACTTTTATTTATTTATTTATTTTTATTTTGTACATATATAGTCCACCCTTTTCCATAAGGACTCAGGGCGGATTCCAACATGCTAAAACAGTAAAATCAACAGTAAAACATCAGAATAGTTAAAACAATTAAGCCAATAATTTTAATATCTCCTTTTCCTCCTTCAGAAAGCATTATTCTGCACAGAGCTCAATCACCTACAATCGCAGATTGTGTCCTGCTTACAGGAAGCAGTAATCAGAACCAAATGATTGACATGCTGTTCAGCTGCATCTCAACACATTAAACGTGCTCTATTGCTGAAGGCAGATGACATCACTGTGCAATTACATACACTGATACCTCACTAACAGTTGCTCAAGCTATCAATTTCCCGCCAGTTGCTGTGTGGGTGCATTTTGATCCATGGCTCCCTCCAATTTCCCTTGCTGCTTCCTGGTCTTGTTTTTTTAGAAGACGTCTGTAGATTGAATGCTGCCTCGATTCCATAATGTATTAAATGGTACTGGATTGGTGACTGTGAATAATAAGGAAGACATAATTTCTGGAGGCTCTACTAAAATTGATTAAGGTATTCAGTAAATACAGTTTTGCAGAATTGATTAAGGAATACACTTGAGAGTTAAGTGTTAATAAATTTGATGTCCAGATATTATTTGATTGAGCCCCACACCACTGTGGAACATTGAAATAATTGAAACAAAGTAAATAAAACTTGGAGTCTTCGTATGGACTTTTGGGCTGAGACATACTGCAGTGTGGGGCTCATTCTTAATTTATTGCCCAGTGTCAGGTTCTTATTTCTATTATTGTTACTACTGTCACTCCTATATTCTCTATTGTATCTTGGTTTTTAGAGATCAGGAAGCCACGGAGGAAATTGGAGGGAGCTGCAGGTCAAAATGCATCCATGCAGCAACTGGTGAAGAATTGATTGCTTGAATCAGGGAAAGCAGAAGCCTGGGGTGCAGCAACTGCTAGTGAGGAATCAGTCATACAGTTTGTCCTATCTACTCCTGACCAGGACTTGCCCAGCACTGCCTCCCACTCACCCCGATGACACCCAGCACCAGTGAAGCCCAAGAGTAGGGAAGCCTTACTGGGCAGCCAAGGCTTCAGTTGAAGCAATTGAGGAGATGAAGAGCCACAAGGCAAGACCACAGGTTCAGGCAACATGTGGTCTTGGGGCCATGCAGCCATTGCCAGAAGAGGTAGAGATGATGCAGAGAGGTAGAGAGGAAGAGCCTCTCTGACCACCAGAAGCCAGCTGTAGCTTTGTCACAACTCACACCAGTGTTCCCAGAGCCATGGCAGGCCTGCAAGGAGAGGGAAGAGCACCTGGGCAGAGGTTAGCCATCATGACTGGCCCCAAAGCCCCACTCAGGTATCTGACCTTAAGAGAGGGGGAGGGGCTGAAAGGGGAGCAGGAGGGGAAGGAGACTGGAAGGGATAAAAGGAGGAAAGGTGGCCACACAGAGGTCAATGAGGAAAGTTGTGGAGTCAGAGCTGGACACTGGAGACAAGAGAGAGGGGGCTAGTCTCGTTGAGACCGCTCAGATAGGCACTTGGGTGATGGAACCCAGCCTTCCCACCCATCTGAGACCTCTGACCTGGAAAGGGGGAGGGCCCATTGGGGATAGAGAGATGGCCACCAGAAGGACGGGGCAACCAGGCAAGGAAGGGCACAACACAGTTTTGCTGCAGCTGCCTCCCTTTGCCGCATCTGCTGCCACCTCCACTTTTAAATAAACTTTACAAATAGAAAAAAAAATAGGCTGATATTCCGATATGAAACTTACTACTGATATCTCTGTAAGCCTTGTCAAGAGCGTTACCATAGGATCAAGCACTGATTTTGTTTTGTTTCCAATTAAGTGTGATCAGGAACAAAAAGGAAGACAACGGGCAAAAAGACAGTTTGATGCAATCATTACAGTCTAATTTTTAAATGTGCTATAAGTGGATCAAAGGTGTTTGTTATTTTAGGGAAGTCACTGAAATATACCTTGCTCTCTGTCCCGCACAAGTGAAAATGCAAACTGGAATCCAATTAAGTTTGCTTAGCACAAGGGCTTCTTGTTTCCACCTGTGCAAGAGCTCTTGCGCCAGTTGTGAAGGGTTTTTCTTTTTAAATTATAGCCTGAAGTTTTCCCCCACCCTGCAGTAGACAACAGATTAAAAAGCATATTTTAAAGCTTTCCTTTGATGGCCTGATTTTTGTTTGTGCCATGAAAGTCATACTGTGTTCTGTCACCAAGTACGACCGTAATGTTATTTGCTTTCATATTTCATGTGGGCTAAGGCTAAATCTGAAGAAAAGAGCTGGGAGCACAGAAACCATTCCAAGGCTCTAAAAGAGTTCCCAAAGCAGTGATGGTTCTTGATTTCGAAACGGGTCATGAAGCTGCAAAAAAGGTTACACCATAAGTCCGCCATTGAAAAATTTGGCACTGTCACTGATCTTAACTGACAGCCAGAAAAGTCAGAGATACAATATACCTAACCAGGGGTTTTCCTTTGTAGCAGGAACTCCTTTGACTATTAGGCCACACCCTCGATGTAACCAAGAACTTACAGTAGGCCCTGTAAGAAGAGCTCTGTAAGCAATGTTTCCTCTAAGCTGCAGAGTCTTGTGAGCAAAAATTCTACTTTGTTTTTTTATTTTTATTTATTTATTTGGGATTTCTATCCCGCCCTTCCCACGAATGGCTCAGGGCGGCTTCCAACAATTAATCAAACTTAAAAGTAAACAATTTCAAATATAAAACAGTTAAATAATTTAAGCAGTTAAAACATTAAAACAGAGTAATTCAGTTTCCTATGAACAGATGGCTGGCCAGTTTCCTCAAGTTGTTATCCTAGCTAAATGTAGGCTAGGTGTAGGCTAGCCGGAAGAGGGTCATCTTACAGGCCCTGCGGAACTGCGCCAAGTCCCGCAGGGCCCTCACCTCTTCCGGCAGCTGATTCCACCATACAGGGGCCATAATGGAGAAAGCCCTTTCCCTGGTGGCTTTCAGACGGGCTTCTTTTGGCCCGGGGATAGTGAGGAGATTTTGTGTTCCTGACCTCAGTGCTCTCTGGGGAACATGTGGGGAGAGACGGTCCTTCAGGTAGGCAGGTCCCAGGCCATATAGGGCTTTGTGAGCTGCTGGAATTAAAGTTGTGAGCTACTGCATAAATTACGGTCATCCTTCCTTAGCTAAGACAAAAATGTGTGAGCTGGAGGCTAAAAATCTATGAGCTAGCTCACACTAACTCAGCTTAGAGGGAACACTGCCTATAAACTCTTGGAGGATTGGCTACATCAGGGGTGTGTGGCCTAATATGCAAAGGAGTTCCTGCTGTAAAAAAAAAAAGCTCTACGCCTAACAATCACAGAAAACCTAGCAAAAAAATATTAATTACATAACCCCGTCTTAAGTTAAAGATGAGCAATTAGTTTACTTCCAGCAAATCTCATAATCAAAACTCCCAGTGCACCCATTCCTGAAACGGTCACATCCATCCAAGAGTTAAAGAGAGATGCATTATAATGGGACCAATGTGCAATTATAGGATGCTTTTTAAAATGTTGCCTGCAATCATTTCGGGCTTATGGGTTACAGAATTAATTGAACTATTCCTTTCTCAGTCTTCAGATCTTGCCAGGTCTGCTAATAGCAAATACCTTGCCTATAAACTGGCCAAATGAATGGCCGTGTCAAAATTCTACCCTTTACTGTTAAAGCTTGAATGATGCTCTGGAATCATTAACGTCTACCTGAAACTGCATGTCAAGAGATTAATAGGAATAAAAATGAGCAAACTACACAACCAGATGGCGTTCCCCCACAGGCTACGAGAGATTTAATTTCTTTCTGAGTTAGTAACTGCTCTTCCCCAAAATCTTTGCATCCAGTAGCAGGGTGCACATAAGAACATTTCATAGAATCATAGAGTTGGAAAAGACCTACAGGGTCATCTAGTCCAACTTCCTGCACAATGCAGGAAACTCACAAATACCTCCCCTTAAATTCACACCGCCACCCCCTGAGCCCACCACCTCCTGAGGAAGAAGATATTGGATTTATATCCCGCCCTCCACTTCGAAGAGTCTCAGAGTGGCTCACAATCTCTTTTACCTTCCTCCCCCACAACAGACACCCTGTGAGGTGGGTGGGGCTGGAGAGGGCTCTCACAGCAGCTGCCCTTTCAAGGACAACCTCTGCCAGAGCTATGACTGACCCAAGGCCATCCCAGCAGGTGCAAGTGGGGAACCAAACCCAGTTCTCCCAGATAAGAGTCCGCTCACGTAATCACTACACCAAACTGACTCTCCACAGGAACTGCTCTAATGGTCAGGAAGTTCTTCCTAATGTTCTTCCTAATGTTAAGCCGGAAACTCTTTTGATTTAATTTCAACCCACTAGTCCTGGTCCTACCTTCTTTATGATGATGTGATGATTTAGGCACAATTTGATGTGGCACAGTCAGGCCTCATTTTGGGCCGGAGATCACAGAAGCAGCACTCCAGAACCTCTAAATTTTATTGTGTTCTTTCTTTCTTACCTCCTTCTTCCCCCCAAAAAAATACTCACTTCTGGGCTCCATTGTTCAAACCCTCTGTGAGAATCTTGCTGAATTCTAAGATTTGACAAACTTTCTAAGATTTTCCCCCACATAGCAATGGGAAAATAACCAAAATATATCTAGCAGACAGATGAAAATCTTCATCATGCCACTGTGGCCACATAGGAGAACGTAATTGAAAAAAATGTGATGGGAGTAAGGACTCAGAATTGGAAGGGACCTCCAGGGTCATCTAGTCCAACCCCCTGCACAGTGCAGGAAATTCAAAAATACCTCCCCCTAAATTCACAGGATCCTCATTGTTTGCAGATGGCCATCTAGCTTCTGTTTTAAAACCTCTAGGGAAGGAGAGCCCACCACCTCCCGAGGAAGCCTGTTCCACTGAGGAACTACTCTAAGGGTCAGGAAGTTCTTCCTAATGTTGAGGTGGAAACTCATTTGATTTAATTTCAGCCCGTTGGTTCTGGTCCTACCTTCTGGGGCCACAGAAAACAATTCCACCCCATCCTCTATATGACAGCTCTATATGACAGCCCTTGTGCTGGTGTGTCCACTAGAGACATCACAATTGGACCAGTTCACTTTTATTGCTTGGATCCTGGGACTGTATTCCTCCTCATGCTTCTAGCCAGCTGCTGCAGATGTCCTCCACAGTGGTGCTACCTTCCTCTGCCCTTAACACTTCAGCTTTCACCAGTCCAGTGGTTTTCAAGAAACCCTTGTGGAAGCAAAATGCCTACTGGCAAGTGAATGCAGAGGAGAGTCCCTGCAGCCAATGGAAAGAATCAGGAGGGGGATGATGTCATAGCAGCCAACTCCACTCTATTTTGACAGGAATATCAATGGATGGCAGTAACCAGGATGGTCTAGGCTAGAGCAGTCTCATCAGATCTCAGAAGCAAAGCAAGTTTGGTCCTGTTTTGTACTTGGATGGGAGCAGAGCTTTTTCTGTAGAAAAGGCACAGTAGGGATTCATTTGCATATTAGGCCACACCCCTGATGTCACCATTGTTACACACAGGGCTTTTTGTAGAAAGGGCCCAGTAGGAACTCATTTGCATATTAGGCCATAGTCCCTGATGTCACCATTGTTCCACACAGGATTTTTTGTAGAAAAAGCACAGTAGGGACTCATTTGCATATTAGGCCACACCCCTGATTCACTATTGTTTCACACCGAGCTTTTTTGTAGAAAAGGCACAGTAGGAACTCATTTGCATATCAGGCCACACCCATGATGTCACCATTCTTTTACACAGGGCTTTTTTGTAGAAAAGGCACAGTGAGAACTCATTTGCATATTAGGCCACACTCCTGGTGTCACTGTTGTTTCACACAGGGCTTTTTTGTAGAAAAAGCACAGTAGAAACTCATTTGCATATTAGGCCACACCCCTGGTATCACTGTTGTTTCACACGGGGCTTTTTTGTAGAAAGGGCACAGTAAGAACTCATTTGCATATCGGGCCGCACCCCTGATGTCACTATTGTTTTACACAGGGTTTTTTTGCAGAAAAAGCTCAACAGAAACTTATTTACATATTAGGCCACACCCCTGATGCCAATCCACTCAGAACTGTGTTCCTGTGCGATCCTGCTCAAAAAAAGGCCTGGATGAGAGACCTCCAAGGAAGTCCAGAGTTGCTATTCGGATGCAGGCAATGGCAAATCACCCCTGAATATCTCTTTGCCTGGAAAACTCTATAGGGCCACCTAAGCTGTGACTTGATGACCCTTCTCACCAGGGCTTTTTTTGTAGCAGGAACTCCTTTGCACATTAGGCCACATGCCCCTGCTGTAGCCAATCCTCCAAGAGCTTACAGCGCTCTTCGTACAGGGCCCACTGTAAGCTCCAGGGGGATTGGCTACACTGGAGTGTGTGGCCTAATGTTCAAAGGAGTTCCTGCTACAAAAAAGGCCCTGCTTCTCACCATCATCATAGGATGAGTTGTGTGCATGATTGGGTTTTCAAAGATTTTCACATTGCCTGATGTCACTTAATACTTTTCATCCAGTGCTCCATCTTCATTCAAGGATAACACTTTCCTTAGGAAAAGGACATGTGCACATGGCTTATCCAGGATATATCTTTTGCAATTTTTTTGCATGGGATTCATTGTGATGTGGGTCACATCTGATAAAGGGTTCTTTTGCAAATCACCTTTGCTGAATTAGAGCTAAACCAGATGTGATGTTTGTCCCATGTTCGTCATAGGGATTCGTAGCCACAGGCCAGTTGCAAGCCCCGATGGCAGCTCCCTATACATCCGGGGTGGAATTCTAGCAAGAGCTCTTTTGCATATTGGGCCACACGTCCCTGACGTAGCCAATCCCCCAAGAGCTTACAGTAGGCCTCATATTAACAGCCCTGTAAAAAGAGCCGACAGCAGATGTTGAGAGTATGCATTGATTTGTGTTATAGAAAACTACTGTGGCTCTGTGTAACGTCAGGAGAAAAGGTTGAAGAACTTGATAAACAAAATCATGAGGATTCCTTTAATGAGTGGCTGCTTATTCTCTCCATCTGAATCACGAACGGAACATCAAAAGACTCCACCCACGTCTACAGTTTATTTTGAAGAGGCAATTGCCAGCGAGAGACTGATGCAGTGACTGCCAAGCATGGTGAAATTCCATTGGTAATTGATTGTTTTAGGGTCCTTCATGACACTGGTCTGTGAAGTATCTTGGAGGACCAAGGTCTGTTAGCTCTGTTATTCTTTCCCCTCCCCCTTTCCTGCTTTATTGTTTACAAAGTAGAAGTAGTGAGAAACGAAACTAACTTGAGAAGAAGTAATCAGCACCTTTCCGTACATTCCTGGTAGGGAGTGCAACACATCTGGGGAAAGCAAGGACAAAGTCCTGGTAACACTATGAGAATGTAGACATTTATGATAGTTTATGTGTGAGAGCTATCCCTCGCCCCCATCTTTTGGAATCCTTTTGAAGTAAGCCTTAAAAGTATTGTATCAATGTATTTGCAGCATCACTCTCAAGAATCTGTTACACTGAAAGTATCGGCTTATCAATAAACGTAGTTTTGTATCAACTTCGACTCGTCATTGAAACTGCATGCTTGACAGTGACTTTATGGGGGTTTTCAAACAATATGTGTTCCCTTCTCTTATTTTATTTTGCACTAAACAAGAACGCATTTACACACCTGTGTTTTTTGCAGCTCTTTCTATATACACCAGTCCCAGTTGTTCTAATCATTACTGGTTGGGATAGTGGTATGGAGGGCTCCTTTCCTCCCACTTGTGCCATTTCCTTTACCTGAAATTGCACCGGTGAGCATTATTCATCCTCAGGCAGCTGCACATTCAATCTTCAGGACATGCATGTACACAGATCTACCAGCTTTTCTTCTGGTTTGCCCCCAAATCCAACTTTTCTAAACATTGCATCAACTGGGAAGCTATGTGAAGCTTTACTTTATGGTTTGAATTCACTGGAAGATTTTGTCTTCTTCTTTTTAATTCAATCAAACTTTATTAAAAGAGTAGATACATAACTTTCTTTGTATACCAGACATTGGCAAATATAAGAACAAAGTACAAAGTACAGTTCCAAAATCTTGGGGGTGGGGAGAATATTATAAATTCTGGTGACCATAAAAATAGTGCTGGGTTCACTCATAAAAATACAAAGAGACAAACAAACACAACAAGAAAGAAAGAAAGAAAGAAAGAAAGAAAGAAAGAAAGAAAGAAAGAAAGAAAGAAAGAAAGAAAGAAAGAAAGAAAGAAAGAAAGAAAGAAAGAAAGAGAAGGGGATTAAGGAGAGAAAGGAATAGGAATTAAATGGCAGAGGAGATTCTGCATTTGCTAGGCTTGAAGCAAAAGCCAAAGTGCAAACACAAACTTACGTTGGCCTCTTGAGCAAAGCTGAACATAGAGTACCCTGTCCTGTTTCCCCCCACTCAAGTAAGAGGCTGTGCAAGCAGTTTCTAGCAGGGATTTGCCAAGCCCCTGAGTTCTGTCATAAGCCCCATAGCATGACTTCCAAGTTATTTGTTGTACTCAGAGTCATTTCTTAGAAAAAGAGGTGCCTGAGCACATTAGCACAACTCATTTGCATAACTTGTTTGCATCTGCCACACACCCCTGGCATCACCGGGAGGTGTACGAAATTATACTGGCTCAGCATCTCCCTGAAAATGCTTCTTGAATTAGAATTGTCATCACAAAACCTTATTCCCATCATATTTTTAAAATTACTTTCTCCTATGTGGCTACAGTGGCATGATGAAGATTTCCATCTGTCTGCCTTATAGGTTTTGGTTATTTTCCCATTTTCTGTGGGGAAATATATTAGAAAATTTGTCAAATCTTATGGTTCAGCAAAATTCTCACAGGGGGTTTGAATAATGGAGCCCAGAAGCAAGTATATGGGGGGGTGGGGTAAGAAAGAAAGAGCTCAATAAAATTTAGAGGTTCCCAGGGGTCATTTTGTAGAAAAATAGGTGGTGGAGCTCATTCAAAGATTGTTATGCAGCTGCACCTACTATTCAATGAAGGGAAGAAGGAGGGGAAACCCTCAGAAAGGTTCAGGAGCTGCACTCCTGTGAGGTCCTGCTGAATTCAAGGCCTGGAGGTTCCAAAGCTCTGTTCCTGTGAGGCCTGGTTGAAGGGTTGCCAAGTCCTCAGCTTCCCGTAGCAGGGGATTCTCTCTTGCGCTCGGAGCGTGAGGGCGACACAATGATGTCACTTCCCAAATGGCTAGAGCGTCTGGAAAAACCATAGAGTTTTTCTGGAAACGCCTAGAGTGGCCCCACACAGGCGCTACCATTTTGATGATGTCACTTCCAGGTGATGTCATTGTGCCAGCGACGTTGTGGGCCGGTGGGTTGGGAATCTCCCAGGCGGGGGAACCCCCACCCGGACCTGGGGCTTGGCAGCCCTACCTGGTTGTACTCCGTTCCAAAATGAGGGCTGCTTGTACTTGTTTTGTATTTAGAGGTCCCTCATCATCAGAGATCCTAAACTGCAGCATACTTAGCATGTGGATAAATCTAGCTTTGCTCTCTGAACACTATAAATACAGGAAGGGAAGTACAAGAAGACACACGAGATCTTGCTCGAGTGTTGAACAGAGTTAGCTGCCCCATACACACACACACACACAAACCTCCCTAGAGGGTAGAAACCTTTATCAGGTTTTAGCAGTGCTGGCAAAATGCCAATAGCACTGAATGATAAGCAAGATGTTGTCTCCTGCACATGATGCCATCAAGCGGGGGGTGTGGGGGGGAGAGGACTGCTGATCTGCTGAAACGTGCCAACCGTCCGCTTATGCTCTCGTCTTGAGAAATCAAATGTGCTGCAAGATGTTCCTCTAGCAATGGTTGCTGATAAAAAAAAAAAGTAATAATTCTCCTTTCAAAGCTGGGAAAGGGAAAACAAAATACGTATAGCTCTTGTAAATGTGTGGCAACAATATATATACATGTGCGAGGACACTTCTCTCCATTATCTCGCATTGATGGAATGAAACAGAATCTCTCGCAGTACCATCCTAAACAGTTAAACCCTCCGAATGCCATTGAAGCAACAGACTTAGAACTCTGCTTAGTATGGGACTGCCAGAATAGGGTTGCCAAGTCCCCTCCGTTCTCTGGTGAGGGATTTTCACACGCGTGCAAAGTGCGCGCGTGATGCAATGATGTCACCCAGAAGTAACGTCATTGCTCTGGTGACATCGCTTGCGGCCGCTCTAGGTGTTGCCGGGAAAACTCTTTGGTTTTCCTGGACACTCTAGCCATTTGGGAGGGGAAAACTCTATGGTACCTATTGTACCATAGAATTTTCCCTCCCAAATGGCTAGAGCATCTGGGAAAACCATAGAGTTTTCCAGGAAATGGCTAGAGTGACCGCTGCACGCCACAGCGATGACGTCACTTCTGGGTTGGGACCCTCCCAGGAGGGGGAACCCCCACCTGGGCCAGGGGCTTGGCAGCCCTATGCAAGAGTTCTCATCCTCTCAGAGCTGTTCTCTCAAGAGCAGTTCTCTCAG
Organism: Heteronotia binoei; assembly: GCF_032191835.1. NCBI lineage: Eukaryota > Metazoa > Chordata > Lepidosauria > Squamata > Gekkonidae > Heteronotia > Heteronotia binoei. Next base: position 7,327,627 of record NC_083225.1, on the reverse strand, counting down.
AGCTCCCTCAGCCCCACCTCAGCACTGGTTGTCTGTTGTGGGGAGGGGAAGGGAAAGGAGATTGTAAACTGCTCTGAGATTGTGAGTGAAGGGCAGGGTATAAATCTAACCTCCTGTTCTCTCCTCCTCCTCCTTCTTCCCCTCTTCTCCTCTTTTTCTATATGACAGCCCTTCAAATACTTGAAGATGGCAATCATATCACCTCTCAATGGTCTTTTCTACAGGCTATGCATCTGTCTTTTCCCCTCCCAGAAACTATTTTTTCCATGTTATGTAAAATTTCTGAGCACATTTGCCAAAATGTTGTCCCTGACATTTCAGCAGTGATGGTACTCTGCCTGGTGGTCTTATAATTTTTATCTATTCATTTATTAAAACATTTGAGCCCTGCCTTTCACCATGGCTCAAGGCAATTTGCAATACATAATTGAAAACATCAGATAACAATGCCACCCCAATCCCCCTCTCTCGTCTAATAAAAATGCCAGCCAATTGGTGGTGGAAAATGCCATCAAGTTGCAGTTGACTTATAGTGACCCCATAGAATTTTCAAGGCGAGGCAGGAACAGAAGTGGTTTTCCATTGCCTGCTTCCATATAGCAACCCTGGATTTCTTTGGTGGTCTCTTGTCTGACTTCTTAGCTTCCAAGATGTGATGAGATTATGGAATCCAGCTCATTTTGCAAACTGAACTCAATTAAAAACTCTGATAAATAAAATAAGAACTTAAGAGCATGAGTAGCCATGTTGGATCAGGCCGACCCATCCAGTCCAACATTCTGTGTCACACAGTGGCCAAAAAACCAGGCGCCATCAGGAGGCCCATCAGTGGGACCAGGACACTAGAAGCCCTCCCACTGTGCTTCCCCACAAGCACCAAGAATAGAAGCGCATCACTGACCCCGACATGTTCCAACAATATTCTGTGACTAATAGCCAGACTCTAAAACAGGCGTGGCCAAACTTGCTTAATGTAAGAGCCACAAAGAATAAATGTCAGATGTTTGAGAGCCATAAGACATCAACGTCAGATGTTTGAGAGCTGCAAGACAGGAAGGAAGGAAAATAGATGAGGAGAGGGAGGTAGAAAGAAAGCAATTTTAAATGCATTCTCCAAGCCACCAGCTGGCTTGGCTTGGAGAAGAGATTTACAGAGAGAGATGCCTTCTCCAAGCCAGCCAATGTGGCAGTGGGGGGTTTGAGAGCCACACAAAATGTGTGAAAGAGCCACGTGTGGCTCCCGAGTCACATTTTGGCCACCACTGCTCTAAAATGAACACAATCAAATTTAGATTATTTGCAATCTTAATTGCATACAGCGTTACCGTAAATCCATAGTCAGGCTCTAATTGTCCAGTTAACAGTATTAGCTCCTGTACTCTTCAACCTCTATTAAACGATATAGTGGAAAGACTAACTGGCCCTGAATTTGTCCCGCCAGTGATAGGCCATCACAACTTTTTATATGCCTCTGAATGTTTCCTAGTAGCCCCTGATCAACCTGTCCTCCATGAATCTGTCTAATCTCTGCTTACACCCATCTATGTCTGTGGCCATCACTACAACCTCTACATTTTGATAATTCATTGAGTCAAGAAGTATATCCAGGGATCGTTTTGCAGAAAAATAGCTGGTAGAGCTCATCAGCATAACTCATTAGCATATGCCACCCTCCCACCAGCCAAAAGCAACCCGATGCAAGAAAGGAGAGCCCCGGGTGAGCGAGGTCTGCTTGGGCTGACTAGAGATCCAGCCAGCCCAAGCAGGTCTTGCTCTCTTGGGTTCCCTCCACCCTCAGTCAAAAGGCCAACCAGCCACCCACCACCCAAGATCACATAGTCGAGAAAGGGTGGCGTGGGTTTCTCCAGGGGTTAATGAGGGCTGCTAGGGGTGTGGCAAAGTCCCTGGTGGCTGGCTGACTGCCCGCTCTCCTAATCCAGGGATTGTTATGCAGCTGCACCTATTCAATGGACAAGATTGGTAGGTGGGGAGGAGGAGGGGGAACTCTCAGAAAGACTCCTGCTGAATACAAGGCCTGAGTATATCTCTTTATCTGTCCAGGTGTTTTCTTTTGGGGAAAGCTGATTAATGGAGTTTCATTGTAGAGTACGCCTTCAGTGTTGGACTTGTCAGCTTCCTTGTGCCACAATGGAAAAGTACAGCAAAAATATTTGAATGAGTAAATATTTTTTTTTTTTTAAAAAGATCAGTTCTGTTCACCAACCATGGCCAGACATTACATGAGCAGCAGACACAGGTGGCCAGATCCTGGACAGATGAAAAAGAAGATAATTGCCTTTAGCTCTGACTTCTGTTTCAATGAAAGCATATTATGTCCCTTAAAAAAAAAAAAAAAAACCCTTCTAATGCCAATTCACGGCATCAATTTCTTTTGCTACTTTTATTCTAATTTTCAATAAATGTATGCTCTGATGAATAAAAGATCATGATAACATAATCACATCGTCTTCCCACCGAGCTCTATTATTCCCCCTTTCCACTTCACTGTCTCATCATCGTTTTTAAGCCCTGCGCGCACAAAGAGCTGGAGAGCTACTTAAATGAAGATGAAAAATGTTTTCTGTCTTTTAACCAATGCACAGGGGTCTGAGGACAATTGGTATCAGCAGGTCAGCGACGGTCAAAGTCGCAGGTAAAGAGAGCTAATGGAAATGCATCTGATATTCACCTTTTGAAGGGGTGTGGTTGATTGGGTAGATGAGGGAAAGGGCAAAATAAACTCCAAGAAATGGCTGACTGGGTAATGGGGAAGATGCTGAATGCAACTCACAATGACTGTTTTCCCATTTTGAATTTACATATTGGAATAACCTTTTTCACTCACACAGAGTGCTTTTCACCCTCCACAACCTCTCTCCCACAGATTCAGGCTTACAGGTAGACCTGGCAGTCATAGTGTAAGCCAAAATGCCCCCAAAATGAGATTGGGGAATTAGTCAGGTGGGCACCTGGCTCAAACAGGGATCTTTTTCCAATGTATACCAGGCTCAACCATTCAGAGAGTAGATGCTCAAGGAAAGGACTCTAATTTGATAAAACCAATTGTGATTTATTTGGAATGATATAGATTTTTCACACAAGATAAAAATACAATACAATCACACATTCACACAGGTCTAAGAAACATAGATAGATCGATAGGGGAACATAAACGGATACACAGACAGGGCGATATTTACCATCGTAGTCTTCCAGGAAGGTTCCAATGGCGACATAAGCGGACAGGGGAAATGGACCCAAAACTGTGGCCAGAATTGGGGATGGATCTAGACAGCGGAACTGGGATGCTGTTAGATGCACACATGAGTGGAGTTGGGTCAGAGGTTATATAGACTCCCTTGGCCCTTTAGGGGATGGGAGGTGATGGGGAGGAAAGATGGGGAGGTTCTATGATGACCATGAGGGCTGGGCTCCATCAGAACCAATGGTGAGTTCCCTGAGGACACCTGATTGGGTGTTGGCTTGGACCAATGAGCTTTACCTTAGTTCTGGGCATCCTAGAAACTTCCAGGTGGCGCCAGGGTCTGGGACTGCTCCACAGGTATCGGAATGGAAATGGTTGGGGCTTGGGATTGTTCGAAGAGGTGACAATTGGGAATCAAATATGCACCTAGGTCTCCCCGGTATAGATCAAAGGACTTGGATGTGTCAGGAAATGTTCTTCCTCTTCCTCTTTGTTCTCTCGGGCAGGGGCTTCTGCCCAGTGTTTTGTTAGACAAAGAGCATCAACAGTTGAGCGGTTATTCCATTCATGGGCTAAACAGGTTGCTTGAGGGCTGCGGGTGACACAGGGTGAGTACGTGACCTTCCCACTAAGAAGGAATGGAGTCTAGCCTGGCAGGGTATGCTTGGATCAGGAAAGCAAGATGGATTCTGCTGTTGTTAGCCTCAGGTTCATGGAGGTAGGCTGGAAACATGGTGGCCTGGCTTCTTCCACTGCGGTGGCCAAGACTGGGCACACAAGGAGCAGAGTTCTGGCTAACACCCTTCCAGATGTAGAATGCTGCTGCAAAGCTGAGGCTTATAATGTCCACATAAGCTTTAGAAACTGTAAGCAAAGTCCACTTCTTAGAGCAGATGTGTGAGAGTCAAATCTCCAGGCACCCTGGCAACCATACTGGTGATCACGATGTCCATATGTATGAAAAGTAGGGGGCTTTTCCTCACAATAGGTTACCCAGCCCCCATTAATAATTGTCCCTCACTCAGATAACTGGGCTGAAGACTCAAACACTGTTCCCTTCACACACTGCTACCATTTGTTCATATCCTAAAATGCGCATAGTGAGATTTTTCTTGTGTGTGTGTGTTTGCGTGTGTGACCACAGGATTAAATAAACAAGTTAGCTTTTATTTATGGTTTGAACATAACGCTGAAGAAAGTCAGGTAGAGGTTACAAAGGTTCTTTTCAACTAAACATTTGAACTGTTTTCCTGTCCCAGCATTTGGGATATTTTTCTTGACTCTTTTCAGTCAGCTTTGAACAGCGCTTCTCCACAGCTTCACTCAGACAGGCTCTCTCTCGAATCTTAACTGTTGTCTTTATCTCTCTTTTAACTGCTGTTTTCAACTGTCCCTCTTCCTAACACTCTGTCAGCTCCCCTTGGTCCCTCTTCAGGAGAGGTGGAACCTGTCTGTCACACATGCCTTGTCTGGTACCTCTTATTTTCAAGATACTAGATTATGACCAGGTCAGAGAAAGTTTCTCTGCTAACATTTAAGTTCCCTTGGTGGCTATTATGGGGAAGAAAGGCAGGGTACAACTGTTACAAATGAATGAATAATGAACATATGAAGCTACTTTATATTGAATCAGACCCTCAGTCCATCAAAATCAGTATTGGCTACTCAGACTGGCAGCGGCTCTGCAGGGTCTCAAGCTGAGTTTTTTTGTGCCTATTTTTCTGGAGAGGCTAGTTGGAGAGGCTGAGGATTGAACCTGGAACCTTCTGCTTATCAAGCAGATGCTCTACCACTGAGCCACCGTCCCTTCCCATAATCACTCTATGATACCCAGACACCATTGGGGGATGCAGCCAGCTTCTCCACTCAACCTGACTCAAATCTCCTTCATATTACAGTTCTTGTCTCTTTTGACTTTTAGCCATGCAGATTCCATGATCCCCAGCATAACCTTTTCATGTGGTCCAAGAGAGCCTTCTCTTTTTATCAGCAGAAAAACTGGTTTGATCCAACCAATGTAACTGATCCTTCGTGGTGCTCCTGATTCCACCATAACCAGGGGTGGAATTCTAGCAGAAGCTCCTTTGCATATAAGGCCACACCCCCTGATGTAGCCAATCCTCCAAGAGCTTACAAGGCTCTTTTCTGTAAGCTCTTGGAGGATTGGCTATATCAGGGGTGTGTGGCCTAATATGCAAAGGAGCTCCTACTAGAATGTGACTGGAGTGTGATTATATTGACTGGAGTTGTCTTCATTGAAGAGGGGATTGTAGAGTTTACCTTTGCTGGAAGAAACTTCGAAGCAGGACTTCAAGTCAACCTCCTGTACATTGGAACTCTGCATTGCATTGTGTATTTTTGTAGAAAATATTTTGTATTGTGATTGCTTGTGTGTATATGAATTATTGCAAACTATGGTTCACCTATAGAAGTTATGAATTTGTAGTACATCACAATTAGTAAATTTCAGTCGCTATAACATTTTGGGTTGTTTATTGTTGCATGGCAGATGAATGGCAGATGAACAGAGGTGGTTTTCCATTGCTTTCATCTGCATTGTGACTCTGGATTTCCTTGGTGGTCTCTCACCCAAATGCTAACCAGGGTCACCCCTGCTTAGCTTCCATGATCTGACAAGACTGCGCTTCCCTGAGCCATCTGGGTCAGAATTAACAGCAGAACTCTGAATTAATTTTATTTCTTGATATTGGGGCAAAAATGCTGCTGAATCCGATGAGCCCTCGATTTCCTTGGTGGCCTCCCATTCAAATAATAACTAGGGCTGACCATGATTAGCTTCCAATGAGATAGACTAACTTGGATTGTTCAGGTCAGTGTATAGATATGTATGTATGCAAAGCACCATCAAGAGACATGACCACCCTAGCAAGGCAGAGGCTGGCGATGGCAAACCACCTCTTTTAGTGTTGCACCTTGAAAACTCCACCAGGGGTTGCCATAAGTCAACTGTGACCAATTTCCCCCTAGCCTTATGCCGCTCTCACTCTACTCTTCTCTGCGGGGCTTCCGTTAGATTTCACACTATCTGCCCTGGAGCTGCAATTCGCTCCGCCTCTTTCACACAGCAAACAAGATGCTCTAAAACCAGTTTCTGTTTGCCACACAAAAAAGGCGAAGCTAGATGCAGCCCCGGGACAAATAGAGTGAAATCCGACGGAAGCCCCGCTGAGATGAGGAGCTTGAGAATGGCATAAGGCTAGTGGGAAATCAGTGTGATAGGGCTTGGGGGGCAAGAAACTTTCAGAGGTAGTTTGCCACTGCCTGCCTCTGCATACCAACTTTGGGCTTTCTTCATGGTCTCCCATCCAAGTGTTAACCAGGGCCAAGCCCTGCTTAGCTTCTGAGATTTGACACGATCGGACTAACCTGAGCTATCCGGGTCAGGGCACACCACAAAATACTGTGAAGTAAAGAAACGCATACTCTTTAGCAACAAGAAATGATCCGTAGTGTGAGAAGAAGGCTAGGACAAGGCATCAGACTGGTCTGCCTATCTGAAACGTCACTTGTAGCCTGACACAGTAACCAGAACACCATCCTTTGTGGTCTCAATCCAGGGCCGGCTCACCCACTAGGCAAACTAGGTGCTTGCCTAGGGCACCGGGAGGGAGGGGGTGTCAATTGGGCTCCCCCTGCCCATGACAGACACCTAGTTTGCCTGCCAACTGCCTGCGTCTCCCCTCCGGCACCATGGCAGCTTTCCCTCCCTTTCTGCCCGTTCACTGTCTCTGCCATCACCCCTTCCCTTCCCTCCCGTTCTGCCCCCCTGAATCACTGCCACTGCCCCTTTCCTTCCCTTTCTTTCTGCCTGCCCCCCCCAATCATGGCTGCATCTTTCCTTCCCTTCCTATCTGCCCGCCCCCCCCCCCAATCACTGCCACAGCGCACATTTCCTTCCCTTCCCTCCCTTTCTGCCTGCCCCCCAATCAACGCCCCTTCCTTCCCTTCTTTTCTGCCTTCTCCCCCTCTGATCACCAAGACTTGGCTCTACCACCTGTTCACAAGTAGCCCTGTACCTGCTTGCAAGTAGCCCTGTGCCAGGCCCGGTGACTTGGGGCGGGGGCAGAGCTGTACTGCCTAGGGCACCAGAAGGGCTAGGGCCGGCCCTACTCCCATCCAAGTTCTGCCCAGGGCTGACTGCTTCACTTCTGAGATCTGATGATATTGAGCTAACCTGGGCCAGCCAGGTCAGAGAAGAGTGATAAAATTCAGTTACTAATAGAATAAGACAAAAAGGCTGATAACAGATGGCCACTTTGGAGCAGCTTGAAGCCGTCCCGAATACAGCTGGCCGGAAATAGAGTGCCCTGGAGCTTCCGGATAGCGCTTGCAGAAAGGGGTGGGCATCAGGGGAGCATCTGGAACACTCACACATCCCGTTTGTGGATCCCTGGGCACTCTTTGGGTGCTTCTGAGCCTTCCAGATGGCTGGAAGCTGCCCCAGGGGAAGGCACCACTTTTGCCGTGCTGCCTTTTTGAGGCAGGTGAAGTAGCCTCAAGGATCAGGATTCCCACCAGATGTTTGCGTGTGGAGGATTTTTTTGGGTCGCCTCCTGAGGTGTCTCTGGGTCAGCCCAAAGTGCCGGTCCGTTAGCAGCCAAAGAGGAGAAGAAGACGATATTGGATTTATATCCCGGCCTCCACTCCGAATCTGAGTCTCAGAGTGGCTCACAATCTCATTTACCTTCCTCCCCCACAACAGACACCCTGTGAGGAAGTTGGGGCTGAGAGGGCTCTCACAGCAGCTGCCCTTTCAAGGACAACCTCTGCTAGAGCTATGGCTGACCCAAGCAGGTGCAAGTGGAGGAGTGGGGAATCAAGCCCGGTTCTCACAGATAAGAATCCGCACACTTAACCACTACACCAAACTGGCTCTCACCAAAGAGTCTCCATTACTGCTTGCATATCTTCCAGCCACACCATTCAATCAGGAAAATTCTACTACTCATAAACAGTCAATGCACTTCTATACAATTTGTCCACTAAAAAAACCTCTCCAGTGACTTGGTATGCTTACTTAACACTTATGTACCTTAAAGGTCGCTGTTAAATCTAGGAATGTTGTTGTTGGCCTATGGCTCTATGGATTTTTATTAAACGCTGTTATTAAGTCTTATGTGTAGATAAATGTATTGATTTCGTTGATGGATTTCTGATATTTGAAAGCGCCTTCAGCCCTTACTATGTGTGAAGAAAGGCTCGCAAGGAATTTTAATATCAATCCATTGAGCTATTTAGAAGGTCCTTGAGAGCATTCAAACTGCTTCATATCCATAAGTTGAGGAAATTCATGATAGAAACAAGACACGAGCCAGACATATTCCGACTGACGGCTCATTTTTATGAAGCTACAGCAGGAAAGCTAGTCCATGAAAAGCCAGGCCCCAGATTTAGAGGAGCCCCCCCTCCCCTTTCATAACCAAATGAGACTTTCCATATCGGGGGAAGTTCATAGTCTGAAATCTACTTCATGAGCTACTAGCATTAAAGTTATGTGGGATTGGGCAGTAGGAATGATGTTTGCTTTGCTTGTTCCCCACGAAGATTTGGGAGGATCATGCAATCAGCACACCAACCTGCTTCCCTATAATTCTGATGACACAAGAGCACAAGAGCCTTACACCCGTGTTCAAACCGCATTTCTGCTTCTTCAGATAAATCTATTCCTGACAACTGCTGAGCTGGTATTAGTTTCTGTAGACTAGGCAAACACGACCTCATGGTAAAGGGGGGTATGTCTTCTGGTTAGTGCTTTTGTCTGTTCGATGCTGTAAACTGGTTTATTTCTGGCGCAACTGATGCAGAGATAAATAAACCCTTGCTCAGAGAGGCAAGGCAGAAGCATTTTCTCCTCAACACGCGTGTTGTGTGGTTCACTCCAACAAAGTTATGAGCTACTGCATAAATTAGCTTGCTCTGGGGCCATTTTTCCTAAGCCAAGACAAAAACATCTGAGCCAGAGGCTAAAAAACCTGTGAGCTGGCTCACACTAACTCAGTTTATAGGGAAGGGAACACTGCTTGTGAGGTAGGTGGGGCTGAGAGAGTTCTGAGAGAACTGCACCTGACCAAAGGTCACTCAGCTGGCTGCATGTGGGTGAGTGGGGAATCAAACCCGGTTCTCCATATTAGAGTCCATCGCTCTAACCACTACACCACACTGACTCTGGGCATAAGCTTCTTTGTCTCACAGACACTTATGTCAGCAAAGGCAGGAATATTCAAACCAGGAGTCACTTTGTAGAAAAATAAGTGATGGAGCTCATCCAGGGATTGTTATGCAGCTGCACCTATTATTCAATGGACAAGGTGGGGAGGAGGACGAGGAACCCTCAGAAAAGTTCAGGAGCTGTGCTTCTGTGAGCTCCTGCTGAATCCGAGGCCTGATTCAAAGAGTTCTAAAGATGACCCCCATCTTTTAGGAACTATTTCCCTCAGATTTGTTAGGGATAGGCTAAGCTTCCCACTTCCCTAATTCCGGATTCTTCTTGATCCTCTCCCAGTCTCTTAGCCTTCCCTAGTTAACTGTCAGTTCTTCACTGCCAGCTCTCAACTACCACTCCTGACTGACTCTCTCAACAGAATAATTCCATTTGAATCTCCCGTCACTCAGAGTTCTCAGACCAGGTGGCAACATTGACCATTTACTGTCTATCACAATGGCCTGTTCATATGCTAAACATGAGTCAACAGTGTGACGTGGTGGCTAAAAAGGCAAATGCAATTTTGGGCTATATCAACAGAAGTATAGTGTCCTGATCACGTGATGTGATGGTATCACTTTACTCTGCTTTGGTAAGACCTCACCTGGAGTATTGTGTTCAGTTTTGGGCACCACATTTTAAGAAGGCTATAGACAAGCTGAAACGGGTCCAGAGGAGGGTGACGAAGATGGTGAGGGGTCTGGAGACCAAGTCCTATGACGAAAGGTTGAAGAAGCTGGGGATGTTTAGCCTGGAGAGGAGATGTCTGAGAGGTGATATGATCACCATCTTCAAGTACTTGGAGGGCTGTCATATAGAGGATGGTGTGGAATTGTTTTCTGTGGCCCCAGATCAGAACCAATGGGTTGAAATTAAATTAAAAGAGTTTCCGGCTCAACATTAGGAAGAATTTCCTGACCATTAGAGTGATACTTCAGTGGAACAGGCTTCCTTGGGAGGTGGTGGCCTCTCCTTCCTTGGAGGTTTTTAAATAGAGGCTAGGTGGACATCTGACAGCAATGAAGATCCTGTGAATTTAGGGGGAGGTGTTTCTGAGTTTCCTGCATTGTGCAGGGGGTTGGACTAGATGACCCTGGAGTTCCCTTCCAACTCTATGATTCTGTGATTCTAATTACAAACTGAGCTAGCTGGTTGAATATATCAGCCTGTACACCTGGATAGATTTTCATTCAATGCAATGTAGGACTTTCCAGGTTTTCCTCATTTTCACAATGAAACGATCTTAGCTTAGTTTACTCACATGGAATGATGATGAAGCCATATTATTGCAAGCCATTTAATACCCCACAATATTTAGGCATCTCTTCAGATTCCAGATGAGATCATCTCTGTTAATATCAGCTTAAACATGTTGGGGGATTCTTTTCAGCAGGTTACTTGCTAAGACACGTAGCCTTAGAATAAAACCCATGCAATGATTATAATAATAATGCATCCACTCAAACATGTGACAATAAGCTATTAATGACTTCACCCTGAAATCTAAATGATCCTCAAGAAATGTTCCGCATTCAATGTTTTAAAATAAACTTCAATCAACTCCGTGCCTTAGATGCATTAAAGTTGATGGCAACAAAAAAAGAAAGAGAAATTTGAATTTCTTCAAAAGGCCCGTTGACCTTGAAATCCTTCCAACTTTTACAGAATCAACAGAACTAATTAGGTTTTTTTTTTCCTTCCCCTTTTGAAAAAGGGATATATCTGCATAGCTGTGTAGCAAGATTATCGTCCAGGATAAATATTCAGATCTGCATCTTTGTATTTCAAATTCGCCAGTATCCTCTTCTTAACATTTGGTCACTTAATCAACAGTATTCATGATTTTGAGCACACTAACAGGAGACTGGGAGGGCTTGCCTCTGATTTATAAACTATATTTCAAAGCTGGTATTGGGGGAGAGTATTACAGATAACACAAGGTGCTCAAAAGACAAATATGTAAGCTCCAGATCAAGTAGGCTTCCCAATCCCCAGGTCCCAGCGGGGGATCCCCCGGTTTTACAGGCTTCCCCCCTCCCCCAGCCAGCTGGCCGGCGGGGAAAGTTCCACCCCCACAGCCATTCTGCACCTCCATGAACGATTCCTATAGGGAATGATGGGGAATTGATCTGCGGGTATTGGGGGCTCGGGGGGGCTGATTTTTGAGATAGAGGCGCCAAATTTTCAGTATAGCATCTAGTGCCTCTCCCCAAAATACCTCCCAAGTTTCAAAAGGATTGGACCAGGGGGTCCAATTCTATGAGCCCCAAAAGAAGGTGCCCCTATCCTTCGTTATTTTCTATGGAAGAAAGGCATTTTAAAAGGTGTGCTGTCCCTTTAAATATGATGGCCAGAACTCCCTTGGAGTTCAATTATGCTCGTCACACCCTTGCTCCTGGCTCCACCCCCATGTCTCCTGGCCCCACCCCCAAAGTCTCCTGGCTCCATCCCCAAAGTCCCCAGATATTTCTTAAATTGGACTTGGCAACCCTAAGATCAAGCCTGTTGGATCTGGAATAAATGATTCCTTGTTGGGCCGGGCCATGTGTGTTGTAAAATGTAATGCCAGGTAGCAGAGATATAAACTTTATAAAGGACACAAACACAATTAAAGATTCTTTTTTTAAAAAAAAAATAAATAAATTAAAACGTTAGCAGTTGTTGGTCTTAATCATGCTTTCTTTGTGTCCCTTCTATGCGATCCAGGGAACTGGGCAAAAGAAACTTTCCTTCCTTCCCAGGGGATCAGGAGGGGGAGAATCCTCCACCAATAGAAGGTAGAGAGGCTGGGCTCAGTAGCTCTGCTGTGCGATTGTGAGAACCTGGCAAAGCAAGCTGTGATGCAGAAAGAAGCAAGAGAGAGGGAGAAGGAAGCAGACAGTCAGTTGCTCGAGGGGGGGCTGATAGGAGCCCTCTGGGGTCTGATTTGGCACCTGGGCCACATGTTTGACACCCTTGCCATTGGTGGAACTCTTTCCTCACATGGAAAAGCTACCTTGGATCCAAGCCATTGTCTGCCAGGAGCTAAGGCCTGCTTTTGGAAATAATCAAGTTGAAGTTGAAGAAAAACAGTACAGTTCCAGAGCATTTGTCTTGGTGGCCTTTTATGGCTCATAGTAACAAGATTTGTGGTTGGAAATACAAGGAGCGAAGAACACCTCCCCAATAAGTTAGTCCATCACAGAGGTGGAATTCTAGCAGGAGCTCCTTTGCGTATTAGGCCACACACTCCTGATGTAGCCAATCCTCCAAGAACTTACTAAACGGACCCTTGCAAGCTCTTGGAGGATTGGCTACATCAGGGGTGTGTGACAAAGGAGCTCCTTGCAACAGTGAACCCTGCTTCTAAAATTATGACCACCCGGATGTAGCCTTCTACTTTGATCTACTTTGCACTTTGGGAGTTGAATTTGTGAGTGAGGTTGACAAAATGAGCCATTGCCGTAATCTGCCCTATGAAGAATTCATTTTGTTTGCCAGGACTTCTGCTGCTACAATATAAGCAAGAATAATGATCACTAGAGAGTAAGGACGAGTACAAAACAATCTTCACATTCATTTTCCATGTTTAAACGAACAATTTCCTTTCCTTATTTTCATTATTAAAGCTAGTTGAATCTTTATAAATCTATCTCCAGTGGGAATTCTAACAATTTTTTTTTTTTTGGGGGGGGGGACCCTCTATTCCTACTCCTCTCTTTTAATTTATCTTCGGTCACAAAGGAACTGATTAGAGACTGACTCCAAATTCTGAAAAAAGCGGGAAAGAAATGGGTTGTTGGATTTCAAGAAGAAACTGGGTAAACAGGAATTAAGATAAATTCTCTTAACAGCCCTATAATGGATCTTTCATTGTCAGGTCATCCATAAGATAAATAGTTGTTGTTGCTTTTGTTTTTAAGTTGAGGAAAGGCCTCCTCAGAAAGTTTGAGGAAAGGCATTCTGCCCAGACTTCCACCTTAGTGACTTCGTACTTGTTGGGCAGAAAGATGGGATATAAATGTGGTAAATAAATAATTGCATAATTAGCATATGGAATTCATTATCACCAGGGCTTTTTTTCTTGTAGCAGGATCTCCTTTGCATATTAGACCACATACTCCTGATGTAGCCAATTAGGGTTGCCAAATCCAATTCAAGAAATATCTGGGGACTTTGGGGGTGGATCCAGGAGACTTTGGGGGTGGATCCAGGAGACATTAGGGGTGGAGCCAAGATCAAGGCTGTGACAAGCATAATTGAACTCCAAAGGGAGTTCTGGCCCTCACATTTAAAGGGACGGCACCCCTTTTCAATTCCTTCTTTCCATAGGAAATAATGGATAGGGGCACCTTCTTTTGAGGCTCATATAATTGGACCCCCTGATCCAATCTTTTTGAAACTTGGGGGATATTTTGGGGAGAGGCACTAGATGCTATACTGAAAATTTGGTGCCACTACCCCAAAAAACAGCCCCCCCAGAGCCCCAGATACCCGTGGATCAATTCTCCATGATTTTCTATGGAAATATATCTCTATAGGGAATAACAGAGTTCCCAGCAGACATTTCCCTCCCCTCCCCCCGCTTTCTGAGTACCCTGAAGCGGGGGGAGGGCCTCCAAACCAGGGGATCCCCTGCCCCCACCTGGGGATTGGCAATCCTACCTACTATCCATGTGACATTATGGCTGCAATCCTAAAAACACTTTCCTGGGAGTAAGTTCAATTGAATAAATAGGACTGACTTCTAAGTAAACCTACTTAGATGTTCTCCTTATTTAAACCAAAGCACTCTAGAAGAGGTTTGTCTAGGGTTGCCAAGTCCAATTCAAGAAATATTTGGGGATTTTGGGGGTGGAGCCAGGAGACATTGGGGCGGGGCCAGGAACAAGGGTGTGACAAGGATAATGTCAGAACTTAAGAACTTCAAACGGATCCCATACTTGGTTACAAAGTTAGGATTTTATTGAAGAGAACTAAGCACTGGAAGAGGCAAGATAACAGTGATGGCGAGAGCCAGCACCAGCACAATTTTATACACGTAAAGCAAACATCTCACAAAGCCACAATTCACACCGTTACAGGCACATCTGTCTTCTCACCATCACTATCAGTAGAGAGGATGCCTCCCTACTCCGAAGGCCATGCTGCTCGGCTTCAAAGGGTCCCAGTGTGAGAATGTGCAGAGACATAACATAACTCATTCTACAGCCCCAAATATTTTGGATACCAGTGGGGCAAGGTTAATTACTATTCAAGCACTTTGGGTCAAGCAAGGGTTACAACATGGAGTCAGTTTGGTTCAGTAACAAAGCAGCTCTAAGCCATAGTAAAAATACATTACAGCATTGGTCACAATATAGGGAACCAGCAGTAAAGATACAAGTTCTGACATACTGCCCCCCCTAAGCGCCCCCTCCCGCGGGGCCAGCCTTGGGCTTGTGCGGGTACAGTAGGTGAAACTTTTTCAGCAGTTGCGGAGTGGCTACGTTCTGAGATTCGACCCACTCGTCACAGCTCGGGGGGAAGTGTTTCCACCTGATCAAATAATACAGTTTCCCCCTTTTGACTTTGGAGTCCAGGATCTCCTGGACCTCATGGTGACTCTGACCCCTCACTGTCGTCGGAGGGGGCGGTGGGGCCCTGGGATGGAAGGACGTAGCACCAGGGTCTTTCCGAAGCAAGCTGCAATGAAAAACAGGATGGATCTTACTTAGAGATTTGGGGGGTTCGAGTTCCACGGTCACTTTGTTTATTACCCTTTTTATTTTGAATGGGCCAAGAAACTTCAGTGCGAGTTTGCGACAGGGCTGGGGAAGGGGAAGGTTTTTTGTGGACAGGAAAACTGTATCCCCCACCTTCAGGTCCCACTCTTGGGAGTGTTTTTTGTCAAACTGCTTTTTGTAGGCTTTTTTCGCTTCCTCCAGGTTTTCCTGAATACCCTTCCAGCCTTCCCGGAGGCCCTCCCACCATTGTTGACAGGATGTGGGTTCGGCCGGGCTGGCGGGGAGGGCGAGAGTGGGAAACGGCTTGCCCTCGTAACCATTGATAATTTGAAAAGGGGAGGTTTTGGTTGAGCTATGGAGGCTATTGTTGTAGCCATATTCTGCAAAGGGGAGGAGGTCCACCCAGTTGGACTGTTGAAAATTAATGAAGCAGCGGAGGTATTGTTCCAGAAGACCATTAACCCTCTCCGTCTGTCCGTCCGACTGGGGGTGGTAGGCAGAGCTTAGCCCCTGCTCGATGCCAGCGAGTTTGCAGAACTCCCGCCAGAAGTTGGCAACGAACTGCGTCCCGCGGTCGCTAATGACCTTGTCTGGGAACGAGTGTAGGCGTACAATGTGGGTGAAAAAGAGCTGGGCGAGTTTTTTGGCCGTGGGTAGTTTCTTGCACGGGATGAAGTGGGCTTGCTTAGAAAATGTGTCGACTACGACCAGGATGACTGTTTTGCCCTGTGAAGGTGGGAGTTCGACAATGAAATCCATGGAGACTACCGACCACGGTCGGGTGGCTGTAGGGAGGGGAACCAGGTGGCCCGGGGGTTTACCCCCCCTTCTTTTCGCCATGAGGCAGGTGGGACATGAAAGAACAAATTCAGATACATCTTTTTAAATTTTCGGCCACCAGAACTGGCGGGTGAGTAAGTTGAGGGTTTTGACATAGCCAAAGTGGCCGGCCAGGCGACTTGAGTGGCAGCGCTCCAAGACCTCTTTTCTGAGGGGGGTGGGCACATAGATTTTTTCATTGTGCAGCCAGAGCCCGTTTTCGGCTTTAACCAAGTTAGGTGGGCGGTCGGTCTCCTGGTTATATTCTGAGAGGAATCGAGGCAGCAGATCTGAATCCGGAGGGCTGGTCTGCCTGCCTGAGCGGGTAGTGACCCCCCCCGAGATGGCTGAGGGGGAAATTAATGAGTCCACTACCTCCTCCCGGAGACTGTCGTGTTGTGGCATGCGAGAGAGGGCGTCTGCTAAAAAGTTCTTTGAGCCCGGGATGTGTTTCAGCACAAAGTCAAATTTAGCAAAGAAACCTGCCCACCGGATTTGTTTTGCAGTCATTTTGCGGCGCCCGGTGAGGGCTTCAAGGTTTTTATGATCGGTCCAGATTTCAAAGGGCACTCTCGCTCCCTCGAGCCAGGAGCGCCAGGTTTTTAGGGCAAACATGACTGCAAACGCCTCCTTGTCCCAGACCGACCAATTTCTCTGTTCGTTGGAAAATTTCCTTGAGATATAGGCACATGGACGGAGCACCCCATTTTCCCCCCTCTGCATCAATATGGCTCCCACTGCGGCGTCGGAGGCGTCGCATTGGACCACGAAGGGTTTCCGTTCGTCGGGATGAGCCAACACGGGTTCGGAGGTGAAGAGGCGTTTCAGTTCATTGAAAGCTTTTTGGCATTCAGGCGTCCACGTTAGGCGTGCGCCTGGCTTTTTCGCCTCGTCACCCTTCCCTTTGGTTTTGAGGAGTTCCGTGAGGGGGAGCATGACGGTGGCAAACCCCTTAATGAAGTCGCGGTAAAAGTTAGCGAACCCGATAAAACTT
Organism: Heteronotia binoei; assembly: GCF_032191835.1. Lineage (NCBI taxonomy): Eukaryota > Metazoa > Chordata > Lepidosauria > Squamata > Gekkonidae > Heteronotia > Heteronotia binoei. The sequence goes on along the minus strand of NC_083225.1, from coordinate 7,310,681 downwards.
TGTAATTGTTTGCGGGTTCGAGGGGGCTCCCAGTCTAGTACCGCTTGGACCTTTGCGGGGTCCATGGCCAATCCCTCCCCCGACACCCGGAAACCCAAATAGTCCAATTCGGTCTTGTGGAACTCGCATTTTGACAATTTGGCGTACAGTTTGTGTTTGCAAAGGGTGCGTAACACTTTTCGGACCAGGGGTACATGAGACTTTAGATCTTGTGAATAGATAATGATGTCATCAAGGTACACCACCACCCCCTTAAACAGGAATTCCCGTAGCACTTCATTGATAAAGTTCATGAATACACCAGGGGCTCCCTGCAGTCCGAAGGGCATGACTAGGTACTCAAATTGTCCCAGGGGGGTGTTGAATGCTGTCTTCCACTCGTCCCCCTCTTTGATGCAGACGCGGAAGTACGCGTCTCGGAGATCAAGCTTTGTAAATACTTTTCCCTTTGCTACGGTGTTCAACAAATCCTTTATCAACGGGATCGGGTAGGCGTTGGACATGGAAATCCCGTTTATAGCACGAAAATCTGTGCAAAGCCTAAGAGACCCGTCCTTTTTCTTTCGGAAGAGGACGCGGGCGGCATGGGGGGCAGTGGCCGGCCGTATGAAGCCGCGCTTAAGGTTCTTGTCCAAAAACTTTTGGAGTTCAGCTTTTTCCGCCCAACCCATGGAGTACAGTTTCGCCTTGGGAAGCTGTTGCCCTGGGATCAGCTCGATGGCACAGTCCGTAGGGCGGTGGGGCGGTAGCTCGTCCGCTTCCTTCTCGCTAAACGCTAATCTTAGATCCTGGTATTCCTTGGGGATTGAGGCGACTTCCTCGAGAGTGAGGCAAGCCCGCATGTTTTGGGGGGGAGCGTGCGGCCCCCATTCGGGGCGCCAGTGGTGATGCTCACACCTCCAATCCGGGAACCGGATGATTTGTTCCTCCCACCTTATGTCTGGTTGGTGGCGGGCGAGCCAAGACGAGCCCACCACCACGTCAAAAGAGCAAGAGGGGGCAATTACGAAAGTCTCAATCCCCCAATGCTCCTCGGTTCCCACCGGGACTGCCTGAGTCTCTAAAGTACACGGTTCCCCTCTCATGGGCCCCCCATCCATCTGCTGGAACTGCATCGGTTGTGGTAGGGGGGAGGTGGCTAATCCCAACGCCTCAACTAGGCGGGGGGTGATCAGGTCCCTGTTACACCCGGAGTCGATCAGCGCTCGGGCGTGCATGAATCTCTTTAGGTTAGGGTTGAGGAGGGTAACGGCCATAAATAGTAAACCCCCTGTTGCTCTCACCGTGAGGAGTGCCGGCTGTTGTTGGACCTGCTTTGCGGCACCCATTAAAGCAGGTCGCTGTCGTTTCCCGCCGACTCGGTGTCGTCCGACTCTTCGGTCGATTCTTCTACTGTAGCCAAGTTGGTGGTAAAATCCTCGTCAGTCGCCAAAGAAGTGGCGACAGAGCCCCGGCTGGGCTCCTTCGAGCGGCCGCTCTTTTTCTTCTTCGGCCCCGGGGTAGTTGTCTTCGCCGTGGGTGGGGTGGAACCCGCTTTCACTGGGCAGTTGGCAGCGAGATGATTTAGGTCCCCGCATTTGAAGCACTTGCGAGCGGGAGACGGGGTGGAGGTCGCCGGTGCCTTCCTCCCTTCGGATTTAGTCGGTGTGAGCTTCGCCGCCTTCTTCGCCAGCTGCTGCCGTCGCATCCCCACATGTTGGAGGTTGGTCTCCACCTCTCCGGCCAGTTGGATCCATCCGACCAACGTGTCGGGTCTCCCTTGACTGTAGCAGCGGTCGAGGATGGTCGGGTTCAGACCATTGATGAACGCGGTATATTTCATGACCTCGTTCCATCCCCTCGCCGCCGCGCAGTACCCCAGGAACTCGGTGGCATACTCGCGGGTGGAGCGGTTGCCTTGCTCTATGCGCTGAAGGGCGGCGACAGCCTTCTCCTCCCGTAGGGGATCGCCATACTGGCGGAGCATCGCGTGCAGGAACCCCGCCACCGTAGCTAGTTCGGGCTTTCTTCCCATAAAAAGCCCGACGTACCACTTGCGGGCCGCGCCTCTCAGTCGGGACGCGATGTGGTACACTCGGCTGGCTTCGCTCGGGTAATCCGCACCCCAGTGGGTGAAGAACGTGTCGCACTGTATGGTAAAATACTCCACGTCCTCCAGATTCCCATCGAAAGTAATCTTCAATTCTCTTCCTCGACCCTCGGCCCCCCCCCCGGGGCTCGCGGCGCCCCCGGCGGCGGCGCGGGGCCCGGTAGAGCCGGCAGGATCGGGGCGGGTGGCGCCGGGGCCCCTGGAGCGGGCAGGGCCGGCAGCGCCGGGGCAGCCGGGGCCAGCGGGGCTGGTGGTGCCGGGGCAGGTGGAGCCGGCGGCGCCGGGGCGGCCGGAGCCGGCGGGGCCGGGGCGGCCGGAGCTGGCGGGGCCGGGGCGGCCGGAGCTTGCGGAGCTGGGGCCGGCGGAGCCGGCGGGGCTACGGGCGGTTGCCCCAGCGGTAGCCCTCCAATCGGGACTCCCAGGACCGCAGTTTGCAAAGTGCGGAGCTGGTCGTAGATCGCACCCAGGTTCTGCTGCAACTCCTCGGCCATCGTCACGCGGGATCGATGCACGTCGTCGTGTATCTCCCGAACCCAGTCGAATAAGTCGTTGCGGAGGGTCCGGATCTGGTCGTCTCCCCCTCGGGGCTCCGGGCCCTCCTCTTGGTCGCCGTCGCCGTCTCCGGCTCCCCCTTCGCCCAGCATGCTTCGGTACCGCTGCTCCGCGGCGTCGATTGCTGCCGTGGACTTCCGTGGGCTCCAGGTTCGCGGGGCTGGGAATGCGGCGTCGACCGAGAAAGGCGCCGGGACCTTAATTTTGCGCCGAACCCCCGTCACATTTGGGTCGAGCGGCGGGTCCTCTATTGGGGTGGTGGGCTCTCCGTCGTCTGGCACTTTTGCCGCCATCGGGCCAAGCCTCCAGTACAGATAAGCCACGAACAATGGGATCACTGTTATAATGTCAGAACTTAAGAACTTCAAACGGATCCCATACTTGGTTACAAAGTTAGGATTTTATTGAAGAGAACTAAGCACTGGAAGAGGCAAGATAACAGTGATGGCGAGAGCCAGCACCAGCACAATTTTATACACGTAAAGCAAACATCTCACAAAGCTACAATTCACACCGTTACAGGCACATCTGTCTTCTCACCATCACTATCAGTAGAGAGGATGCCTCCCTACTCCGAAGGCCATGCTGCTCGGCTTCAAAGGGTCCCAGTGTGAGAATGTGCAGAGACATAACATAACTCATTCTACAGCCCCAAATATTTTGGATACCAGTGGGGCAAGGTTAATTACTATTCAAGCACTTTGGGTCAAGCAAGGGTTACAACATGGAGTCAGTTTGGTTCAGTAACAAAGCAGCTCTAAGCCATAGTAAAAATACATTACAGCATTGGTCACAATATAGGGAACCAGCAGTAAAGATACAAGTTCTGACATGGCTCCCCCTCACGGGGGGGCTATAGGCTTCCCAACCCCCCCACCCTGCCGGGGGACTCCAAGGGAGTTCTGGCCATCACATTTAAAGGAACCGCACACCTTTTTAAATGTCTTCCTCCCATAGGAAATAATGAAGGATAGGGGCACCTTCTTTTGGGGCTCATAGAATGGGACCCCTGGTCCAATCATTTTGAAACTTGGGAGATACTTTGGGGAGAGTTACTAGATACTATACTGAAAATTTGGTGCCTCTACCTCAAAAAACAGCTCCTCCAAAGCCCCCGAAACCTCCAGATCAATTCCCCATTATACCCTATGAGAATCAATCTCCATATAGAGATAATGCTCAGCAGACGTGTCCCCCCCCCCCCATTTCTGGTGACTCTAAAGGGGATTGGCCTTTCTACTTATGAGTTGCTGACAACTTCTTCAAAGTAACACAGACACACCATCCCAAGAGGAAGCCTTTCAATCAGCGACTGAAGCCTCCGGAGGTAGAAACGCACATGGTCCTCTGGGGGCAGAGCTCCCCCCCCCCCCGCTGGCCAGACTCCCTAAGGAGACACCACCCAGCAGCCGGAGAGGATGCAAGGACTACGAGTCTCAGCATGCACTTCGCAAGGGAAGCCAGACTGGAGCGAATAGCAGACCGGCGGTGGGCGGGTCTTTCTGTCCCAGAGGAAGGGAGAAGCCTGAAGCCAGGCAGGGAAAGAGACACAGCTTCATTCCACCCCCCACCCCCGCTTCCAGATTTTTAGAGAGCGGGGGATTAGGCTGCCAATTCAGGGGTCCCCCGGCAGGGTGGGGGGGTTGGGAAGCCTATAGCCAATCCTCCTGGAGGCTGGAGTAGGCTTTGTACTTAGAGCTCAGTAAGAATTTGGAGGATTGGCTAACTCAGGGGTGTGTGGCCTAATATGCAAAGAAGTTCCTGCTACAAAAAAAGCCCTGATTATCACAATTCATTTATTCACGGCTTTTTTTGTAGCAGGAACTCCTTTGCATATTAGGCCACACACCCTTGATTTAGCTAATCCCCCAAGATCTTACAGGGTTCTTAGTACAGGGCCTACTGTAATCTCCAGCAGGATTGGCTACATCAGGGGTGTGTGGCTTAATATGCAAAGGAGTTCCTGCTACAAAAAAGCCTTGCTTTTATTTGCTTACTTCATTTAAAAACTGTTGCTGGAGGCGAGGGAGGGGGGAGGAGGCAGTGGGGCACCGGGCCTGGGTGCTGGCGCTGGAGATGCTTACATGTCACTGGCTCCTCTTGGTTAGTGCCTGTGTCATCCTTGAATAATGAGTGATACAAAACTTCTCTCCTTGTGCCTGTATCATGGGTCTTCTGGATTTGCATCCAACACTGTAACTACACTGACTCACACTGGCTCAACTGGACTCAAGCTGTAGTGGTGTAGATATGCTTACATAGCAGGGTGGGAAATGACCAAGTTATAGCAGTGAAGTGGAAAGAGGCTGTAGCTCAGTGACTTAACATCTGCTTGGCGCGCAGAAGGTCCCAAGTTCAATCCCTGGCATCTCCAGTTAAAAGGGCCAGGTAGTAGGTGATGTGGAAGACCTCTACCTGGTCCCTGGAGACCTACTATCAGTCTGACAACACTGACCTTGAAGGACCAGGAGTTTAATTCAGCATAAGACAGGTGTATGGGTTCATCAGTGTTTTTACTGGTAATATCCTTTGGCTTAGTGCCAATGGAAGTATTATGCTGCATTAGATGACCCTTTGACCTGACAACAATTTGGCAGGCTTTACTCTCTTGAAAGCAGATGCTACCTGGTAACAACATACAGAAATGTAATCCCTCTATATATCCCTCTCCTCTATGAAACTATGACAAAGAGAACTCAGTCAAAGGCTCTACTGCTGCAATTTGGACTTGTGGAAAGAATATAATATAACTTCTTATTTCTTCCATGCTGATAGCATGTTGATGTTTGCAAGATGGGACTCTGTTAACATCATGTTTCCTTAATTTTCTTCTCATTATATTGGTTCATATTTTTCACAGCAGTGGTAGAATATTTATCAGGACAATCTTCCTTTTTTTTTTTAACTCTCATAAAAACGGTGTTTTGCATTATCTCTGATGCAGAGCCTCCACAATATCTAATTCATGAATATTTCAAATGATAGGTTACCCTTGAACATCAAATAAATGTCTAGTGAGAGTCTGGAATTAGAAAAAGAGAAATGATTAAAGAGATGTCCAAATAGTTAATATACATGTGGTGTTGTGTTTTTTTCCCCCCTCCAGAAAGTTGGTAAAATATTTGGAGAATGTGTTTTAATGTACATTAGGGGAGAAATAAAAAATGGAGAGACTGTTTATGGCAACCAAGCACTTATAAAAATGATCAGTTTTACACTTTAAAAACCATGGAAAATATTGTCGAGCCTGCAAACTTGACATATTGTTCAGAGAAGATATACATAATATGAACTCTCAGTGTGCATGCAGCTTACAGAATCTCAGAAAAGCAAGAATTCATATCCATGTGTCTGGTTTCCTGATCCAAAACCAGGGCCTTGGATCAAGAACCCCTTTGCATATTAGGCCACACACCCCTGAAGTAGCCAATCCTCCAAGAACTTACAGTAGGCTCTGTAATAAGAGCCCTGTAAATTCTTGGCGGATTGGTTAATGTAATTTAATTTCTTTTATTTTATTAGATTTATACCCCGCCTATTCCGCAAGCGGACTCAGGGCAGCTCAGACCATTAAAACAACAGAGTTAAAACAATACCATCAAAACAGACATTACAAAACAGGAGCAGCACAGTAAACAATCTTACAGACATCAGCAGTAAACAGCATGCGGCTGAAGGCTAGTAGTATAACATAACACCATAATAGTAAAATGCTGGGGGAAGTGATGACTTTCAGAGGACACCTGCTGGATTAATGAAAAGCCTGGTGGAAGAACTCCGTCTTTCAGGCCCTGGGAAACCTTGATAAGTCCTGCAGGGCCTGGATCTCCAATGGGAGCTCATTCCATCAGGTAGGGGCCCAGACTGAAAAGACCCTGGCCCTCGTTGGAGCCAGCTGAGTGTCCTTAGGACCAAGGACTATGAGAAGATGTTGTGCGGCAGACCTCAGAGCCCTGGGGGGTTCATATGGGGAGAGGCAGTCCCGAAGATATGTAGGCCCCTGGCCGTAAAGGGCCATAAAGGAAAGGACCAACACCTTTAAGGGGTTACATAACAGGGGTGTGGCCTAATATGCAAAGAAGGTCCTGCTAAAAAAAAAAGTCCTGACCCAAACTACACAATAGGCTGCATTCATGATGCTATGATAAGCCAGGGCTTTTGAAGATGTGGCACCAGATTTGGGCCACAGCCAAACATTGTTGGATATTATGACGTTGGGCTATAACATTTGTGAATGATTGTTGTAGCATAACAATAGTGGAAAACTAAGCTGAAACAAACAAGATGAATTTCAATGGGGAATAACTGTAAAGTTCTGCATTTAGGTAGGGAAAAAAATCAAAGGCGTAATAATAGGATAGAGTAAACTTGTCTTGTCAGTAGTATTTGCAAAAAGGATCTAGGGGTCTTAGTAGAGAATACACTGAACATGAATCAGCAGCATGATGTGGTGGCTAAAAAGGCAAATGCAATTTTGGGCTTTATTGACAGACACAGAGTGTCCGGATCACACAAAGTGATGGTATCACTTTAACTCTGCTCTGTTTAGACCTCACCTAGAGCAGGGGTGGCCAACGGTAGCTCTCCAGAAGTTTTTTTGCCTACAACTTTCATCAGCCCCAGCTATTGGCCATGCTGGCTGGGGCTGATGGGAGTTGTAGGCAAAAACATCTGGAGAGCTACCGTTGGCCACCGCTGACCTAGAGTGTTGTGTTCAGTTTGGGGCACCACCATTTAAGAAGCATATAGACAAACTGGAACATGTCCAGAAGAGGGCAACAATGATGGTGAGGAGTCTGGAGACCAAGTCCTATGAGGAAAGGTTGAAGGAGCTTGGGATGTTTAGCCTGGAGAGGAGAAGACTGAAAGTTGATATGATCACTATCTTCAAGTTCTTGAAGGGCTGTCATATAGAAGATAGGACAGAGTTAGTTTCTGTTGCCCCAAAAGATCAGACCAGAACCAATGGGTCGAAATTAAATCAACAGAGCTTTGGCCAAACATTGGAAGAATTTCTTGTCAGTTAGAACTGTTCCTTGGTGGAATAGACTTCCTAGGGAAGTGGTGATCTCTTCTTTTTCAGAGGTTTTTGAGCAGAGGCTGCATGGCCATCTGGCAGCAATGCTGATTCTGTGAGGCACATTATGAGAAGGAGGACAGGATGAGTTGCATCAGTGCTTAGTTCTCAAGGCCCTTTCTTATACACCAAGCGAATGTGAACAGGGGTCACTGGGGATATGGAGAAGAGGTAGTTGTGAATCTCCTGCATTGTGCAGGGCATTGATCTAGATGGCCTGGTGGTCCCTTCCAACTCTATGATCCTAAACCCTAACCAGAAGTGAATACAGCCAAAATTTTCATTTCCAGGGAGAAACAACAACAACACAGTTTCAAAAACACATTTGTGCCATTAAAAATTCCACTCATGCACAAGCAGGGGAGCTGAAGTTAAAAAAAAAATATTGATGACAGTGTGTGATTGTATGTTGACAGATTTGGAGTGCAGTAACTGGAAAGGGTGAAGTTTGGGTAGGATATGAAGTCATTTCCAGTCTGAGGAGGGGAGGGACATCAGCAGGGTACAATGCCATATGGTTCACCTTCCAAAGCAGCCATTTTCTACAGGCGAACTGATCTCTGTCTCCTGAAGATCAGTTATAACCCCAGGAGACCTCCAGTCACCAACTGGAGGTTAACAATGGCTAGGGCTGCCATGTTCCCGGGCTGGGCGGGGGTTCCACATTGGGCCGGTGGGGAGGATCCTCCCCCAACATTGCCAGCATGATGATGTCACTTGCAGTGACATCATTGTGCCGGAGACATTGTGCACCGGCCGCTCTAGGAGCTTCCGGGGAAAACTCTATGGTTTTCTCGTATGCTCTAGCAATTTGGTAGCAAATTTGGTAGCAAATTTGGTAGCAAATTGCTAGAGCGTCTGGGAAAGACAGTTTTCCTGTAAGCCCCTAGAACGGCTGGCACGCGACACCGCTGGTGCAGTCATGTCATTTGCGAGTGATGTCATCTTGCCATGTACGTGGAGCGCGCATGATGTCACTTCAGGGTACTTGGCAACCCAAACAATGGCACTGAGTAAATATACCACCTGCATGAGCAAGGTTTGGTGGTGTTGTTCTAAAGTCATCTTCTAGTACATTGCTGGAATCAGGACTTTTTTTTCCTGGGGGAACGTGGTGGAACTTTGTTCTGGAACGTCTTCATGGAAATAGAAGTTTAAAAAATGTTTAAAAGTTCATGAGAGGCACCTGTGTGTTCCTCCTTCATTTCCCTCCTGAGAGTTCTGGTACCTCTTTTTCCAGAAAAAAAGAAAAACCCTGACTGGAACTAATCCACATTCCTAAATCACAGTTCACTGAAAGAAATAATAATAATAAAGTACCACACAGTATACTGAACAGCTGGTCATTAAAAACCACAACAATAGGCATTAATTTCTCCGAGTTCTTTGATCCTGAGCTGTTTTCTCAGCTAAACAAGCCACACAGTTGACTTAATTAGGAAGCCCTCTGAAGAGAAGAATTTGAGGATGATTCGTTTCTAAATAACTTGTTGTGTCGTGGAGACCTAAATTGAACTCAGGTCGTGAGCAGAGAGTTCAGACCACAGTACTGCAGTATTGCTGCTTTACCACTCTGTGCCACGGGGCCGCTTTTGTGTCATACTATTTTCTAGTGGCTTTCAGATGCCGAAGTGAATTACGTCGTGTGCCACTTTGAGAACTCGAAAGGGCTACTTTAAAAGAGATGTAAATTTTAAAATCAGGGTATGCTTATATAATGCCTACATTTCAGTGCAGTTATGTTTACGGCTCTACTTTCTCCATCAGCTGGAGATTAAAACCATGTTAAATCTAATCTTCACAACTACAGTGAATCAAGGATGGCGCTTGGTTCCTAGGGGTGGGGTGGGTTAAATTCACATGCAATTAGAGTTGCTAACAATAATTTGGGAAATTCTTGGGTATCTGATGTGGTTTTTGGGAGGGTGGAGGTTTGGAAGAAGGGGAACTCAGCAGGGATACGATGCCATAGAATCTCCCTTCCAAAGTTGTCAGTTCCTCCAGGGGAATGTATCTCTGCAGTCTGGAAATCAAGCATAACTCTGAGTCAGCTCCAGGCTCTCTCTGGGGTGGGTTGGCAACCCTACATGTACCCTCTCACTTTGTGGACACTAAAATGTGAAAAAAAAAAAAGAAATCTGAGTTGACATGTGGAATGACTACAACTGGCACATGATTGATTGATTACGCCCTGTCACGGAAAGGGCCCCGAGAGCACAGAAATTAATTTAGATAAATACATGGTAATAATACACTTAGGGAAATCTGATACTGAGCAGGAGTACAAAATTGGCTTATGGCAGCTTGGGAGCAGGAATGCGCAAGATGGTTAACGGGAAAAGAGGCATCACGGCATGATGGGTTTACTAAATGTGGTTGCTATATTGAGAACAGTATAAATAGGGATAGTGTACATGAGGGCAAAAATTATTATGCACAGAGGTGTTAAAAAAAAAGGTCAAAAAGAGAGGTATGATTATCTGATTTGCTTGACTGGATAAGACCAAGGGAAGAATATTGTGAATAATCCGTGGTTTTTTTTATTGTACAACTATGCAGAATGTGTCTTTATATGATAATGGCACACAAAAGGCTTGATGGAGAATTCAAAAATAATAAACTATTTTATTTCACTTTGAGGGGGAATGGTCAGGTATGAAGCAGGTTTAGGACTTGTGAGATGAACAGGCAATGGGAATGAGGTAACTTTGTATAAAATAAACACCAGATAATTCATTACAAACAAGATAACTCATTACAAACAAGAACAAAGCATGGAGGAGGTGACCACATGACATTTCCAGAACATTTACTAATTATGGGAAGGGGATATAAATGCAGGCACTTCCTCTGTGCATTTGCACTCTTCCGAAGGCCAAGCAACTGCAGGGGGGGAGGAGCATGAAGAGTTGCAGGGCTTTTTTTGTGGCAGGAACTCCTTTGCATATTAGTCCACATGCCCCTGATGTAGCCAATTCTCCAAGAGTTTACAGAAGGCCTTGCAATAAGAGCCCTGTAAGCTCTTGGAGGATTGGCTACATCAGGGCCTAATATGCAAAGGAGTTCCTGCAACAACAACAAAAAAAAAGCCCTGAGGAGTTGTCTGTATTAGGCTCGTGTGATTTGAATTTCCTGGGCAGTAGGATGCACAAAGGACTGAGGCAGCAAGGAGAAAGGGTTTCTCAGAGCCATCCAACCATAAATGGACTTTGAGGAATGGGAGTTATTTATTTAAAATATTTATTATTTACTTTTCTTCTTATGGACCTTGGCAGCTTACAATATTAATAGAACACATTATTACTATTTTTTGGGAGGGGGAAACATAAAACCAAAAATTTTGCAATCACAATTTAGGACCATTTTAATTAAATGCATCCCCAAATAAGAGTCTGCAGCTGCCTCCTAATGATAGTGGCTCCATAATCATGGGGCTGCCACTGAAAAGGCCCTCTCTCATATATCCTACAAAAGTATCTCAGGGTCAGGAGATACATCCCTGACAGGAATCCCCAGGTTCAAGCCCTGGCATCTCCAGTTAGTAGGACCAGGTAGGAGGTAATCCCTCTAAGCTGTGGAGTCTTGTGAGCAAAAATTCAACTTTGTGAGCTACTGGCATTAAAGTTGTGAGAACATAAGAAAAGCCAATGGCCCATTCAATCCAACACTCTGGGATTAAAGTTGTGACATTGACATTAAAGTTGTGGGCTACTGCATACATTAGTGTGCTCTGGGGCCATTTTTCCTGAGCTAAGACAGAAAAAAAGTGTGAGTCGGAGGCTAAAAAACTGTGAGCTAGCTCACACTAACTCAGCTTAGAGGGAATATTGAAGGTAATGTGAAAGACCTCCATCTGAGACCCTGGAGACCTGCTACCCATCTGAGTAGACAAGAGTGATCTTGGTCTGTTTCAGTATCAGGCAGCATCATACGAATCAAAACAGTTTCTGGGGATTAAGGTTGGCATTTTGCACTCAACATTTCCACTTTCTGCCAATCATCGCCTCATCTGACTAGCCTGGAAGTCGGAAGTGACTTTGATAATGCTCTAAGAATCTTCCCAATCTCTAATTTTTTGTTGTTTTACAGAAGAAGAAGACGACGACATTGGATTTATATTCCGCCCTCCACTCAAGAGTCTCAGAATGGCTCACAATCTCCTTTATCTTCCTCCTCCGGTGAGGTAGGTGGAGCTGGGAGAGCTCTTACAGAGCAGCTGCCCTTTCAAGGACAGCTCTGTGAGAGCTATGGCTGACCCAAGGCCATTCCAGCAGCTGCGAGTGGAGGAGCGGGGAATCAAACCCCAGTGTTCGAATGGGGAAAAGAGTAGCCATATGGGCTTGAGCTGCTCATGAAAAGTCAAGCTGTTTGATGAAAAATCGATTCCCTGCTCACTACCGGTGAGCAGAAGATGACTGCAAAATAGTGGGTGTTGCATTTCCATAAGGTTAGCCTGGATGGCCCAAACAAGCCTGATCTTGTTGGCTCTCAGAATCTAAGCCAGGTCAGCCCTGGTTAGTTATTGGATGAGGACCACCAAGAAAGTCCAGAGTTGCTATGCAGAGGCAGGCAATGGCAAACCACCCCTGAATAGCTCTTGCCTTGAAAACCCCACAAGGAGCAGTCATAAGTCAACTGCCACTTGGTGGCACTTTCTATCACCAATGTACATGGTACAAGCCCACTTAGTAACAGACGTTTTTAGCAAACATTATTTCTCCATCGTTATCAAGTTGTTATTAAGGCTGCCATGGAAACTGCAGAATAAACATCAGATAGGCTTGCCAATCCCCAGGTCCCAGCAGGGGTTCTCCTGCTTTCTCAGGCTCCTTCCCACCTCTAGTCAGCAGGCCAGAGGAAAGAAGCTCCGGCCCCACAGCTAGCGTGTGCCTTTCCCCTTCAGAACGCAAGGAGAAAGCTTGCAAAGGCTTCCTTATATGATGGTGTGTCTGTGTCTTTAAGGCTGAATGAGGGTGGGGTGAGCAGGCAGAACAACATGGCTGCTCCTAGGAGCTGTGAAAGCAGATCAGATCCTCTGTTTGTTGTACAAGCTTTACAGAGGCCGTTTGCATAGTAAAAGGTAAACCTGAACCTTTGGTTTCCCATTGGAAGTTCAGCAACTCATGAGTAAATTGCCCCAGTGAGACCACACAAGTGTGGGATTGCAAACTGTTTTATTTTTGCTTCTGTCTGTGTGTGTGAGGGAGAGAGAGAGAGAGGGAGGGAAAGAGAGAGAGAGAGAGAGTTGCAGCTGCTTGGGTGAGGAAATGAAGACTGTATTCAGGGGAACTGCACTGCTGTGTTTGTATTTATTTATTTTAGGGGAAGTCTCTTGGCTCCACCCCCAAAGTCTCCTGGCCCCACCCCCAAAGTCCCCAGATATTATCTGTGTTAGACTTGGCAACCCTAATACCAGACATGGAGAAGGACTTCCATTTCTGGGATCTTTTTTTTTTTTTTTTAGTATCTTTGGCAAGTGTTTGCTCCTTAAAGTTCAGTGGAAGATTGATTAGAAAGAGTCTCTAGGGGTAGAAAAGGATCGAATCCCAAACAAACCAGAGCCGGGAAAATGAGATGATCTCCCTTACTTAGTGTTGATCTAATGACTATTGCCACTGTCTGCTGTGACTAAACTTCCATAATTCATACTTTGCTAAGGAGGAAGCGGAGGTAGATGGATCATTGTGCAAGCGTCGTAATTCTTTTTGTGATGTGACCCTTGCAGTAAATCTTATTAAGCTGCGATAAGGCATTCCTCATTGGGTGGCAGAAACTACCGAGGAGGCGTAATGAACAGTGACAGTGAAGGGGCCCGTAACGCTGAATGTTCATCAGATGGTCTCTGGCACACATGAATGATCTACGATCACAGTGTGGGGCAGGACCAATGCCTTATCCAACCTGGTGACAGGAGTCAACCAGATATGAACAGAATCAATTACCCAAGTCTGCTTTTCCTCAGAGTGGAATTCATTCTCTGTGCTCCAATGAGAATCGGACCATTTGCTTTCTGTGGAGACCTGTTACGCATTCTCCTGAGAATACGGTTATTGGTGTTTGGGTGCGTGGGATTGTTTTTTTAAAAATAAAGATAACTTTCATTAAAACTTTATCATAGATTACAAACCAACGAAGTAAGAAAAACTAAATAAATAGATAGATAAATAAAAATCCTAAGCAGAACATAGCAGCCTTGCATTCGAGGTAAACTGTATGCAACATAGGCTGTTAACCAATATATCTATCCACAGTACATTAATATAATTCGAGATCAGCATATCTGAGTGGAATTTTACAGCCTTCTGGACAAATAGAATTAACATATTCAAAAAATACAAACCATTTTTCAACAAAATTATTATCCATTTCAGGATTTTCCATCAGTAATATCTGAGTATCCAGCTTGCCTTTTATCACTAAGTCCCAGACCTTTGAGAACTAAGTTTTAATACTAGGTGTTTTATTAGATTTCCAAATCTGGGCCAGCACCATTTCCCCAGCAAACAACAATAAAGACATGAATTCAGACTGTTTTGTTTTTGACCCCCTCCTCTAAACACATGTTCCTTTTACCTAGTAGCAGGCCTCGTTTTGGGCAGGAGCTCACAGGGACGGAGCTCTGGAACTTCTAAATTCAAGTGTGCTCTTTCTTTCTTACTCCCCACCCCGAAATATACTCACTTCTAAGCTCCATTGTTTAATTCCCTGTGAGAATTCTGCTGAACTCTAAGATTTGACAAACTTTCTAACATTTTTTCCCCACAAAAAAAATGGGAAAACAACCAAAACGTATAAAGCAGACAGATGGAGAATTATGCATGGGATGGAGAAAGTAGAGAAAGAAGTACTTTTCTCCCTTTCTCACATTACAAGAACTCGTGGGCATTCAATGAAATTGCTGAGCAGTCGGGTTAGAATAGATAAAAGGAAGTACTTCTTCACCCAAAGGGTGATTAACATGTGGAATTCATTGCCACAAGAGGTGGCGGTGGCTATGAGCATAGCCAGCTTCAAGAGGGGATTGGATAAAAATATGGAGCAGAGGTCCATCAGTGGCTATTAGCCACAGCATATTGTTGGAACTGTCTGGGGCAGTGATGCTCTGTATTCTTGGTGCTTTGGAGGGGGGCAAAGTGGAAGGGCTTCTAGCCCCACTTGTGAACCTCCTGATGGCACTTGGGTTTGTTTGTTTTTTTGCCACTGTGTGACACAGAGTGTTGGACTGGATGGGCCATTGGCCTGATTCAACATGGCTTCTCTTATGTTCTTATGTTTTTATGGAAACCTTCATCATGCCACTGTGGCCACATAAGAGAAAGTAATTTTGGAAGTACAGTGGAAGTAAGGTTTTATTGTGAGAATTATAATTCAAGAAGCATTTTAAGGAAGATGCTGAGGTGATATAATTTAGTACATCTTCCGATGTGGCTTATGCAAATATTATGCAAATGAGCGCCAGCATCTCTTTTTCCATGAAATGGCCCCTGCCTAGTGGCTACCTATACCTTGGGGAGCTAATTATGTAAGAAAAGAGATCCAGGTGGGGAGCCATGTTGGTCTGAAACAACAGGACAAAGTTAGAGTCCAATGACACCTTCAAGACCAATAAAATTTTATTCGGGGTGTGAGCTTTCGCCTGCATGCACAAGTTGGTGCATGAAAGTTCATGCCCTGAATAAAACTTTGTTGGTCCTAAAGGTGCCACTGGACTCTAACTATATCCACTTTGACAACCTTCCCTTTCAAATGGTATTTCCCAAGATAATACAAGATTTATTAATTTTTATTAAGAAGAAGATTTTGGATTTATATCCCGCCCTATACTCTGAATCTCAAAGTCTCAGAGCGGTCACAATCTCCGCTACCTCCCCCCCCCCCCCCGCCACAACAAACACCCTGTGAGGTAAGTGGGGCTGAGAGTGCTTTTATAGCAGCTGCCCTTTCAAGGACAACTTCTATGAAAGCTATAACTTCTAGGAAAGGTATAGCTGACCCAAGGCCATCTCAGCAGGTGCAAGTGGAGGAGTGGGGAATCAAACCCGGTTCTCCCAGGTAAGAGTCCGTGCACTTATCCACTACACCAAGCAGGGGAAAAGATAATGAAGCTGCATTTAATATATATCTCTATCCTTCTTCCAAAATCATCCAACAATTGTCCATAGGCAGGGGTGGAATTCTAGCAGGAGCTTTTTTGCATATTAGGCCACATACACCTGATGTGGCCAATTCTCCAAGAGCTTACGAAAAGGGTTTTGTAAGCTCTTGGAGGATTGGCTGCATCAGGGGTGTGTGGCCTAATATGCAAAGAAGCTCCTGATAGAATCCACCCCTCCCCCCGTCCATAGGGTAGCCAGGTCTCCTCTGGCCACCTGTGAGGATGGAAGGGGTAGGGTTGCCAGCCCGTGGTTGGAAAGCTTTTGGAGGTTTGAGGGTGGACCCTGGGGAGGACAGGAACCTCAGTGGGGTACAGTGCCACAGAGTTCACCCTCCAAAGAAATCATTTCCTCCAGGGGGAGGTCTCTGTAGTCTGGAGATGAACTGTAATTCCAGGGGATCTCCGGGTCCCACCTGTAGGTTTGCAACCCTTGATATCCATTTGATCTCTATAATATAGTGGGTTTGATGCATTGAAGAAGTGAGGTAGTAGTGATCATTAGCTCTTTATTAAGTACAGCATAAGATAGCCTGCACTTCAAGACTGCTGAACTGGGCCAATGGGGCCAACTATATACAACTCAGGGTTCCCACGCAAGCATGCTATTGGATCATTCAAACCAGCAGGGGTCCTGTGATTGGTGCAGGGCAGCCCTGCTGCCCATTGTTCCCAAGTCCCCTGCTCTGTTCATATGGCTCCAATGAGCCCGGCAGGAACACCCAATTCAGTTCTCACTTGAGTCCACATACACAACAGTCTCTAACAATTTCTCCTTTTAATCCCCTGCCAAGCATTGCAATTTTAACGTCTCTAAAAAGTGGTGTGAGTCAGAAACTACACTGTACACTGCAAATGGGAAAACCCAGATCAGCGTTGAAGCACGTTCGAACAAACATGCTTGGTACTCTTCGGCCTAAAGTTTATTTTTAGCATTAGTAATTGCATTTAGGGCTTGCACTTTTGGTCCACTTCTCAGCTCTCCTCTGATGGTTAATAATAATGTGCAGGTCCCATCTTCTTTTCTTTGTTTAGGAGCTAACTTGACTTTGACCTTCAACAACTATTAAAAGCCTGAAGTCCCTATTTCTCTTTTGGGAGAGTTATGGGTCATATGACAAAAAAGCGCTCTCTGACTTGGCTGGCATTATTTGAAGGCCTCTGTTCCTTGTGGCATTTATTGTAACTCCAACTTGGGCGGTTGCGTCTCTAAATGGTAAACACCCAGATGGAAATTTCACATGCCCATTAGCAATTAGCAATTTATCCCTTTTTGGTTGCGTTTGTGCGTTAAGTGCTGTCAAGCTGCTTCCAGTTTATGGCAACCCTATGACTGAATGACCTCCAAAATACGCAGTTATTAACAACCTTGCTCAAGTCTTGCAAGCCAAGGGCCATGCCTTTTTGATTGAGTTAATCCATCTCATGTTGGGTCTTCCCAAAGCTTTTTTGGTAGCAGGAACTCCTTTGTATATTAGACCACGCCCCCCTGATATAGCCAATCCTCCAAGACTTTACAGGGCTATCAATCCAGCAATACCAGCAATCACTAGAGAGACGGTTAGGTTTTGGGCCCAAGTGACCAAACAGAAGAATAGTTGTAAATCATAGGCGCTTTCACTTTTGGTGTAGACTTTGTTGGAGCTATAGCAATAACTACGGCTATGTACTAAAATGTTATCTACATTTTAATGTTGTTGTATTTCACAGACATGTATTTTAGTAGTATACCTATGACAGATTTGTACTTTTTATTACTGATTGATTTGTGCTTTTTACCTGGTCTAAGATTGTTAGGGTTGCCAATCCCCAGGTGGGGGCAGGGGATCCCCCGGTTTGGAGGCCCTCCCCCCCGCTTCAGGGTAATCAGAAAGCAGGGGAGGGGGAGGGAAAGGTCTGCTGGGAACTCTTGATTCCCTATGGATGCTTATTCCCATAGGAAATAATGGAGAATTGATCCACGGGTATCTGGGGCTCTGGGAGCCCTGTTTTTTGAGGTAGAGGCACCAGATTTTCAGTATAGCATCTAGTGACTCTCTCCAATATACTCGCTAAGTTTCAAAAAGATTGGACCAGGGGGTCCAATTCTATGAGCCCCCAAAGAAGGTGCCCCTATCCTTCATTATTTCCTATGGAAGGAAGGTATTTTAAAGGTGTGCGGTCCCTTGAAATGTGATGGCCAGAACTCCCTTTGGAGTTCAATTATGCTTGACACACCCTTGCTCCTGGCTCCGCCCCAATGTCTCCTGGCTCCACCCCCAAAGTCCCCAGATATTTCATGAATTGGACTTGGCAGCCCTAAAGATTGTTATAATAAACACTGAACAATCCAGGTACTACTGTAAGCTCTTGGAGGTTTGGCTACATCAGGGAGGTGTGGCCTAAAATGCAAAGGGAATCCTGCTTCAAAAAAAAGCCCTGGGTCTTCCTCTTTTCTTGCTAGTTTCAACTTTTCCTAATATGCAGGGCTTTTTCTGTGAGTTGAACTTCTTTGCATATTAGGCCACGCACCCCGATGTAGCCAGTCCTCCAGGAGCTTACAGTAGGCCCTGTACTAAGAGCCCTGTAAGCTCTTGGAGGATTGGCTACATCTAGGGCTGCCAAGTCCAATTTAAGAAATATCTGGGGACTTTAGGGGAGGAGCCAGGAGTCTTTGAGGGTGGATCCAGGAGACATTGGGGGCGGAGCCGAGAGCAAGGGTGTGACAAGCATAATTGAACTTCAAGGGAGTTCTTGCCATCACATTTAAAGGGACTGCAAAATTTTCAAATGCCTTCTTTCCATAGGAAATAAAGAAGGATAGGGGCACCTTCTTTTGAGGCTCATAGAATTGGACCCCCTGGTCCAATCTTTTTGAAACTTGGGAGGTATTTTGGGGGGAGGCACTAGATGCTATACTGAAAATTTGGTGCCTCTATCTCGAAAAACAGCCCCCCCCCCCAGAGCCCCTGATACCCACAGATCAATTCCCCATCATTCCCTATGGGAATCCTTCATGGAGGTGCATGATGGCTCTGGGGGTGGGGCTTCCCCCACCGGCCAGCTGGCTGGGGGAGGGGGGAAGCCTGTAAAACCGGGGGATCCCCCTCTGGGACCTGGGGATTGGGAAGCCTAGCTACATCATGGGTGTGTGGCCTAATTTGCAGGGCTTTTTTTTGTAGCAGGAACTCCTTTGCGTATTAGGCCACACACCCCTGATGCTGCCAATCCTACAAAAGTTTAGAGGGCTCTTAGTACAGGGCCTACTGTAAGCTCTTGAAGGATTGACTACATCAGGGATGTGTGACCTAATATGCAAAGGAGCTCCTGCTACAAAAAAAAAAAAAAAGCCCTGCTAACATGATTGTCTTTTCAGGTGAGTCCCGTCTTCTCATACCGTGATCAAAGTATAACAGCCTTGGTTGAGTCACTTTAGTTTAATTTAATTTATTTTTTAAATTATTTATACCCTGCCCTACCTCACAAGCAGGCTCTGGGCGGTTTACAACATTAAAAACCTTACAGAAACATTAAACAAACCACATCCAGACTATATGATATCATAATTACAGAATTAACAGAAACTATGATCCACATCATTGGCAACAAGTCATAAACCACATACAGTATAGGCTGGTAGTAGTCAGCATCACATAAGCACCTAGATGGTAAGGTGCTAATAACACATGGGATTCAATTTTAGCTTTTAGAGAGAGTTCGGGTTATCATTGGATACATTTGTTAGCCTCTTTGTTAGCATCTGAAACGTTCAATGGTTTGTATTACACTGTTTCCCTCCTCCCCAAAATGCTAGACATGTTCTTAGATTCTATGGATTCTCTCTTCACCCCCAGCACTAACAGCAGCACTTTCCTCCAGCATAAGGGGCTTTCACCTGACACAAGAGACTCTTCTGAGAAGAAGTCATTACCATTAGCAGAATAAATCCTTAGGATCCAATCAATGGATTTCAAATCTGCCCACTAGAAAGAGAGAATCTCAACTGATAGAGGTATTTAAAATATGAAGACGCACTACAGTTATCTCGAAGTGCCTGCTAAGGAGCAATGAACAACAAATGCCTTTCTAGGGTCTTATCACAATGTTGGATAAGAGGACTTTCTTCCTTAGCAGCTTAGGGGATCCAGTGATATGAAAGCTAGCATGAGTCATAAGAGCATAAGAGAAGCCATTTTGGATCAGGCTAATGGCCCATTTGGTCCAACACTCTGTGCCACACAGTGGCCCCCAAAAAAGTGCCATCAGGAGGTCCATCAGTGGGGCCAGGACACTAGAAGCTATCCCACTGTTGCCCCCCCCCAAGAATAAAGAGCATCACTGCCGCAGACAGAGAGTTCCATCAATACGCTGTGGCTAATAGCCACTGATGGACCTCTGCTCCATATGTTTATTCAATCTCCTCTTGAAGTTGTCTATGTTTGTAGCCACCATCACCTCTTGTGGCAGTGAATTTCAGTCGTTAATCACCCTTTGGGTGAAGAAGTACTTCCTTTTATCTGTCTAACCCAACTGCCAGCAATTTCATATTAGAAAGAGCTCATGCCACAGGGAGTTCAAATAGGCAAGCGATACCTCTGTTAGTTTGCCAGGTGCTTCTCTCCCCCCACCCCCAAAGTATGGAGTTGCTAATAATGAATGCTTCATCACAAAAGTGCAATTACGTTTTCAAACTCTTTGAGAATTTATTCTTTTGTTATTGGTTGGTAAGATGTCGTGAACCTTAAAAAACAAACAAACGTTGCTAGCCATATCCAAACTGGACATGGATGGATATGTAAAGTGTGGCATGTTGTTTTTGATGAAAATTATAAGATATGCAAAGGGGGGGGGAATGGAACTTAGAAATTGTTTGTTCAGATTTGGACCCTTTTTATTAGATATCAGAATAGTCACAAGCCTGATGAGCGGGTAAAAAACCCCTAAAACCTATCCTAAAGTATGAATTTTGAGTCCAGTGGCATTTACCTTTAAGACAAAGAAAGTTTTATTGTTTTATTTGACTTATAAACTTTCATGTGCGTGCCAACTTCTTCAGATACAGGCATGCACATGCAAGTTTATACCTTGAATAAAACTTTCTTGGTCTTAAAGGTAGGTGCCACTGGACTCAAACGTTCTGCTGTTTCAGACCAACATGGTTACCTACCTGAATTCATATTTGTAGGCAGGGGTTTCAAACATGAGGCACCCGGAGGACTCCTATCAGCTCCCCGAGCAACTGGCTGTCATCTGCTTCCTTCTCCCTCTGTCTTGCCTCCTTCTGCATCACAGCTTGCTATGCCAGGCTTGCTCAATCAGACAACAGATGATCTGGAGAAAGATGATCTCAAATTGTTTGAGGTAGGAACAAACTACTGAGCCAAGCCTCTCTTCCATCTGTTGGCTGAGGATCCTCCCCCTACTGGTCCCCCAGGGAAGAAAGGGAAGCACCAGAGCTTCTTTGCCCAGTTCCCTGGATCGCATGGGAGAGATACAAAGAAAGCACCATTAAGACCAACCAGTGCTAATGTTCTAAGCATGTTTTATTTTAAGTTTTTTTTTAAAAAAAAAATCTTTGTTTGTGTTCTTTATAACAGTGGTCCCCAACCTTTTTTGCCACAGGGCCCGGCTCCAGGGCTGGCCCGCTGACCATGGCCCCAGGGCTGGCAGGGTGGAGGCACCCAATTTGGCCTCTTCCCTGCCCCCTGCAGTGCCTCCTTCCCCCGTTTTCCTCCCCTGTTTCCTCCTCCCTCCTTTGCCTCCCCATGCAGCCTCGCCGCTGCCCACGCAGCCTCGCAGCCTCCTCCTCCCTCCGTTTCCTCCTTCCTCTTTCCCCCCCTGCGCAGCCTTGCAATCTCTTAAAGGTGCAACTTGACTCCTACTTTGTTCTACTGCTTCAGACCAACACAGCTGCCCACTTGGATTTATCCTCCTCCCCGTTTTCTCCTCCCTCCTTTGCCCGCCCCCTGTGCAGCCTCGCCACCGCCTCCCCCCCCCACCACCATTTTTACCATTTTAAGGCTGGTGAAGGGGCTGTGAAGCTGGTCCCAGGCCAACACCCTCTGGGAAGGAGACAAGGGCAGAGTCCCTCACTGCTGCTGCTGTGGGTTCCCCGGCTGATCAGCTGATCGACAGGTGGGGGAAGTCGGCCTGGGAGGCGCTTCAACTCCCCTTCCTCGACCTTAAAATGCTGAAACCAGGAGGGGGGTGGAGATGCCACAGGGGGGGCGGTGAGGCTGCGTGGCCCACTGTAAACAGGCCGCGGCCCAGTACTGGCCCCCAGCCCAGGGTTTGGGACCCCTGCTTTATAAAGTTTATATCTCTGCTACCTGAAATTACACTTTATGACACACATGGCCCGACCCAACAAGGTCTCATTCATGTCAGAACCAGCCCGCATGACAACTGAGTTCGAAGCCCCGGTTTCATAATTTAATTAATTATATAATTAATTTTAAAAAATTAACTAAGAATTAATTTTTATTTAATTAATTAAATAATTAATAATATTTTATTATTGTTATTTAATTATTTAATTGAAATAAACAGATTAAATCTAAACAAAATATAAACAGCAGTGCAGGCAGAAAGGTCCCCCCCCCCCCGGTGAATGGTTAGGATCAAATTTATGTTATGGAATCTTCGTACTATGACATTTTTGTGATTTTTTTTCCAGTTTTTGGAAAATTTTGTAATTATCTGCTTGTAGTGTAATTTTTCAATTATATTTATTGATTGTTCAAAAATTTAAAAAAAGGCACTACTTCTGTCCAAACTCTCCAGCTGTTCTGCCATAGTTAGAACTTCTCAGTGCATCTTCAAAGGTTTGGCAGAACAGGATAGCAGGCTTGTGAGTCTTCCTTCTCCTCCCACAAACAATGTCAGTGATCCTTTCAAGATGTTTTGCTCCCCAACAAAGCCTGCGGTTGTTCTCATTAAAGCCAAAAGCCAGAAGGTCCAGATTCACCATGAAAGTTTCTTTCAGTCTATTCTCATTGATGAATCTGTGCCACCTTGAGAATTCTTCCCCCTCCTCGTGTTGTCAAAACTCTTCTTGTTTCTATCAAAACATGTGGGAACATTTCACATTTGTTCCCATCCCTTTATCAGCTGTAGGTAGAGGATGGCATTACCTTGTAACCACAGAACACAAGACAGGCATTTGGCATTGCTGTTTTGGTGTACTGGTTAATTGCACAGACTCTTATCTGGGAAAACCAGGTTTGATTCCTCACTACTCTACATGAACCTGCTGATATGACCTTGGGTCAGCCACAAGTTCTCTCAAGGTTGTTCTGCTCAAGAGCAGTTCTGGGAGAACTCTCTCAGCCCCACCTACCTCATAGGGTTTCTGTTCTTGGTAGGGGAAGGGAAAGCCGCTTTGAGACACCTTTGGTTAATGAAGGGTGGAGTATACATCCAATCTCCTCCACTTCCTCTTCTTCTTCATGGGATTGTAGGACGTGTTCAGACAGAAAATAGAAATCTTTATTCTCAACAATTTTGGTGACAGCTTGTATGATTGCTAAAAATTGGAAATCCCCACATACTCCCATGATTGAAATGTGGTACGATAGGTTATGGGACCAGTATGTCATGGGTAAGACAATGGATTACGTTTCTTTGAAAATAATACTGATTTTGCTATAGATTATGATTTGCTTTGGGCCCCAGTTTTGGAATTCTTTGGGAATATTTCCTTTTTGCCTAACAGAATGAATAGTAGGCTATTTCTTAATTCTTAATACCTAGCATATTATGTATTGCTTTTGTAAACTGTTTGTTATATGCATCCAAAGATCTAAATTGGATTCTTGTATGTTAGATTTATAGTTCTGTTATTTATTTTCCCTATGTCCTCTATGTTCCCTTTGTAAATTATTATCTGAAATTAAATTTTTTAAAAGGGGAAAAAAAGAAAATAGACATTGGGAACGAGATAGTTTCTAATGACAATTGTATTTCCTGTGCAGTTCACAGCACCCCAAACTGGCACTTCTCCCCTTTTTAACAAAACATTCATAGTCTTCTGGATAATCCAAGAAGTGTTTCCATCCCAGGTTGATGAATCAACTCAAAGAGCACTATGAACATATGAAGCTGCCTTATACTGAATCAGACCCTTAGTCCATCAAAGTCAGTATTGTCTACTCAGAATGGCAGTGGCTCTCCAGGGTCTCAAGCTGAGGTTTTTCACACCTCTTTGCCTGGACCCTTTTTTGGAGATGCCAGGGATTGAACCTGGGACCTTCTGCTTACCAAGCAGATGCTCTACCACTGAGCCACCGTCCCTCCCCCTAAGATAGCTCAAGCAACTTAACCACATCTCCAAGCCACCATGATGGAACTTCATCCAAGCAAGTATGGTTAAATGCTCTGATAACTTCTGAGATTGTTCTGTTCAACTAGGGGAGTGAAATTTAGCAAGATGCATTGAAAAGGGTCACAGTGAGTCACTTAACATCAATATTAAAAACAAATGTCACTGGATGTCATGCTGGATGCCACTACTGCCAAATTCTCCTGCAGTCCAATATGGCTTTTGTCCACAACAGTCTAATTATCTTCAGCATAGCTTTTAGGGGTGATTAGAAGAGATCACCACATCTTTCTCTGCCAGTGGAAAAGCTGCTTGGATGCAACTCTTCGGCTATTCAGCCATTTTGAAGCATTTCCAGATAATTTTTGTCTGAAGAAGAAAACTGCAGATTTATACCCCGCCCTTCTCTCTGAATCAGAGACTCAGAGTGGCTTATGATCTCCTATATCTTCTCCCCTCACAACAAACACCCTGTGAAGTGGGTGGGGCTGAGAGGGCTCTCACAGCAGCTGCCCTTTAAGAACAACCTCTGCCAGAGCTATGGCTAACCCAAGGCCATTCCAGCAGGTGCAAGTGGAGGAGTGGGGAATCAAACCTGGTTCTGCCAGATAAAAGTCTGCGCACTTAACCACTACACCAAACTGGCTCTCCTTGGAGAATCTTGGACATTGGTATTCAGAGAGTACAATTTTTTGGAGGACCAAGTTTGCCTCAAATCTGAAGTGGATGGTGATACAGAATACAGGTAAAGGTGTGTGAAAGCACCAGCTCATTACCGACCCATGGGGTGATGTCACATCATGATGTTTTCTTGGCAGATATTTTACAGGGTGGTTTGCCTTTGCCTTCCCCAGTCATCTACACTTTACCCCCAGCAAGCTGAGTACTCATTTTACCAATCGCAGAAGGATGGAAGGCTGAGTCAACCATGAGCCAGCTACCTGAACCCAGCTTCTGCTGGGATCAAACTCAGGTTGTGAGCAGAGCTTGGACTGCATTACTGCAGTTTACCGCTCTGTGCAACGGGGCTTTTATTCAGAATATCTTTGTATTAATACCACAAATGGAATATCATAGTATGTACCTTATAAGGGCAACTATTATGTGGAAGGTTTTTGTAAGCCTGAGAAAACTTTTTGACCTTCAATTTGAATGCTAATTGTGAGGAGTTCCATCTCTCAGCTCTCCTAATATTAATGTGATTTACAATGTATTCTTTGTTACCAACTGTGTTTCCAGATGCCAGTAGTTTGCATGTATTTGCCCCCATGGTTTCCCCCACCACCACCCCTTAACTCAATGCATGGGATAATGAAGTTGTTAAGTGAGAAGCAAATGCTCCCAGACAGATTGGATCACAGTTATACAGGTGTGACTCAAGAATGGCACAGCTGAACTTAATGTGAGGAAATATTGCCATCTTAATCACGGTTCGACATATACTATTATTTAAGCATTTCTCTTCTCTGAATGTGAACTCCCCAAATGATGTTGTACTTTCATGTTCTATTAAGGGCTTGAACTAACCAGTCTTCTGGTCTGGGATGTGAACTAGTGAGTTACTTGGAACAACTTGTACTGAAGGGAGGGGATGTGGCGCAATGTTTTTGAGTGTGTGGTGCAATGACATCCCTCAGAAATGATGTATCACGCTGGGCATGTTGTGTGGTACCATAGAGTTTTCCCTCAAATTGTTAGAGCATCCCTGTGTGAAACCATAGAGTTTACTGCACATTCTTAGAGAGTCCCTGCACAACACGTCCAGTGTGCTGTGTCACTTCCAGGCATCGCACATGTGCAATGCTGAGACTCTATCAGGGTCAGGGATCCCCGCCCCCCCCCGGCTTCCTCCTCCCTGCCAGCAGGTTGGAGCCCACCAAAATGGAGGACATCCACCCTTGGAGGGAACTTGGTAGCCCTGAGAGCATCTGCTTTACATTCAGAAGTCCTCAATTTAACCAGAAGCACCTCCAGTTAAAGGACTTGATGGGAAGGCAATATTGACCTATAGGTGAATTGAAGGACTCCAGATGAAGCAACTTCATGTGGTCTTTATGATCCAGGCAGGGGCTGTGGTTAAGTGGAAGAGCATGTTTTTGGCATGTAAAAGTACCCAGGTTCAATCTCCATCATCTACAGTTATAAGGATCTGGTAGTATGTGATGTGCCAGAACTCTTTCAGAGACCCTGGAATATTTATGTCAATCAGAGTGCTCAAGACTTGATAGACTGGAGGTCTGGCTGTCAAGCCAGGGTATTTGTTCAATAATGAAATCCTTTGTTTTGTTTCAAATGAACTACTTTATTTCAAACTCCAAGGTGCTCACAAGACATTGTCTTTGAGAAGACTGAGATATCAAAGGTTACAAGATGCTATATAGGGTATCATAAATTGTTACAAAAACCATTCCATTCAAATCTGGGCTTTAAAGGGCACACCAGTAAATTTCCTTTACTCTACAATAACACTCTATCACCAACCCATGAACTGATAAGGCCTGTGATTTCAGGGGAGTTTGGGCATTAGACATAGTAAGACAGTTACCGTTATGTAAATATCCTTTGCCAGATGGCAGAAGGGACGTGCTTGACATTATATCAGCCATCTTTAAACTGAAAATAGACTGGCTTGACACTGACTCAGTTTAAGGTAGTTTCAAAGAGAAATGCCTTCTTTGTTTGTCATCAAGTTGCAGCCAACTTATGGTGACCACACAGGGTTTCAAGGCAACAGATATTCAAAGATGGTTTGCCATTGCCTGTCTCTGCATAGCAACCGTTGATTTCCTTTGTGGTCTCCCATCCAAGAATTGACCAGGGCAGGTCCTGCTTAGTTTCTGATATATAATGAAATTGGCTACCCAGGGTTAACCAGGTCAGGCCAGTGATGCCTTAGCTTCAGGCCTTTTTTTTGTAGCAGGAACTCCTTTGCATATTAAGCCACACACCCCTGATGCAGCCAATCCTCTAAGACCTTACAGGGCTCTTCTTACAGGGTCTATTGTAAGCTCTTGGAGGATTGGCTACATCAGGGGTGTGTGGCCTAATATGCAAAAGGAGTTCCTGCTACCAAAAAAGCCCTGCTTAGTGCCTGCCTTTATACTGTCAGTGACCTCATGCATTCAGATTCAGAGCCCTGTAGGAACAGGAATGAATGAGACTATGAAACACCAGGTCTCAGACTGATACTGGTATGAAGCCTCAAGTCTGGCCAAGTCTAGCGTAAGCAAAGGGGGTTTTTTTGTAGCAGAAACTCCTTTGCATATTAGGCCACACACCCCTGATGTAGTCAATCCTCCTGGAGTTTACAGTAGGCCCTGTGCTAATAGCCCTGAAAGCTCTTGGAGGATTGGCTACATCAGGGGTGTGTGGCCTAATATGCAAAGGAGTTTCTGCTACAAAAACAAAACAAAATAAATATTGGACAACAGTGTTCCCTCTAAGCTGAGTTAGTGTGAGCTAGCACACCATTTTTTTTTAGCCTCCAGCTCACACGTTTTTGTCTTAGCTCAGGGATAATGCGCCAGAGCAAACAAATTTGTTCAGTAGCTCACAATTTTAATGCCAGTAGCTCACAAAGTAGAATTTTTCTTCACTAGTCTCCGCAGCATGTAGGGAATATTACTGGCTGCCTGACCTTTAGTCTCATGAGGTCAGTAATTTTCACTTTTTAATTTTTCACTTGTTTGTTTCTACATTTTCTGGTTCCATCTGGTAGTTTTTGCACATGGACATCCAGGACTCAAGACTGGCAACCCTAACCCACCTGAAGGTTGCTATTCCTAAAGGTAAAGGTAGTCCCCTGTGCAAGCACCAGTTGTTTCCGACTCTGGGGTGACGTTGCTTTCACAACGTTTTCACGGCAGACTTTTTACGGGGTGGTTTGCCATTGCCTTCCCCAGTCATCTACACTTTTCCCCCAGCAAGCTGGGTACTCATTTTACCAACCTTGGAAGGATGGAAGACTGAGTCAACCCGGAGCCAGCTACCTGAACCAGCTTTCGTTGGGATCGAACTCAGGTCATGAACAGAGGGCTCCAACTGCAGCTTTACCACTCTGTGCCTTGGGGCTCTTGTCATTCCTACCAGAGGCTAAAAAAAAAAGTGTGCTGACATGAGATGGTAAGAATGTTCTGTCTGTTTATAATTGTGATTGGGAAATAATACCTTCTTTGAGTGATGACCATGTCCATGGGTCTCTACAGTACCATTAAAAGATCCCCACTCCCTTTGGAAGATGGCTGAGATATTCAATTTTTGAACGACTGGCACGTGAAGAGAAGAGGGTCAGGAGAACCCTAAGTAAAAACTACTTTACCTTTTCCTATGGATTGCCCTAAGTAAATCCACAGTCAACAACACATTTTAAAAGTAGAGGTGCAAAGGGAGGCAGAAACAGCAGAGCTGAGAAGATATGTGCATTCATATATGCAGGGGTCGTTTTGTAGAAAAATAGGTGGTGGAGCTCATCCAGGGATTGTTATGCAGCTACACATATTATTCAATGGACAAGGAGATGGAACTCTCAGGAGGAGGAGGTGGAACTCTCAGGAGCTGTGCTCCTGTGAGCTCCCACTGAATCTGAGGCCTGCATATATATGTGTGTGTGTGTGTGTGTGTGTGGTGCTGGAGAAGATTCTTGAAAGTCCCTTGGACTGCAAGAAGATCAAATCAGTCAGTCCTAAGGGAAATCAACCCACACTGTTTCCTGGAAGGTCAGATGCTGAAGCGCAAATACTTTGGCCACCAAATGAGAAGGGAGCACTCACTGGAGAAGATCCTGATGCTGGGAAAGACAGAAAGCAAAAGAAGAAGGGGACGGCAAAAGATGAGATGGCTGGACAGCGTTACTGATGTAACAAACATGAATTTGAGCAGACTTCAGAGGATGGTGGAAGACAGGAGGGCCTGGCGTGACTTTGTCCATAGGGTCACAAAGTGCCGGATTCAACTGTGCAACTGAACAACAACAATACACACACACACAGTATATATATATAGTGCTGCGATAGAACACAATCATTTTTCTTAATTATTCCTGACATTTCACCTATTATTATGTGAACTCCCTTAAAGCACTGAAAAGGGGGGGGGGGATGCCAGCACCTTTCAGAACAAAATGTGAAAGGGATTTTTAGTTTTTGCTGCATCAGCTGCGAAGATGACACCCCCCCCTTTGATCCGCAACCCCACAGTGCCATCTAACTCAGCAAATTAGCAACTACCCTCCGAGAGATCCATGCCAAGACTTGGGCTTGGCGTGAATCACGAGGTCGAGATCTTTCTCTCCCTTCTGTAAGACAGTAAATACCTGGCACAAGTATTTACTCTGAACAGAGAGGTGAGGGAGAGACCATTTTATATTAGTGTTTGTTCGCCAAAAACGAATATTCTGTGCCGGCGCCTCTTCCCGCTGCAATGATATCTCTAATTTAATTACCAACACAGAGCTTTTTTTTTTCCCCTCCCCCCTCCCAAAGCCTTTTTGCTTTGCTATTTAACTTCTCAGATTCAACAGAA
This sequence comes from Heteronotia binoei, assembly GCF_032191835.1. Lineage (NCBI taxonomy): Eukaryota > Metazoa > Chordata > Lepidosauria > Squamata > Gekkonidae > Heteronotia > Heteronotia binoei. Next base: position 7,280,992 of record NC_083225.1, on the reverse strand, counting down.
AGAGCTCACATTAATTTCTACAGACACTCTGGGGGTCTGCTGTAAACCAAAGTGTGAACAAGGATTAAGAGACTGTTCAGCTGAGGCCCGGAGAGGGGAAAATAGATGGCCATGATAGGACTCCTAAAGGAAGAAAGAAAGCTCAGCAGTGGCGTGGAAAAGTTATCTTCTTAATAAGGATGCCTTCACTCCACTGCTTCTTATATTTCTGTACTTCAGTGACCCGTGAATTATGCTTGGAGAAACGAGCTGCTAGCCAAGAAACTTACACAGACATCGGCAATTATTTGTTTTGATGAATAGAACATGTTCTCCTGGGTACAGAGATAGACAAATTCTCACACACATGCATTGACAGGAAGAGAGAAAATGAGTGTTCCCCATGTGTGGATGAGCAGGAGAATATAATGACACAAATAATACTATGCAGACCCTATTTTCATCAGGAGTTCACAGGAGTGGTGCTCCAGAATCTCTGAGAACCGGTTTGGTGTAGTGGTTAAGTGCACATACTCTTATCTGGGAGAACTGGGTTTGATTCCCTGCTCCTCCACTTGCAGCTGCTGGAATGGCCTTGGGTCAGCCATAGCTCTCAGCAGAGTTGTCCTTGAAAGAGCAGCTTCTGGGAGAGCTCTCTCAGCTCCACTTACCTCACAGACTGTTTGCTGTGGGGAAAGAAGGTAAAGGATATTGTGAAACTCTCTGAGACTCTGAGATTCAGAGTGAAGGACAGGATATAAATCCAACATCATCATCGTCGTCGTCGTTGTCATCATCATCTTTTTCTTCTTCTTTTTATTGTGCTCCTTCTCCCCCCCCCCCCCCAAAAAAAAAAATGCTTTTGGGCTCCATTGTTCAATCCCCATGTGAGAATGTTGCTGAAATCTAAGATCTGACAAACTTTCTGATATTTTTCCTCATAAAGAACGGGAAAATAACTGAAACATATAAAGCAGACAGATGGAAATCTTCATCATGCCACTGTGGCCACATAGGAGAAAGGAATTTTAAAAAGTGTGATGGGAGTAAGGTTTTATTATGACAATTATAATTCGAAAATGGACTTGGTGGGGAAAGTTTGGAGACCGCAGAACTTGACTTTCTTTCCCAACTGATAGCTGGGAAATCTAAAGAAGATGTGAGAAAAAATTGGATGAAATTTTATGTTTGGTTAGACACTCAAGACTCTTAAGATTCTCTGGTGTGATCTGATTTCTCTTTCTTTTTTTCCTGTGCTTATAACATAATATGTACTTATAAGCGAACTTTTAAATTCATCTGAAAAAATTAGTAAATTATCAAATTTAACTAAGGATTTATATTATACAACTTTAAAGTGGAATATATATATATATATATATATATATATATATATATATATATATATATATAGTCTAGATTAAAATAATAACAAGAGAGAATATTTTTAAGAAAATATGGTAGAAATATCTTTTGGACTCTGGAAAGTATTTACACAATAATACCAGAATGTATGATGTCTTCACCCTTTCCTTCTTTTCTGTTTCCTATTTCTCAAACTTTTTTGAAAATAATAAAAACTTTTGAAAACTATAATTCATGAAGAATTTTAAGATAGATGCTGAGCTGATATAATTTAGTACACCTTCTTGTGAAGTTGGGGGTATGTCGCATATGCAAATGAGTTGTGCTAATGAGCTCCAGCACCATTTTTCCCTATGAAATGGCCCCTGAAACCAGGGGTAGAATTCTAGCAGGAGCTCATTTGCATATTAGGCCACACACCTTGATGTAGCCAATCCTCCAAGAGCTCACAAGTCTCTTTTTTCTAAGCTCTTGCAGGATTGGTTATATCAGGGGTGTGTGGCCTAATATGCAAAGGAGCTCCAGCTAGAATTCCACCCCTGCCTGATACTATGTTGCCTGATATGGATAGACCAGGCTAGTCTGATCTCTTGAGATCTTGGAAACTCAGCCGAGTCAGCCTTGATCAATATTTGAAAGGGAGACCAACAAAGTATACTAGGGTTGTGATGCTGAGTACCCCATGAGGTTGCCATAACTCAACTGTAACTTTTTTCATTTTGTAATCAACATTTTATCAAATTTTTGAAAAAAAAACAATAACAAAGGTTATTAGTTAATATCAGATAATAATAAGCTTAATGGATGTTAACTAATAACCTTTACGTCGTTATTGTTTTTTTTTACAAAATGAAAAAATGAAAAAAATAAAGTCACGACTCAACGTAACCCCCCCCCCCCCCAAGATCATGGCATCTGGCCCCATCACACCTTGGCAAATGGAAGGGGAAGACATGGAAGAAGGAGCAGACTTCACATTCCTGGGATCCAAAATCACTGCAGATTGTGACTGTACCCATGAAATTAAAAAGACATTTGCTCCTTGGGAGGACAGCTATGGTGAACCTAGGCAGTATAATAAAAAGTAGAGACATCACCCTGCCAACAAAAGTCCATGTAGTCAAAGTGATGGTATTCCCAGTAGTAATGTATGGCTGTGAAAGCTGGACCATAAGGAAGACCGAGAGCAGAAGAATAGATGTTTATGAGCTGCAGTGCTGGAGATGAATCATGCGAGTCCCTTGGACTGCAAGAAATCAACTCTGACTGTTTCCTGGAAGGTCAGATGCTGAAGCTGAAGCTCGAATACTTTGGCCACCAAATGAGAAGGGAGCACTCACTGGAGAAGATCCTGATTCTAGGAAAGACAAAAGGCAAAAGAAGAAGGGGACGGCAAAAGATGAGATGGCTGGACAGTGTTACTGATGTAACTAACACAAATTTGAGCAGACTTTGGAGGATGTTGGAAGACAGGAGGGCCTGGCGTGACTTTGTCCATGGGGTTGCAAAAAGTCGGACTCAACTGTGTAACTGAACAACAACAATAATAAGCTTGTAGGTTCTGTGTATAATGTAAGTATCAAGTTGGGAAAATGCAAGAATATCCATCCACTTTTCCTATGAACTATAATTAAAAAGTGAATTAAAGTGTAATCACTTATCAGCACAATCCTAAAGAGACTTACTCCACTCTAAGCCCATTAAAATGAATAGGCTTAGACTGGTGTAACTCTCTTTAGGATTGCACTGTAAGAGACCAAATGAATCAGTAAATAGCAAAGATATTTATATGTTTTAGCAATAAGAGCCCTTTGCAAACAACTGATAATTCAAATCTGGATTGAAGAATTAAGAGAAGTGTTTTTTTCTGGAATTATATGTTGACACATAATGTCTAACAGGATACCATTTCCCTGTGATATCCAAGTATCCAGGAAAGAGCTCATATTGTAACAATCAATCAGTAATCTATTCCAGATTTTATCAAACCACAGTACTAATGCTGGTAATGAATTGGTTTTCCATTTTGAGGCAATGGCAGTTTTTGCTGCCACTAATATTGAAAGCAAGTCTTTTCTAATTTTAAACTGTGACTTGACAACAGTAACAACAATGTGTAGCATGCCCTGCAGCTCCCCCCCAACAGTTTTGTAACTCAGCAGGCACTTCTGGACTCTGTGTCCCCCAATGGAAGTAGCTTTGAGCAGCAGTCAGATCTGCATTGTCAAATGTCAGGCTGCCAATGGAGTGATACACAATGCCAGATTAAACCCTGTGGAGGCCCCTAGGGAGTCGAAATCTCAGGGCCCCCTCACAAATTGTCTCAGCCCACCCTACCACCTGCAGCCCTCCACTGCAGTCATCTTCTCAAAAGCCATTTTGACAAAGCTGTGGGGGAGAGGCAGAGAGAGGTGAACTTGGTGATGATGCCAGCGGCAGCCACACCAGGCAAATCAGGCAAAGAGCGGCTCAGCTGCTGGCTGCATGTGCAAGCTGGGATATTGGATTTATAACCCGCCCTCCACTCCGAATCTCAGAGCGGCTCTCAATCTCCTTTATCTTCATCCCCCACAACAGACACCCTGTGAGGTGGGTGGGGCTGAGAGGGCTCTCACAGCAGCTGCCCTTTCAAGGACAACTCCTACGAGAGCTATGGCTGACCCAAGGCCCTTCCAGCAGGTGCAAGTGGAGGAATGGGGAATCAAACCTGGTTCTCCCAGTTAGGAGTCAGCGCACTTAACCACTACACCAAAACTGGCTCTCTACTGGGCAGTAATGAGTTTGACACCCCTGCCCTAGCCATTTCTATAAACAAAATGCCATCTCTACATAGCCTGAGCATTCAAAAGGTAACTCAAATGCTAAATTGGCAATTGCCTGAAAAGTTAAACTGGCTGTGGTAAGTGTGACAGAAAGAAGCTCAAGTGGGAAGACTCTACAGTGTTTGTGTGCAGTGGGAAAGGAAAAGGGTTTCAACAGCTTGTTCTACACATCCTTCAAAAGGGAAATTCCCTAGTAGTTTTATTTTAAAATTGCAGAGCAGAAACGAATGGTCTGTATAATATGGTGGGTTCTATACATTAATGAGGCGAGGTGGTAGTGAACATGGCTCTTTTATCGAATACAGCATGGTATAGCGCTGCCTACGAAGACTGGAAACTAGGGCCGGAGGGCCCCCTATATATACACAACCCAAAGTTCCCGCACTGCCTGTGACTGGACCATTCAAACCAGTCGGGGGCTCTTGATTGGAGCAGGGTTTGGATCCTGCTGACTATTGTTCCCGAGCCCCCCAAGCTCTGCTCTTCAGGCCTCAGTGAGCCAGGCAAGAACTCCAGCTTATAGATACAATTCTAAGCACATTTATACAACAGTCTGTATTCAGTGCTTGATTGTTTCCATTCTGATTAATTTTTTAAATTAGCGGCTCCCTTTTCTTTTGTCCGTAACAAAGCCTTCCAACTTAAGGGCTTTCTGGCCCCAGGCGAGAGTTCCCAGCTTGATTCATCTTCTGTGCTTGTCTTGCTTTTAACAATATATACTTCTTCAGAGAGAAAAAAAAAAAAAGTGCAAATCTGTGTTTGACCCTTCAGGGAAAAGTTTTCTTTTTGAAGAAATGTGTACAAAGGCCTTAATAAATTGTGTCACTCAGGGTTTTGTTTCGTTTTTTTAAAAAACAACAACTGCAGATGATATTCTCCATGACTGCGGTTAACGTTCCCTGCCTTCCCCCCCAGATACCAACATTTTAATAAAAACAAGACATTTTCAACAAAATGTCAACGGCAAGGTGATCAAAGAGCTTGGGGAGCCATTTGGCAACAGCCAGAGCTTTGAATTTCGTCTTCACTTTCCAAAACATTCACTTAAAAAAGCGTTTATTGAAGCTGAACTGCCTTTATCAGTCTGATCAGAACCCCATAAAGAACATGCATGATTCAACTGCTTTCCCCCGGCTCAGGGGAGGAAAAAATATAACTTTGATACATGCTTCGCAAGTGCCGCACAATAGTTTTCATGCTCACGTTTGTTAAGATTTAGTGGCGCCGTTAAAGAACAGAAGGGCTCTTTGGTGGCAAGCCTCAGACAAACAAATACCCCCAAGCACAACCTTCTACAAATCAGAGATTAAGGGACTGACACAAAATTTCCACTTGATTGCAGTTTCTCGTCTTCAGCCTGCTATCAGGAGTGACTATCGCTTCGATCAAATCTCTCGGAGAAGGGACTAGCAGGGGGCTTGTTTCCTCGTGGAGAAAAAACAAACCAACTCTGAGATAAAAAAAATATGACATTTTATGGGCCTTGTCAGTGAGCCAGTCAATCCCATGTCTCCTTCCCATACACAAATAATCCCCTCCACCCCAAGCAATCCTTGGTCTGTGTCTGTCAGTACGTGAGGTTTGTGACATATCTCCCCTCACGTATCGACAGTGTTAAAACTTCACTGTTTGCCTGTTGCGATGTACCTAATCATCCTCTTATATTTGGGGTTGTGCCTTTGAATTCTTATCGCGGCCTGGCCTGATTTCTCGGGGACCTATTAGATCTCACATTTGCTGAGTGTAAATGGGAGATGGAAATAGAACCTGCGGACGCACTCTCAGACTGAGCAAATGGACTCTTGTTTTCCTTCGGTTCACTGTGTCAAGTGTTTTGCATGCAGATGGAGGGAAGGCGGCCAGCGCCATCCATCTTCATGACTTCCCAATTCACATTCACCTCTGCTTGTTTCCATAAGAGAGATTTTAAGATATGTCTGAGTCACCGAGCTATGTCCCTCAACTGGCATCTGGCCTTCTTGTTTGGCACTTCAGGGGCCACAGTTAGTGCACAGAGAAGGTGAGGGTTTCATCAAGTATGCTGCTCACTGTCCTTAGTATGTGGTGCCATGGGGTTCTCTGATCCTCCCCCTCCCCAATCTCGTTGTCTGTAACCTCTCTGAGAGGTGAAAGTAGAAAACATATTTTTTAAAACCCTAAGTGTCATGTACAGCATTACATCTCTTCTGGTAAGAAACTGGAAGTGACAGAGGGTAGCTCTAGGAATCGCTGGTTTTACCATAGAGTTCCCAGTGATTCCTAGAGCTACCTATATATCACTTCCAGTTTCATGCCACACCATTATCACAGCCCCTGTATTTGCACTCATAACCCTCCTGCCAGTTGCCAAGCACTCCTAGGAAGAAGAAGAGAAGAGATTGGATTTATACCCCACACTTCTGTAACCAAAGGAGTCTCAAAGCAGCTTACAATCTCCTTTCTCTTCCCCTCCTCACAACAGACACCCGGTGAGGTAAGTGGGGCCGAGAGAGCTCTCCCAGAGCTGCTCTTGAGCAGAACTGTTTTGAGAGAACTTGTGGCTGACCCAAGGCCATTCCAGCAGGTGCATGTGAAGGAGTGAGGAATCAAACCCGGTTCTCCCAGATAAGAGTCTATGTACTTAACCACTACACCAAACTGGCTCACACTTTAACCACTACACTAAACGGGCTCAATAGCAGAAACCCTATTTCCTCTGCATTGTTTTCCGGAGCTGAAATGTCCATGGCTGGAAGTAAGTGGAATAACTTTTGCATGTCGTGCTGGGGATACTCCCATATGGACTTTAAACATGACTTCTCCTGCATATGTCATATAACTGATGGGAAAATGAGTCAAATCCGGCAAACCCAATTCAAAGGCACCAACCCCTCTGCCCATAATGTGACAGGTTACCTTTCACAGATACACAAAGATGACCTTGACCTGCAAACGGCAAATGTTTATATGCTCATTGTGTTGACAGGGGGAATGAGATTGTGAAGCTTAGGGTTAAAGGCAGGGGTCATTTGTAGAAAAATAGGTGGTGCAGCTCATCCAGGGATTGTTATGCAGCTAAACATACTATTCAATGGACAAGGAGGTGGAACTCTCAGAAGGGTTCAGGAGCTATGCTCCTGTGAGCTCCCACTGAATCTGAGGCCTGGTTAAAGGTCTTGAAAATGCAAGATTTGTAATATATCTGCATGAAAATCACAAGTCAAGAAGATAAGCCCAGCGGGCAGTCATAAAAGCTGTAAGTGGGAAGAACACCACCTTCTTAGCTCCGTTAAGCAACTGAAACACCTACAGCAGCTAAGAAAGATGGCAGCTCTAGTTAAGCCCTGGCTAATGTAGCAAAACCTATTGATATATTCTAATCCTGCTGTTTCATGCTAGAGTCTCCCTTTGAAGTTCTTTTGTGGAAGAATGGTGCCTGACGCTAAAGTCACCAAAAAAGCTCCCTGGAAGACTCAAATGGTCTCCCACAGGTTTCTGAATGTTGTCAAGATTTGACTTCCATTTATGATTTTAAATAGACGTTTCTTCATCGCTGTAGGTGTGAAATCGCTTAACATAACTGAGAGATGCTGTTATTACTGTCCTCAACCACCCTACACCAAGGTTTGCTGAGAATTAAGGAGTCTGGCTCTTTTCAAAACTTTTTTTTTCCCCTGTCCCCTCCTCCCTCCTTTTCATATGAACATATGTACTAGACATATGAACATATGGAGCTGCCATATACTGAATCAGACCCTCGGTCCAGCAAAGTCAGTATCGTCTACTCAGATTGACAGCAGTTTAGAGGGGTTTAGATAAAAATATGGAGCACAGGTCCATCAGTGGCTATTAGCCACAGTGTATGTGTGTATATAACATTTTTTGCCACTGTGTGACACAGAGGGTTGGACTTGATGGGCCGTTGGCCTGATCCAACATGGCTTCTCTTATGTTCTTATGTTATGTTCTCCAGGGTCTCAAGCTGAGGTTTTTCACACCTATTTGCCTGGATCCTTTTTAGTTGGAGATGCCGGGTATTGAACCTGGGACCTCCTATTTACCAAGCAGATGCTCTACCACTGAGCCTCCCCAACAAATCAATCAATCAATCTATCTATCTATCTATCTATCTATCTATCTATCTATCTATCTATCTATCTATCTATCTATCTATCTATCTATCTATCTATCTATCTATCTATCATCTATCCATCTATCTATCTATCTATCTATCTATCTATCTATCTATCTATCTATCATCTATCTATCTATCTATCTATCTATCTATCTATCTATCTATCTATCTATCTATCTATCTATCTATCATCTATCTATCTATCCATCCATCCATCCATCCATCCATCCATCTATCTATCTATCTATCTATCTATCTATCTATCTATCTATCTATCTATCTATCTATCTATCTATCTATCTATCTATCTATCTATCTATCAACATATGAAGCTGCCTTATACTGAATCAGACTACAGTATAGTACTGTATACTACTTTATAATATACTACAGTATAGTACTGAATCAGACTACAGTATAGTTTTGTAAATTTCACTGAAATTGACTTTTTTTGTAGAAGACAGGTCTCCCCTGTTTCCCACCTGGGGATTGGCAGCCCTACCTGGGAATGGGTCCAAGAACAGGAATTCTGGCATAGCCAAGAAGAAGAAGAAGAAGAAGATATTGGATTTATATCCCGCCCTCCACTCCGAAGAGTCTCAGAGCGGCTCACATTCTCCTTTACCTTCCTCCCCC